>NC_133126.1:47027407-47359074 GCF_048418815.1 Hemitrygon akajei
ATAGAAAAGGGAAAGTAAGGTAGTGCAAGTCAAGTCCAGATATTTGGAAGGTACGGCCCAGATCCGGGTCCATTCAGCAGTCTTATCACAATTGGAAACAGACAGACAGACAGACATACTTTATTGATACCGAGGGAAACTGTGTTTCGTTACAGTTGCACCAACCAAGAATAGTGTAGAAATATAGCAATATAAAACCATAAATAATTAAATAATAATAAGTAAATAATGCCAAGTGGAAATTAGTCCAGGACCAGCTTGTTGGCTCAGGGTGTCTAACACTCCAAGGGAGGAGTTGTAAAGTTTGATTGCCACAGGCAGGAATGACTTCCTATGACCCTCAGTGTTGCATCTCGGTGGAATGAGTCTCTGGCTGAACGTACTCCTGTGCCTGACCAGTACATTATGGAGTGGATGGGAGACATTGTCCAAGATGGCATGCAACTTGGACAGCATCCTCTTTTCAGACACCACTGTCAGAGAGTCCAGTTCCACCCCCACAACATCACTGGCCTTACAAATGAGTTTGTTGATTCTGTTGGTGTCTGCTACCCTCAGCTTGCTGCCCCAGCACACAACAGCAAACATGATAGCACTGGCCACCACAGACTCGTAGAAAGAAGCTGTTCCCAAATCTGGCTGTATGAATCTTCAAGCTCCTGAACCTTCTCCCGGAGGGAAGAGGGACAAAAGTTGTGTTGGCTGGGTGGGTCGTGTCCTTGATTATCCTGGCAGCACTGCTCCGACAGCGTGCGGTGTAAAGTGAGTCCAAGGATGGAAGATTTGTTTGTGTGATGTGCTGGGCTATGTTCACGATCTTCTGCAGCTTCTTCCGGTCTTGGACAGGACAACTTCTATACCAGGTTGTGATGCACCCTAGAAGAATGCTTTCTATGGTGCATCTATAAAAATTAGTGAGTGTTTTAGGGGACAGGCCAAATTTCTTCAGCTTTCTCAGGAAGTAAAGGCACTGGTGGGCCTTCTTGGCAGTGGACTCTGCTTGGTTAGACCAAGTCAGGTCATTTGTGATATTCACCCCAAGGAACTTAAAGCTTTTGACCTGTTCCACCTACGCACCACAGATGTAGACGGGGTCGTGTGGTCTGCTACTCCTTCTGAAGTCAATAACCAATTCCTTCGTCTTACTGACGTTGAGGGATAGGTTATTGTCTTCGCACCATGCCACCAGGTTCTTAATTTCCTCTCTGTACCCCGACTCATCATTACCCAAGATACGGCCTACAATTGTGGTGTCATCAGCAAACTTCTATATTGAGTTATATATTGAATCTGTTGGAATTCTCTGAGGAAATAACAGATGGGATAGACAAAGCATGGTCAATGGATGTTGTTTACTTGAATTTTCAGAGGACCATTGACAAGGTGACATGCATGAGGCTGCTTAATAAGATATGAGCCCATGGTATTACAGAAAAGAAACTAGCATGTATAGAAGATTGACTGACTGGCAAGAGGCAAAGAATGGGAATAAAGGGGGCTATTTCTAGTTGGCTGCCAGTGACTAGAGGTGTGCCTCAGTGTTCAGTGTTGGAGACACTTTTCACATTGTATGTCAATGATTTGGATGATGTAATTGGCTTTGTGGCCAAGTTTGCTGACAATACAGAAATAGGTGGAGGGACAGGTAGTGTGGAGCAAGCAGGAAGTCAGCAGAAGGACTAAGATTGGGAGAATGGGCAAAGTGGCAGATGGAACATAGTGTAGGAAAGTAAGAATAAAGATACAAAAAAGGCTGGGTATCAACAGGCTTCCAGTCAAGATCCTGGAAAGGTGTAATAATAACAGAGTTGTCGTGATGGAAGATTTAATTTCCCAAATATCGATTGACATCTCCCTAGAGCAAGGGGTTCAGATGGGGTGTGTGCAGGAAGGTTTCTTGACACAATATGTAGATAAACCTACAAGAGGAGAGGCTGTACATGATTTGGTATTGGGAAATGAACATGGTCAGGTGTCAGATCTCTTAGTGGGAGAGCATTTTGGAGATAGTGATCATAATTCTATCTCCTTTACAATAGCGTTGGAGAGAGATAGGAACAGACAAGTTAGAAAAGTGTTTAATTGGAGTAAGGGGAATTATGAGGTTATCAGGCAAGAAATTGCAGGCTTAAATTGGAAACAGATGTTCTCAGGGAAAAGTACGGAAGAAATGTAGCAAGTATTCAGGGGATATTTGTGTAGAGTTCTGTATAGGTACATTCCAATGAGACAGGGAAGTTATGGTAGGGTACACGAACAGTGGTGTACAACGGCTGTAATAAATCTAGTCAAGAAGAAAAGCTTACAAAAGGTTCAGAGAGCTAGGTAATATTAGTGATCTAGAAGACTATAAGGCTAACAGGAAGGAGCTTAAGAAGGAAATTGGGATAGCCAGAAAGAGCCATGAGAAGGCCTTGGTGGGCAGGATTAAGGAAAACCCCAAGGCATTCTACAAGTATGTGAAGAGCAAGAGGACAAGATATGAAAGAATAGGACCTCTCAAGTGTGACAGTGGGAAAGTGTGTATGGAACCGGAGGAAATAGCAGAGGTACTTAATGAATACTTTAGTATTCACTATGGAAAAGGATCTTGGTGATTGTAGTGATGACTTGCAGCAGACTGAAAAGCTTGAGCATGTAGATATTAGGAAAGAGGATGTGCTGGAGCTTTTGGAAAGCATCAAGTTTTTCATATTCTGTGTTTTTTCATTCGATCTTGTTTTCTTTTGTGTGAGGGGGAGGAGGATTTGGGGGTCAGTGTGCCTACTCAGTTTTTGTTTCATGTTTTTTTGTGCATGGAGGGTGATTTGGGGGTTGATGATCATGCTGCTGCTCTTTTCTTACTTGGTTTTGTGGCTATCTGACGAAGAAAAATAAATTCAGAGTTGTATACTTTTATAATAAATGAACATTTGAATTTAAAAAATCTGAAGTGGAAAGGGATTTTGGATTCCTCATGCAGGATACACTACCGATTAACTTGCAAGCTGAGTTAGTGGTGAGGAAGGCAAATGCAATGTTAGCATTCATTTCAGGAGGACTAGAATAAAAAGCAAGGATATAATGCTGAGACTTTGAGGCATTGGTCAGACCACACTTGGAGTATTGTGAGCATATCTAAGAATGGATGTGCTGACATTGAAGAGGATCCAGAGGAATGTGTGGGAGGCATTTATTGGATCTGGGCTTACACTCAGGATTTTTGCTATAGTGGGGGAGTCTAGGACCAGAGGGCATAGCCTCAAAATAGAGGAATGTCCATTTAGAACAGAAATGAGAAATAATTTCTTTAAACCGAGGTTATTGAATCTGTGGAATTCATTGCCACAGAAGGCTATGGAGGCCAAGTCATTGGGTATATTTAAAGCAGAGCCTGATGAGTTCTAGATTAGTAAGAGTTCCAAAGTTATAGGGAGAAGGCAGGGTAAAGGAGTCAAGAAGGATAATAAATCAACCATGATGGAATGGTGAGCAGACTCAATGAGCCAAATGATCTAATTCTGCTCCTATGTCTTACTGTATAGTCTTATGGAAATAAGGAGGTGTTGATAGTGAAGAAAATTACCATAGATTATTACAGGAGGATCTTGATTACCTAGGTAAATGAGCTGAGAAATGGCAAATGGATTTCAAGAAAGGTGTGTGGTGATGCACTTTGGAAAGTCAAACCAGCATGGGGCTTAGGTTATGACTGGTAGGGTACTAAGGAGGATAATCAAACAGAAGGACTGAGGAGGACAAATTCACAGTTCATTGAAACCAATGTCACAGGTAGACAGGGTAGTGAAACAAGTTGTTTAGCATGCCAGCCTTCAGTAGTCAGGGCACTGGGTAAATGAGTTGAGACACTATGTTGCAGTTGTACAAGTTATTGTTGAGGCATCACTTGGAGTACTGTGTATGTTTTGGTTACCCTATTATAGGAAAGACATAGATTAACTGAAAAGAGTACAGAAAAGGTTTATGAACATGTTACCAGGACTCGAAGAGCTGTGTCATAGGGAGAGGTCGGCCAGGTTAGATCATTATTCTTTGGAATGCAGGAATATGATGAGCAGCCTTTTAGAAATCTTTAAAATTGTGAAGAGGCATAGAAGGGTGTTTATCCATAAGATTAAGATGCATGGGATCTATGGTGAATTGGTCGTTTGGATTCAGAACTGGCTTGCCCATAGAAGATGGGGTAGTAGTCTAAAGGACTTATTCTACCAAGATGTCTGGGATTAGTGGTGTTCTGCAGGGATCTATACTGGGACTTCTGCTGTTCTTTGATATATATGACCCGGATGAAAATGTAGCTAAATGGGTTAATACATTTGCAGCCTTGCTGTAATATCTCTGCCTCTTATCAAGTTTTGCCAGACTTTCATTGTTTCTATGTTATATTAAGATCCCATCCTTTACTCCCTGTATAGTTAAGACTGCATCGCCACCCACAGCTCCAATCTGCTAATTAAATTTACCAACAACACTACATTGATTGGACCTATCTCAAACTATAACGAGGTGGCCTATAGGGAAGAAGTCATCTCTCTGACACAGTCATGTCAAGAAAACAACCTCTGCCTCAATGTCACAAAAACAAAGGAGCTGGTTGTGGATTACAGGAGGAATGGAGACAGGCTAACCCCTATTGACAGCAATGGATCTGGTATTAAGAGTGTAAACAGTTTCAAGTTCCTCGGCATCCACATCACAGAGGACCTCGCATGGTCTGTGCACACCAGCTGGGTGGTGAAAAAGGCACAGCAGCGCCTTTCACCTCATATGGTTGAGGAAGTTTGGTATGGGCCCCCAAATCCTAAGAACTTTCTACAGGGGCACAATTGAGAGCATCCTGACTGGCTGCATCACTGCCTGGTATGGGAACTGTACTTCCCTTAATCACAGGGCTCTGAGGAGAGTGGTGCGGACAGCCCAGCGCATCTGTAGTTGTGAACTTCCCATGACTCAGGATATTTACAAAGACAGGTGTGTCAAAAAAAAGGCCCGTAGGATCATCAGGGACCCAAGCCATCCCAACCATAATCTATTCCAGCTGCTACCATCCAGGAAGTGGTACTGCAGCATAAAAGCCTGGACCAATAGGCTCCAGGCCAACTTCTTCCACCAGGCCATCAGACTGATGAACTCATGCTGATTTGAGTGTACTCTATATTACATTACCTGTTTTAATTATTATAAATTACTATGATGGCACATTGCACATTTAGAAGGAGATGTAACATAAAGATTTTTACTCATGTATGTGAGGAATGTAAGAAATAAGGTTAATTCAATTCAATTCAATATTTTGATATGGTTTATGCCCTAGTTCTTCTTTAAATTTCACAAGCTCTACTCCATGTTTTTCAGTTCAAAAGTTACCAATAATGCAAGAGGAAGAATGCATTATAGATGCTCTTCTGTCAGATATAAGAAAAGGTTTTAAGCTGAAGAAGACAGCTAGGAGCAATTGTGAAAAATCATCTGCTCCGAAACATTCTACTATTGAAACGTGTGGCAGGAAAATACTGCTGGGTAAGAATAAATGGTTCCATGGGCATTGCTTCAAACTCTAATCCTCCTTGCTTTAATTTATATTAGCAGAATTCCAGTTGAGAAACTATGTGGCCTGATTTATATTTTTATTTAGGTAGCAGTTATCTAATTCATATTGTATTATACTGCTATTTTCAATTCTTTCAATAGGTGAAGACCATACAGGAATGCATCATCATAAAAGATTTTTTATAAGTTAGTTCAACACTGGTTAATATGCAACAGTACATATGCTCTAAAATTGCTAACTGCAATAGGTGGATGTGTGCATATACAGTATGCAAAATATAAACAGACTTTGTGGAAAATATGCCTTGGATATATTTGCAGATCTGACACTTTTTTTTAAAAAATCTTACCTTTAAATCTTGGATATATTTGTTTTATAGCAATTGAATTAAGTAATTTTTCAGTCATTTAAAATCTGCAGCCAATTTGATGTATTTGTTTTTTGATCCTGAAAAAATCAAAATATTTTTTGCCATTTTGATGTGGAAAAACAGAGCAAAATCAACTCAACCACAGGTTTCATATCAGAATTGACATTTGTTACTTTGGCAGGTTTAGTTTTGTTATATTTTCTTTGCTTAATAGTTTAGTTTATGATTTTCTTTTGCTAATGGAAACAATGCCCCAAAATTGAACAATAAAGAGTAGATGCTCAGAAGAAGATAATAAATATCTCTGAATACCACAATTCTATACAAATGGGGTAAAATTATAGGGAAATAGTAAAAGGGTCAAGTTAAATGCTCTTTATCTGCATACACATAACATTTGTCATAAGATAGATAGCACAGAGTGAGAAAGACAGGTATGTGGTCTGATAGCAATCACAGAGCCATTGTTGAACGGTGACTAGGATGGGATCCCGATATTCTGAGTGCTTAATCTTTTGGAAGGATAGGCAGACATTAAAATGGAGTCTAAAATAATGACTTTAGTAGAAAGGAATGATCTTGTTTGATCAGAGGTATATTGAGTTAAGATAGGGATAAGAAATGGCAAGGCTATGTGACTCATAGAAGCAGTTGAAATGACTCCTAACGTGTTATAATGTAGAGAATAGAACTTTTTTAAAAAATAGGTGCTTGTATGAAAGATGCTGAAATATCACAGAGAACTTTAATCTTTGATTCATTTGCACCAACGAATGGGCAAGTGGGCTGGGAAAGAAAGTAGGATAGTAGCTAAACAGTAGCAACCATATAAGGAAACATTTCATCATTATTAACACAGGCGTAATGAAATCCCTGCTACGCAAGGGATGAATAATGATGTATAATTAACTTAACAAACCTTAGATATTTTTGAAGAAAATAGAAAGAGGGTAGATATTGGTAACACAATCTATCTTGATTTTCAAAAGGCTTCAATAAGGCGCTCATTAATAAATTAACAGTCATACAGGAGTGAAACAGGTCCTTTGGACTAATTAGTCCATGCTGACAAAGATGCCTATCCAAGCTAGTCATACTTGCTAGCATTTTGCCCTTAACCCTCTAAACCCTTCACAACCATTATCTGTCCAACTGTCTTTTACAATTTATTTATTGTAACCACCTCAGGCACTCCACATACGTACCCTTGTACGTGAAAACAAAAACTGCCCTTCAAGTTCCTATTGAACCTTTTCCATCTCAGTATAATCCCATGGCCTCCAGTTCTTGAATCCAAAACCCATGGAAAAATGAAGTGCATTCACTCTGTCATGACTTCATACCCACTGGAGGATCATCTCTGTCTCCTGTTATCCAAGGAACAAAGTACTCATCTGTCCAACAATTCATTCTGTCATGTCCTTGCAACATGCTTGTAAATCTTTTCTGCGCTTTTTCCAGTTTATGAATGAGGTTATGGAATGAAGATAAAATAAGTTGCTAACTGTCTTCATGGCCGAAAGCAGAGAGTGGGTGGGTATTTGCAGTAAGAAAAAGTAGCTGGCGATATCTTACAAGAATCAATGTTGGAGCTTTAATTTCATTCAGAATTCATACTAACACTTTGAACTTCTGGAATCAACCAATTTTCTGAATTTTGGAGTAATGATGACACCCCATCCATTCTCATCATCCTCACTCTCTCACTTGGTTCCTGCAGCCTATTCCCTTTCATGCGCCTTTTACTTCCACCCCACCCCCCCCCCAAATTCTCCTACCATCCAGCCCTATGAGTGGTAATTTGCATCAGCCATCTTTCAGGTGAGGGAGGAAAATGAGTTGCCCATGGGAACTGCATACTGTCTTAGGGAGCCCACTCTGCACAGTAGATACCAGAGCTCAGCACTGAAGCAGGACCATTGCATCTACAGGTCAGCAGTGCCCTCTGGTTGATTTTGCACATCTAAACAGTTAAAATTTATCTTCAGCAACCTCCTTCTATCATTTGGATGATGACGATTTCCTTCGTAATTAAAGAAAAATTGTCAATTTTCTGAAATGTTACCTGTATACACTGTCTTTCTGAGAAACTCTAGTATACTTCTGTATATTATATAAAAGCAAGGATGTAATGTTGAGGCTTTATAGATCACTGATGAGGCCTCACTTGGAGTATTGCAAACAGTTGGGCCCCTTATCAAAGAAAGGATGTGCTGACATTGGAGAAGGTTCAAAGGAGATTCACAAAAATGATTCAGAATTTAAAGGCTTGTCATATGAAGAGTGTTTGATGACTCTGGGCCTGTATTCACTGGAACTCAGAAGAATGAGGGGTGTCCTCACTGAAAGCTATCAAATGTTGAAAGGCCTCAATAGAGTGGATATGGAGGGGATGTTTCCTATGGTAAGAGAACATAAGACCAGAGGGCACAGCCTCAGAATAGAGGGGGCATCTTTTTAGAACAGAGATGCAGAGGAATTTCTTTAGCCAAGTGGTGAATTTGTTACCACAGGTGGCTGTGGAGGCCAAGTCATTGGGTATATTTAAGGCAGAGGCTAAGAGATTCTTGTTAAGTCAGGGCATGAAGGAAAGTGATTGGGGATTATTGGCCAAATGGTTCCTATATCTTAGAATGTATCATGGAGGTAATTGATTTTATTTTAAGTGGGTGAAATAGGAGGAAAATATTTTTAGATTTGATTATTTAAACCAACTGTATTGATTATGGGGCAAGTTTTCACTTTCATGAACGTACAGACTTTTATTTGTGTGTTACACAGACCAAAATGACACTTCAACAGAAGACAAAGAAAACAAAAGGGCTTCTCAATGTACAACTACATCAGCAATCATGGATGAAAGTTCTAATTCGATGGTGAAGTTGGTCACCCAGCAACCACCTGCTGAACAGAGACCTGCTGAAGACAAAGCATCAATAAATGATGTGCTCAAGTCATCTGCAAGCTCCCCATCTAGCTCTGAAGTAAATGCACCTGACACTGAATCAGAACATGAGAAAGTGAATGACAAGGATCTTGACACATGCCCAACTGATGGAAATAAAGTAATTGTTTGTCAAGACAACCCCAGATCTAGCAAAGAAATGTTAATTGCAAATAAGCATGAACAGATGACACAACCTAATACTGTAGCCTCTGTGGACATTGTGGGCAGGGAAAATGAAATGCTCTTTCATAGCAGTAACACGAATGGGAATTTACCTCAAGTTGATAACAAAATAAATTCCCAAAATAAAGTTGACTCTAGATGTGATATGCCTGACTCAAAGACAAACACGGTCACTGAAATAATATCAGAAACAGTAGAACAAACTATTCCTGACACAAATGCCACATATCCTAGCCCAATAAATAGTCACTCTGACGATGAGTCACCTACAAGAAGTACTTCACCCAGATCTTCCCTGACACTTCCTGGTCGGAAATCAAAAGGCAGGAAAAGTAATAAAAGCAAAGGTAATTGTTTTCAGTTTCTCCAAAGCACACCGGGAATCAGCTCAGAAAATGTTTGACTTTAAAATGTAAGACACCTGATATAAATGAGCTTCAACTGAAATAATTCTCTTCTTTGTCAATTTGTGTAATGCTGTATTTAAAGCAAAAGAACTTTGTCATTTACCCAATTTGAACAATGCCCTGTTCTACAGCAAAGTGTATGTTAAATTGTTATTCAGGAAGTGTCTTACTGCATCATCATGATTTCTTGGTTATTGTTGAATGATTATGACATTTGTACTATCAAATCTTGTTCTATGCTTCCTTAATTGTATTGTGGATTAATACACACACATACACTCAATCAGCATCCCCATTACAGCACTGAGTCAGACTCTACCCAATTTTAGAGCAAAAGGATGAAATAAATTCAGATGAATACAATTGATGGAATAACAGTTGATGAGTTTTAAAGAAAAAGATGTGTATTCAATTAGATTATGCAACCACCTTTGAAAGTGTAGAAAATGGGATAAATTTTAATTTATTTTACACATTACACTCTCAGTTTACAAAGCCTATTAGTTATTTCTGAGGTATACTCATTGTTAGTTTACAGAAAATGGGGGGGGGGGGGGAGGGAAAGTAATTCAAGATCCCAAAGAAGGTAACAGAGTAATCAGTCTGTTTCTTTTTGACAAACACTGGTCAATACAATAACTCATAGCAGAAGCTCTATAAAGCCCATGATATTAATTTTATCCAAAGAAATATTAATAAAAGAGCTGTGTAATATTTCTTCACTTGATCAAGTTCAACTTCATTTCTATCCAACATTTAGGTGCACTACCAAGAGAGAATAAATGGCTATGTTGCATTTTCAAATGAATTAAACCTATACTACATTTAAAAAGTTAAATGTATGTAATTGGGAGATTATCTGAAACCAAGGCATCTTTCAGATAATAACTTGAGTTTTGTGATTTGGAAATCAGACCAAACACAAAGGAAGCATTCAAATCATGGTATCAATGCAGTGATTAGCCCGATTGTTAATCTCAACTGTGATGAGCCCAAATGTTAATCTCAAGTATCAGACTTCTTTTAATAAAGAAATATTAGAGCTTTGAGAGAAGGTGATGAAAAGAAACTTTGAATTGATATATAATTGACACAAATGAGCAAAGAAAACACAAAATACTAGTTTAGTGGTTGAAACTGAAATAAAACTGCTTAACATCCAGAATTATCAGAAATCACTTGTTGATGAAATGAGTGATCATATTCAGAACAGAAGCAATTAATGAAAAAAATTAACAGAGCAGGCAGCACCTGGGGAAAATATCTGAATCAATGAATTAGATCGATGATATTTATTTAGAATATCCAGATGTTCTTTTCTTCAGACCAGTGTTGACATACAGTAATTAGTTTCGCTTCTGATCCTATTGTATATCCAGGCTAAAAGAATCTGAAAAACTTTTATTCATTGCTATGTGAATTTACTTTCTTATAAAGGGAAAACTCCATTATATGCAGGGTTCTAGGGTTTGGATACCTATTATTTAATATATTTTTCAATAACATTATAATGCTTTTGAGATAAATAACTGAAAGCATGTTAGCACTTTAAAATATAACATTTTAGCACTACAGCAGTTTAATTGTTTCACTAAACTTTGAGCTATAATGCTATCGATTTCCCCGGCAACTTCTTTCATAAGTTGGGAAGTAATTAAAAATATTGCTTTTGATTCTGTATCACTGCAACTGGGGTGTATTTGAGGTTCCAAAATGGATGCCGATTTTCAAAATGTCTTTCATTCGCTTTCCTTGGAGGAAGCCTCATTTAAATCACAGCCTGGAATACTGTGACCAGACTTAGTCACTACACCTTCAGAAGGATTCTTTAATTTGGGAGGGAACATTGCAAAGCAATGCAAGAACTATGCATGCTGGAAGTAACTCTTGGTGAGATATCTGGGAAGAGAGTTCAAAATGTTTCAGATCTATGACCCTTATTCAGAAGATGCTGCACCATCTTTCAACAGCAGTATGTTATTAGCAGAGAAGTTTTTGGTTTATAAAAGTTAAGTTACAAGGAGCGATTTCAGTGACAAGGATTGGTGTATGCCTGGAATTTAGAATGTCCAGGGGATGATTGAAGGGAACTGATTGGGATGGAGGGAGGGAAACTATTTTCACTTTACCAGCATTAGGTCCTGGGGTGAAATTGGGAGATATTTCTATATGTAGAGCATAGTAAAGATTTGGAACTCTCATTAATAGCAGATAATACTAGGCAAATTGTTAATTTTGAATCTTGAGTTAGATTCTTAGTAACCAGAGGGAATGAGTTACAATTTAGATGTGGTCTCAACGAATGGTATAACAGGCTCCTGGAGCTAAATGTCCTCTCCCTTTGGAGAATCCTTCTCTGAGATGGTCCAAATTATATTGATGCAGGCTAGACTTAAATTAGCCATTAGCGAACAGTTAATCAAGATTTGATTAAAAACTTGATACTTTTACTCTGAACTGTTTTTTGTAAATATTTTTCCTACCTTTTGTTTTAAAACAGAAGTCTGCTCTGAAGATAGAAGCAATAAATCCAAAAAAAATTGTTCATTGCACTAATGTATGTCTGAGTCTCACATACACAACATTCCTAAACTACGGTATGTTTACTTATTTTCTGCCAGATATCTTTACTGAATGAAAAAGAATTCATTTTGTTGCACGTAAACATGATTATCCAGTCAGTAGCACCATTACCGAGCTTCCAATTTGCTTAAAGAGACTAGCCATGATCATTAATCCCAGTCAGTGTATAAGGTAAGATTGAGTTTAGGTAGAACTATGACATGGGTGACTTTGCATCTGCTATCCAGTCACTCCAGCATTGTTTAATGCCTTGGCTATTACAGCCAATTATAATGCATTTTCTGAAATGACAAAAATTATCCCATTTGTTTTGTATCTTTGTCCAAGTTCAGTTGCAGCACCCTATCTCCCAAAATCCCCACAAATGTTTACTGTATGTGAGTAATTCATTTTATGTAAGTTTTTAACATTAGGACTCTTTCTGTGGGCATTCATGGTATTTTTACTTTTGAAGCTGCACAACAAGAGGATTATAATATGCCTGTTCATCTGATCTACGGCCACCAAAGTAATCCTTAGAACACTAGTCATTCACTCCCATGTTGGTTCAAAATAAGAGGAACATGGTGTGTCACAAATCTACAAAGCTACAAAGCAGGAAGCTCAATTATTGGTTACAGAACAAGACTGGGGATCATGGCTGATTTCTACTTCTACTTCCAATCAATAGACAACATATGCAATTGACTTATCCCCAGCAACACACACAGAATGCTGGAGAAACTCAGCAGACCAGGCAGCATCTATGGAAAAGAATAAACAAAGTTTTGAGCCGACCACTCATCAGGACTGGAAAAGTACTATTGACAAACACTAATCATCCCAGAACAGTCACTGATGGGCCAGTATCCTCACCTGGACTGACAGAATTAGCTAATAAAAGGTCTTTGACCTTAAACAATAACTCTTCTTCTCTTTCTTCAGATGCTGCCTGAGTTGCTCAATGTTTCCAACACTTTTAGTTTATTTTTCAGATTCCAGCATCTGCTTTCTTTACATTTAATGCTTTAATACAATTAGCTATTGTAACAACATGTCCCTGTGTGTGTCAGACTTAATTAAGATTACTCTTATAGTCATGAGCTTCCACAAATGAACATTTACCACCTTTAAACTCTACCAGTTGAGTTGCTGGAGTAAATTTTAATTGCTTTATTCCTTATGTGAATCTCTGCCTGTTGGTTTTTTAAATTGCATGTTAGAAACTTATCGCTGCTTAGATTCAAATTTTCAAACTGCATTCTTGATACATGAGTTACTTTCGGGTATGACAAAGTTAGAAAATGGTCTTGAAAGAGTTAAAATCAGAACCAGAGTACTCAGGAACATTCTTTTTCAATATCTGGCCAATGTGGCAAATAAAGAACTGGCAAGATTGCTATAAATTCTGTAGTGATTTCTCTTATAAGAATGTAGCACGTGGAAAGGAGGGTGAGCTTAGCAGGACTTCCACAATTAACCCCTACTATTTGTTGTTAATGTTCACACATCAACTGAGCACTAATGAAAGTAGATACCAATGGGAGAAACGAAGTATTAAGAACAGTGTACGTAGGAGAAAAAGGGAATTTCCAGTATGAAAATTCCAAAAGTCACTCAGAGTGCTTTTTATTATCTGAATAATAAAACATAATGTCTGACATCTGTTTCAGAAGAATGGAAGAAGACATAACAAGAAGACGATGAAGGCCATCTGATCAAGAGTTATCACCAACTCAGAAATGCTTTTTCTCAAACAAAGAGAATAACATTCTTTACCTGGACTATTCTAAGTCTTCTAAGAATCTTGCAAAAGTGCATAATAGTTGAATGTACACTATAAAGAAACAACTGTTAGCTTTGTAAGGCTGATTATCATCAAAACAACTTTTGAAAAAGTAGAGACACTAGAAATATCTGAGTGGAAAATAAAATAAGACTAAGCTATGTTAGCTGATTTTATGCTCACACTCGCATTTCAAGTTGGGAAACTTCTGCTAGCATCAAGGTATTGAGTATTACTTGACAATCATCTTTCTCGGTTCTGGAATATTGCTCTAACCTGACACTGGAGCTAAGTGAGTGAATCTCACTGAAAGCTGATTTCTACAGTTTCATGGTGTTGGCCTTGAAGAATAGCTTGAATTCTGGAAATTTTGGGATGGCTTTAAGTCAAATGCTGATCCGTAAGAGCATATTCTTCATGCCATGAATATGGTTGGTTTATTGAAATATTACCTCTATGTTATCTTGAACATAACATTTGGTGTGGGAATACTTCAGACATAAGTCATAATAATAGTTAAATTAGGATCCTGAAAATTGCTTCTTAATATGACATGTATTTGCGTAAATTAAATCAAAATGCCCAGCATTCAGCTTTATGCAACAAATGTTAACAATCTATCTTTTGAATGAAAAATGTGTAATCTAGTATCAGCTTTATTACTCATTCTGAATTTTATTTTCTCAAAGAATTGGATTTTTCTATCATTTGAGCATTGTTACGATGAATTGGATTTTTTAAAATCTTCTGAACAATAACTTGTTTTTCTACAGGAATAATCTTTATATTGTTCTTTATTTTAACAATATATTTTTGTCAGTCTTTCCTTTATGCCTTCAATACAGTAGTGCTTCGTTTCAAAGTAATAAAGGGTACTGCCCCAACCCTGACTTTATGCCACCTCTAATGTAGCAGCTGGCTGCTTACTGGAATATTTCAGGAGGAATAAAAAAATAAAGAATTAATAAAAACATTTTTGTGAAATATTTATTAGTATTTTATAGCTTTTCACATTAGCCCATTTCTACATAATGTACCAGTAAAACTGAGGGGATGATTCAAGGATATGCTCAAATTCTCCTTGAAACAAAAGAAGAGACATTCCCTGCTGGGAACCGCTGGCCATGACTTCTCACAGGAGAATTCAGAATGGTGTTGGTAATGAGATCCTGTAAAGGAAGCATGCAGAAGTCCTGTGTAAACATCAGAAGAAGTGTACCTCCTCACAGATTACTCAACCACCCATCGAATCTATACTTCCTGTGAATCTGAAACAATCTGTGGTTCAAAACCTACAGAACTAGAGAAAGTCATGCTCAAATTTCTTTCACAACAGTTTTACTGATAAAATCTAACACACGTCATAGAACATTACAAATACAAATAGGACAATTCACTGCAGAGCTCAACTTGTTAGAAATGAATATCAATACCATGGGTATAATTTTCCATCTATTAAAGTGAAAGGCATTCGTTCCTAAACTATGTGTGTGGGCCTTTTCAGATACTACAACCAGAGGTCATGAGTTAAGAGTGAATGGTGAAAAGTTGAAAGGGGAACACAAAGGGAAAATTCTTCACTCAGAGGGTTGTGAGAGTCTGGAATGAGCTGCCAGTACAGGTGGTGCATGCAAGCTCAATTTCAATTTTTAAGAGGTTAGATAGGAACGTGGATGGTAGGGGCATGGAGGGCTATGGTCCTGGTGCAGGTTGATGGGAGTAGGCAGTTTAAATGGTTCAGCGCCAACTAAATGGGCCAAAAGGCCTGTTTCTGTGCTGTACTTTTCTCTGGCTCTATAGCTACAAAATCATTACACAGAACATTGTAATCTAAATGCTTGAAACAGATTACCATTACAAAAAGACTTTGTATGTAGCACCAAATTTTAAATTGTAATCCTCCTACATAGATAGCTAATAATGAAATATCATTTTCAAACGTCAGTCAACTCCAGAGCTCCAGATTATACATTATTTACATTTTTAACTTAAGATTGTCTGTTTCTTCCTCCATGATACTCGCTTACTTGCTTCCTTTGCTACTCCATCAAACCCCCATCTCCAATTAAAATCATGATAGAAGAACTTCCTGAAACTTAAGACTTGGTTTTTCAGGAAATAAAATTTCATTCTGATTTGTAATTTGTTTTTAATAATAGGCTTCTCTTTTGCTATTGCAAATCCATCTCTGTTTGTTTAGATAGCTCCGTTTGTTGGACCACATGTGGCAAGGCTGAAATCTGTACAATTCAGTTATATATAATTGTTCAAATATTTTTTTAAAGGGTTAGAATAATTTATTTAATGTGAATATCATTTCACGTTGAGAAAGAAGGGATATTACTTGCAAATGTGTTTAGTTGAAAATTCTGAGAATCTGTGTGCAAAGTAATCTTTTACAGTATTGAGCACTGAATCAGCCATTGACTTGTAAGGGCTTGCATTCAATCTTCAGCATGCAGTTGATTGCTCATGCCTGCCAGAATGCCAGGGGTGGGGGAGTGGGGTTCGTGGAGGGGGATGTGGAACTGCACATTGTACTCATTCACCATAAAATTACCGATGCATGAACAGCACAACATATATATTTCATCTGCCATATCCCTTTTTCAGGGGTACTACAAAATTTTGGGTGTGCAGGTAGACCATCTCCTTCCCAGACTGAGTTCAACCAAGCCACATCAAGCCTTTTCTTAATTGCCTAGAACAGCAGCGGAGTGAGGCAGTTGATTGAAGTGAGGCTGAGACAGTTGATTGAGGTGAAGATGAGGCAGTTGATTGAGGTGAAGGTGAGGCAGTTGATTGAGGTAGGTGAGGTAGAGAGCTGGTGGAGCAATGCACACACTTGAGGCACAGTGAATGCTGGAGGCTGCAGAATCCAGTCAGCAGCAGGTAATCTTACTGCCACCACAATAACTCGCACCACTGCCAAGGGGAAAAGAAAATGGACGTGCTTAGGAATCTCCAGAAAGAAATTAGTGAGAATGGGTGAATTACTTAAAGACAAGACAATAGAACTCAGAAGCTTCCTTCTGCTCCCAGGAGAGGATGTAGCTAAGAAAACATCTGGGAAGAGAGGAGCTGGAAAATCTGGAGGACAGTGGCATATCTGAACGTCTGCAGATTAGAGACAAGTTAAATGAGTCAGTGGTTGCTACAACTGCTGTGGCTGATGAAACGGAGGAAAAAACAGAAAATTGCAGTAACCCGCATGTTAATACAAAGGTCAGCTCCTAATGCAATGAACTCAAGCGATCTACAGTGGTTAGTTCAGGACGAAATTGTCCCACTAACATGGCACAAAGACTTTAAAATATCCGCCCTAAATAGAGGCTGTCCAGAGGAGGAGATGATTGATGCAGGGACCAGAGCAATTTTGTCTAGGCTCCAGTTGCGCAGGTGTCTTGATGGTAAATCAGACTTGAACTTACCTACCCTTGAATAGATCCTTCACTCACATTATCGGAAAAAGGGACAACTGAACTGTATAAGCAGCTGACAGCAGAAGCCCAATGCAGTGCAGAGATGCAACAAAATTCCTTAATATGTGTTCTTGACCTGAAACAGAAAGTACTGTTTGCCTGGTCTGAAATATGATCCAGCCTTGGTGCAGCGTATGATTTTACGTACCGTACTCACCAGTTTACAAAGTGGTTGTATTCAAAAGGACCTCTGGCCAATCATTTTAGATTCCAAAACCTCAGATGAGCTACTATTAGAAAAGATAAACATTGCATGTGCAAATGAAGCAGAGAAAAAGAATAAACAGAAGCTAGCTGGGTCAGCCCACACTGCCACTGTTAACTCTGCACAGTTAAAGGAACATCCTGTTGAGTATGAATATCAGATGGAAAGGACTCATATAGATTTAGAGTCACGGTTGGAAATATTTGGGTGACATTGCACAGGTCAAGAAGCAACTTCAACAGCCCATACCTGTGCATCAACAATGCTTTACAGTTTTAAATTTTAAAAAAAACAGGAGATGAGAGCAACCCTTGCTCAGCTGCAGGACCTAGCACGGAGTTACCAGCAACCACCAGAATGGGGTGCAAAGAGGCCTGATAGGCCATAGGACCAAACATTGTAGGGCCTGAACTCCAGAGAGGGCCAAGTAGTGGAGGAAAAAGCAAACACAGTTAATTGAATCGGCTCTGCCTCAATCATACCCAGCCCCTCAACAACAAAATGATCCCCCATTTCAGCAGTATACAAGAGTATCGTATGCATTGCCATCTGAAGCTCAGCACAGGAAACTATTCCTGACCGCCAGCCCATTCCACGAGTCCAAGACATTATGGACAGCATGTTACTCCAGATCAGGGTCTTCAAAAGAACCCTGAAAAGGGAAAAACTGGTCACTGTCTTCTCTTACAGTTGGCCTTCAGTTTGGCCTTAAAGGTAGAGGCCAATAAAATCTTTCTCATCCCATTCCATTTCTCTTTACAGCACCTAACGAGATCTTTGACAACAGAAACCCCTACCTCAGCCCCCTGCTCAATTAAGAGTAGTGGAGAAATCCTAAATTGACATTCAAACGGGGACATACCATGCGCAGAATGCTATAATATGTTGTGAGTGACCTCTGCCCATATCAAATGATTGCACCACTCATCTGTTCTTTCTGAGGCCAGGCAGCTCAGAGTTCTTTACATATCCTGGTTCACCCACTCTAACTGACCATTGGAATGGGGGTGAAACCCAGAGAAAAGGCTCAATGTAGCACCAATCAGCATACAGAATGCTTTCCAAAAATGCAAAGTGAACTATGGACCACGATCGGACACAATGTCTACCGGAAAGCTATGGACCCTGAAGATCTGATGAAGGATGATCTCAGCTGTGTCCACCGCCAACAGTAGTTTGTCCAATGATATGAATTTACAGGCTTTCAAAAAGCAATCAACAATCACCATGGTTGTCCGAACAAAAGGGCCCGAGGATCTCTTAGTACTGTCAGCAGAGCTGCCACTGGGCTGAAGTTTCTAATGAACTTTCTATAAAAGTTGGCAAATGCCAGAAATTATTGGACTTGTTTCATATTGGATGGTTGTAACCAATCTCTGACTGCCTGTGTCTATCCTGAGATTGCCGTTAGAGATGATAAAACCCAAAAATGAATCTGTGGTCACAAGAAATTTGGATTTTTCAAGCTTGACATAAAGTCCATGATCTGGAAGCTTCTTTCAGGTATCTCTAATGTGAATGACATGCTCCTTGATGGACTTCAAGAAAATTAGGAAGTCAGGCAAGTAGACAAATGCTTCCTGGGGCCATCATTTTTGAAGGCCTGGACAACTGGCAGCCCATTAGCAAGACCAAAGGGCATGACTGGATACTCATAGTGCCCTGTTGGTGTATTGAATGCAGTATTTCATTCACCACCCTCTTTTATAAAAACATAGAAACATAGAAAACCTACAGCATAATACAAGCCCTTCAGCCCACAAAGCTGTGCTGAACAAGTCCTTACCTTAGAAATTACCTAGGGTTACCCATAGCCCTCTATTTTTCAAAGCACCATGTACCAGGAGTCTCTTAAAAGACCCTATTCTACCCGCATCCACCACCGTTGCTGGCAGCCCAGTCCACGCACTCACCACTCTCTGCATGAAAAAGTTACCCATGACATCTCCTCTGTACCTATTTCCAAGCAGCTTAAAACAGTGCCCTCTCATGCTAGCCCTGGGAAAAAGCCTTTTACTATCCACATGATCAATGCCCCTCATCATCTTATACATCTCTATAAGGTCACCTCTCATCCTCTTTCACTCCAAGGAGAAAAGGCCGAGTTCACTCAACCTATTTTCATAAGGAATTTCCCCCAATCCAGGCAACATCCTTGTAAATCTCCTCTGCACCCTTTTTATAGTTTCCACATCCTTCCTGTAGAGAGGTAACCAGAACTAAGCACATTACTCCAAGTGGGGTCTGACCAGGGTCCTATATAGCTGCAACATTACCTCTGGACTCCTAAACTCAATCCCATGATTGATGAAGGCCAATGCACCATATGCTTTCTTAACCACTGAGTCAACCTGCGCAGCAGCTTTGAGTATCCTATGGACTCGGACCTCAAGATCCCTCTGATCTTCCACACTGCCAAGAGTCTTACTATTAATATTATATTCTGCCATCATATTTGACCTACCAAAATGAACCACCTCACACTATCTGGGTTGAACTCCATCAGATCAAATTGTTACACTGTGCTCAGGAGAATAAGCTAGAACAACAACAATGCAGAGGAAAGTGTAAGAGCTACAGAGAAAGAGCTCTGCATGTAACAATAAAGTGCAAGTTCAAGTTTTAGTTTGAGTTCAAGTTTAATTGTCATTCAGCCATACATGAATCCCATTAATACAGTCAAATGAAACACCGTTACTCCAGGGCCAAGGTGTTAAACACAGTACCAACAATCATGCACAGCACAAGGTACATATAAGATAGCAGTTAAATATAGTCACACAAAAAGTTATAGTCCAAGTCCCCAAGTCCATGAATGTTGCAGCAATCTGCAGTCAAACATAATACACCTTGTCTTCTGCTGAGCAAACACAAGGGGGCAGAGCATCAACTCCGCCAATGATGCCACGCCGCACCATTACTGGCATTCTGGTGGAGCATCCAACTCCGCTCCTCCCCCAGGTAGCTGCAAACAGGTGGCACCGTGCCTTGAGGCCTCATCCTCGCTACAGCCGAGGCCACACAGCTCCCTGCTGTCCGCTCCCACTATTCACCAATAAGCCAGTGAACTGGACTTGTCGCATTTCACATTAACAATGTCCAACAGGGTCCTGCAATCACAGAGAAAGTGACTAAGCTGATCACTCACTGCTGGACTGCACACCTCCTTTGCGCATGGACTCTGATGTCTCTCTGTAGCAGGCAACATCAGGGTCTTCACCATTTATAGTTCCTTCAATCTCTCTGCCAACAAAGAACTCGCTGATGGGGTAGACATGCAGTACTTTAAGTTCTTAATGTCAGCAGGGACTTGCAATCATAAAAAAAGTTCAAAAAAGGCATAACACCTTTGGTTGACCCCATAGAGGCTGCAGTGTCCGAGCACACCAGAAGCAAAAGCTTATCATACAAAAGGTCAATTCAAGAGTCTGATGACAATGGGACAAAAGCTGTCCTTGAGCCTGGTGGTATGTACTTTCAAGCTTTCACATCATATTTTAGAGCACATTGTGAAGAATGAGGATCCTATTAGAAAACTATCAATTTGTAGAGATATTCTTTATTTATTTTTTAGATATAGAGATCACCTGCAAACACCTTAGTTGGGAGAAAAATAATTAGCATGGATACTCTAAAGCTTCTGATGACAGAGAGCCAGACACCCAAAACTAATGCCAGATTAACATGACTTCACCATATGACCCTATCCGCCACAGCACCTTATACATCACCACTCAAAACACTGCAGCCTTACCTCTTCCAGCCACACATATACATCCACCAGCCCAACACTCAAACCTAATTCTAAAGTCCAAAAGGGGCACACACTCCCACAAACCCTTGGCACTTCCTGATTAACCCTGGCTTCAGCCACACAAACCCTAAGCACACCCCAATTAACCCTTGTTAAACCCCCACAAACCCGATGTCCTATGTCAGGAGAGGCAAGATTCGACAAAGGCAAGTGCTGGACCTGGTTAATGAAGGCGTGGGCCAGAACAAAGTGGCAGGGTCACGTGAAACTGAATCTCAAGTGACAAGATCAAAAAGCACAAGAGGGCTGATCCGCCCACTGCCCGCATAATCTCAACCCAAAACTAATGCTGTTAGGATTGTCTCTGAGTATAAAAGTATTGTAGGTACACAAAAATATTGATTGCCTACACCGGTGACTAAGTTTGATATGCTAAGTCACACCATTTGGCTGGTCTGTCAGCTTGATCTCAAGTCACAATGGTGCAAATAACCTAGCCCATGTTGCCTGGATTAATGCAAGCCAATTAACACAACCTCATTGGCTTACAATAAGAACTAAAGCCTGGTTCTTGTTTGAATTAATATCTGCTATAGTCATATAACTCCAATATTCCCTATCAGAACCAGTTTAAAGAGCTTAACATAACAGTAAAAACATATACAGTGATGGCACCCACATTTGACTTAGTGTTGGACTCTTACCACTCTCTGAAACGGCTCAGCAAAACAATTGGCTGAACACCATCAGGGATAGGCGACAAACATTATTTATTTGAAAAAAAAAATCAACATTTTTGGAACAATCTAATAGTTTTAGGTCACCAATATTAATATTGGAATTTCTTTTTAATTCAGATTTAACTGAATTATAAATTCATCCATGGTGAAATAAATTCTTGTCCCTGAATCCCTAATGTAAGTCTCTAGAATACTAGTTCATTAAATAGCAATAGAACGATAGAGGAATACACCAGATATGCCCCCTTTGTACAACGTCCATGCTGGCCACATTGTCCACTAGTCCCAATTTCCCACATTCTCTCCATATCTCTATAGGTTCCATCCCTCCATGTACCTATCAAAGTACTTCTTAAATGATACTGTTGTACCTATCTCAACCACTTCCTCTGACAACTCATTCAATACACACACAGCCCTCTGTGAAAAAAAGTTACCCCTCATGTCCCTTTTAAATCTATCCCCTCTCACCCTAAATCCATGCCCCCTGAATTTGGCCTCCCCTATTCTGAGGAAAGATTATTTCCATGCAACTTATCTATGCCTCATAATTCTAAACACTTCTGTAAGGTTGCTCCTCTCTCTATAGATCAAGCCCTCAAGTACTGGCAACATCCTTGTAAACATTTTTGTTCTTTTTCCAGTTTAACCATGCCTTTCCCATAACAGGGTGACCAAGTCTGTACACAGTACTCCAAGTGCAGCCTTCCTAACAACTTCCTAACAACATAATGTCCCAACCCCTAATCTCAGTTCCCCAACAGACCTACTCTCATCTATCTATCCTTTGGGTTGGATATTCAAAGTATTCTGAAAGATTTGTTGCGCAGAACTTCCCATGAACAAAGCCATGTTGACTTCTGATCAGCTCAGTCTATACAAATGCTGGCAGATCCTGTCCCTCAGAATCCCCTCCAGAAACTTCACCACAAATGATGTCCCGCTGACCTGTAATTCCATTATGTTATCGTGCCCTCAGATTGCAAATATAACACACAGTACATTCTAACACATTGTGAGCCTGAAAGAAGAGTGGATGGGTAGACAGAACTACAGAATTTCAATTGTTAAATTGAAGGGTACTCAACTAAACATGCTAGTGGAAATGTGCTGTTCTGTCCACACCTTGTGGCGCATTGGGTGATACCCTTCCAGTTTCTTCAGCATTTTTGTCTGTTTTTTTATGAGGGCGAGTTGCTAGCTCTACACTCAACCCAGCACAGATGGAAAGCATGCAAGGAGCCAGCTGGATTCAAACCCAGACCCACTCGCCTCGAAGTCTGGTGCGAATTCCATGACACCACCAGCCGGCACAGTGAAAATGTACAGCTGTGTAAGTACTCCAGAACTTACTATCTGTAGTATATACAGTATCTACCATCTGTCTTGTACAATTTTCCTCAGAAAATTAAATAAGAAATGGTAGAATTTACAAAATGGCTCAATTTTGCATGGAATAACAGTGCAATAAATAGTATAATTGACTCTGAATCATAAGTATCAGTCAGAAGAATCAGAAACAGGTTTATTATCATAGAAATATGTTGTGAAATTCATTGTTTTACAGCAGCAAAAGTGTAATACATATAAGTTACAATAAGAAATATAATGAACATACTGTCAGTAGTACAAAAGAGAGCAACAAGTGAGGCAATGATCATGGGTTCATAGCCTATTCAGAAATCTGATAGCGGATGGAATGCTTGCCACAATTACAGAGGAAATTGGACTGTAACTTTCTGCATCAACACAGATATTGGGAAGTTCCTGTGTGGTTTTCCACTGCTCCTGCACGAGTTTCAATACAATACCCAGAAGGGGATTTGACAGTCAGAAACACAGCGAACCTGCAGACACTCACCAAACTTAGTGTAACCCTCAGGTTCGGCCAGCAGCATTAGTCTAGACAGTCTCTGGCCCCGCCAAATGTGTGGAATCTGAGGTGCAAAACCTCTTGTTTGTGTGGACGCTCTGTGATCTGTTCCGCCATTATAAATCAGTACCACAAAACAACAGACAGTACACCATATGCATAGGCTTTATAATTCTTGATTTGTCTAAAGGGTTAGTAAAGAAAACAAAGAGAGCCCATTTGAATGAAACAGTCTAATGTGCACATGTTGAAGCTTATGTCGACTCCCGGCCCCACTCCAAGTCTACTCCATCCTGCTGGCTACAAACTCTCCTTTCAGGTGTCTTCTCTCTTCATCTCTCGTCAATCAAAAGACCCAGATCACCTCGTTCTCAGGCACACAAAAAGTTAAAAAAAACTCCCTTCATTGAGCGGCACACATTCCAAAGCCCCCATTATCTCTAGCCATAACCCAAACACAGCTGCTACAGAAAAACCATTACATTAGCAGTGAAACCTTTCCCAGGGTGTTACACTCTTCCCCCCACCAAATTTGGTCATATCCTCATGACATTGAGATAATTTGCCAACACTTCCTGCAAAGCACCTCTTATCCCAGAGGCAGAAGGTGGTTCCAATGGTGGTTCCATTCCCATCCTCTGGTTTCATATGAAAAACTGGTCCATTTGGCATCTGACTCTCCATTATGTAGGGTGCAGCTGCCCAGTGTCAGCCAACTTATGCTTCCCAGGTAGCCCCAAGTTCCTTATGAGGACTCAGTCTCCTAGCATGAGTTGGGAGAACCTAACCTTTTGATCATACCTCCTCTTATTTCCTTGATTCTGCTTAGCAGCCGTGACCTCAGCAAATTCATAAGCCCTTTTCAGTTCCTTTCTCATATCAGACAGATACTTCAGATAAATGTTCGGTGGTAGGTCTTCCTCACCAGTCCCAAAAGAAAGGTCGATGGGCAACCTCGCCTCGCGCCCAAACATCAGATAACATGGCGAGTACCTGGTAGATTCATTTTGTGATTAGTTGTAGCAGTGGACCAGATGTCCTATATGTTGACTCCACTTGTTCTTCTTGTTGATTTCCAAGGTTCCGAGCATGTCTAGCAAGGTCCGATTAAAGCTCTCTGGCTGGGGATCACCCTGTGAATGATAAGGCATAGTCCTTGACTTCTTGTATCCACTTGGGAAGGCCATAATAAATGAAATAGTTCTCCCATAACACTTAGGCCACCATGGACGCCCTATGATCCTTGGTAGGGAAAGCTTGTACATATCTGGTGTAGTGATCCGTGATAACTATGACATTCACCAGGTTGCTGGCATCTGGCTCTATTGACAGGGAATCCAAACACACCAGGTCAAGGGGCCTTGCACTCTGCAAGTGGGACAACAGAGTGGCCCTCATAGGCAGGATCTTCCTCCATATGCATCAAATGCACGACTTGCAGTATTTTTCGATCTCTGGCTTCATTCAGGGCCAGTAAAACCGATCTCTGAGCAATCCATAGGTCTTTTCAACCGCCAAATGTCCAGAATCATCATGCAGTGACTTCAACATAATCGTCTGATACTTCTCAGGCAGAACCAGCTGGGAACACCGAGGTTGGTCCAAAGGCGACGTGACCCGGTATAGGAACTGGTTCTTCAACTCCAGTCTGGGCCATTCTCTCAGTAATGGAGGCACCGCAGCATGTTTCGTCTTCTCTGCTTGGGCCATGTTTCCCTTTTCGACCGCTGACCAAATAGTACTGATGCCTGGGTCATCTCGCAAAGCAGCTGTCACTTCCCCGGGACTCAATGCCGGTAAGTGGTTTGACTTCAGAGAAGTCAGGTTACAGTAAACTTGTGGAATATCATCATCAGAAGCTCCCAATTTATCTTCTGCTTGATCCTTCCCTTGCCTTCCCTCTGCCTTCACCATGGTGGCAAACTGACACATGGCTTTCATTCCTGGAGCAGGAACGTTCTCCCACTCTCCGTCCCTGTCCAGCCCTTCATGTGCACGTCGGGACAAAGCATCAGCATCAATGTTCCCACTTTCTGGCCAGTACTTCAGGTTGGAATCATAGGCAGACAACGCCGCCAACCACCAATGGCCTGTGGCATCCAATTTTGCCGAGGTCAGGATATAAGTTAGGGGATTGTTGTCTGTCCTCATCTCAAACTTGGCGCCATAGAGGCAGTCACTCAGCTTATCTATCACAGCCCATTTCAATGCCAGGAACTCCAACTTGTGCGTGGGATAGTTTTGCTCAGAGGGCGACAGACTCCGACTGATAAACACAACAGATCTCAACCCAGTGCCCTGATCCTGATACAGGACACCCTCTAAGCCCTCCCTGCTGTCATCCATATATAGTACATACGGCAATTGGGGGTCTACAAAAGCCAGCACAGCCGTCTGGGTCAGCATATCCTTCAGCAACTAAAGGCCTCTTCACATTTCACATCCCACCTTAGTCCAAAAGGCTCTGAAGGGCAAAGATACTCTTTACTCTCCTCCTTTTGTCCTCCTCCCTTTCTCCCCAAGGGAGGGTAACCACACAGAAGCTGATTTAAAGGGTGACTCACTTTCACATTGTGCTTCACACACTTCTGATAGTAACCACAGAACCCAAGGAACGAGCACAAAGCACTCACAGTCTGGCTATGTGGTCACCGCCTCTATCTTAGACAGATCCGTAGCTACTCCATCTCTTGGGACTATGTACCCAACAAAACTGACAGACGCCTTGCAGAACTGGCACTTGTCCAGGGAAAGTTTTAACCTTCAGCTTTTAGGTGGCCCAGCACTTTCAGTAGCCTCGCTTCATGTTCCTCCGAGTGGACCAAAGCACTATGAGGTTATCAAGGTATACCAATACCTCAAGCAAGTTCATATCCCCCACTGTTTTCTCCATCACACGCTGGAAGATTGCAGGGGCTCCGATATGCTCTGGGGCATCCTTTCAAACTGGGAGAATCCCAATGGACATATAAATGCTGTCTTCTCTTTGTCAGCCTCACTCTTGGCTAACTAGTAATATCCACTCAAGTTCAGCACACTGAACCACTTCGCACCACTCAGACAGGTTAGCACGTCTTCGATCTTTGGGACCGTATACTAGTCAGGGATGGTACACCTGTTCAGAATCCTATAGTCCATACACATCCGTACCTTCCCATTCTTCTTCCTGACCACTACTATTGGGGACACATAGGAGTTTCCCAGCTTCCTTCAACTTACACAAATGCTGCCGAATGGTCTTCTACCTCTGCAGAGGCCAGTCACCACAACCTCTCTTGGAATGGGGTGCCCTTGGTCACCCGGATAGTGTGACAAGTGCTGTTGGAACAACCCACATCAAACTCATTAGTGGAAAAGACACCTTCCAGTTTCAACATCTTATCTATCAACCTCCTCTTCCAATCCGCAGCTACCTGGGAACTCCCCAAAACTGAATTACTCAGTGGTCAACTTTCCCTCTTTTTCAGATAGTTTCTCCCCGGCTTGTCACATAGGGACACTAGACATTACCATCACCGGGAAAAGATGCATCAGGGGCATCCCCCACTTGAAGGTGACCTCCCTCTTCGTAGTGTTCCTGACAATCATTGCCATCCTGTTTGTTGTACAACTGAGGGCTTCTGCAGTTTGAGCTTCACCAGTACCCGAGCAGGCACTCCCAACTCCTCTTCCTGGTCTTCTGGAGCATCCTCCAAGAGGTCCTCGCCCTTGGGCATTCCAAGAAAGTTGGGGCTTCCCCATTATTCTCACTACCTCTCTGGCCTTAACACAATTGCCTTGGACTGGTTTAACTCTAAACTCGTTATCCAGCCCAATGCAGGTACACACTTCCTCAAAAGCAGCTTGGAACACTGGGTAAATGATAGATAGATAGATAGATAGATACTTTATTCATCCCCATGGGGAAATTCAACATTTTTTCCAATGTCCCATGCACTTACTGTAGCAAAACTAATTACATACAATACTTAACTCAGTATAAATATGATATGCATCTAAAATCACCCTCTCAAAAAGCATTAATAAATAGCTTTTAAAAAGTTCTTAAATAGTTTACTAAAATACATTGAATGGTAACTTAAGCTCAGTCCTAACCCCGGCACTTTAACATATCTTACCCCTGGCGGTAATGGACAATGTTCTCAGGAAGATCTCTCCAGCTTTCTCCTTGCAGGCTCCCACAAGTCCCCTCACAGTAGGAGTGTTAGCCACCACAAGAATTGAAATGCCGCCCTTCTCAACGAGGCCCAGACAAGCTAGAGCTAATGTATTAAGGGCCTCAGCCACTCCCACATCAGCCTCCGAAAACTCCAGCTTCACTGACAAATAACCATCATACGGTTAATCACCCACACTAAAACCCCAGATCTCTAGTGTACTGAATGGCGTCAAATATTGGTTGTAAAATGAATGGTACAGCAAAGTGACCTGCGACCCTGTATCAAGTATGGCTCTAGCGTAAATACCCTCTATCTGTTGCGACACACTGGAGCTTGGCCCCACTAAGCCTTCAGGAATATGGTTTTTTCCTATAGGGTGTTCCTTGATATATTGTTGAGAATGTGTCCCCTGATGTGCCAGGCCATCCCCTCACCTTGGCCTCTTTTAAGCTTTCCCAACGACTCTGTCTGCTTAGGTACCGGGGGGCTCACTCTCTGAGGGATTTCCCGTCGTTCACACTCCCGCCATAAGTGTCCTTCTTCACCACAGTTAAAACAGGCAATAGCAGCTGCACCCCTTCTTGTGTGACACCGGCTGCTAGCAGCCCTCCACGTAGTCCATCCCCTTACAGGATACCCCTCCCTATCAGCTACATCATAAGAGGGAGGGGTCACACCCACTGTTAACAACCAGGACATCTCAGTCCTCAACTCTGCCACGATCTCCTCTACCAGTCCCCGGGGAATGCTACCCACGGCCACTTCACCGCAGGGGACCACCACAGAGGACTGTACCCTACTGACGGAGGCCTCTTGTAATTCCAATGCTTCTCCTCCTCTTGTACTTCTTTGATTAGCTCAACAAACGAGGGAAGGGGCGTGTCTTACGAGACAGTCGGAGACTGCAAGTGATCAGGTTCTGGGACTGGGCACCTTTTGCTATTTGGTCCATCCTTAACTGATCCACCTCAGCCATCTGAATGACTCCTCTGCACCGCAAGCAACTTCGCTGCCTCTCTAGCCGAAGGATGTAGGCAGAAAGCTTCTCTCCCTTCTCTTGACACATGTTCTGAAACCCCATCATGAGCTGTATTGGGCTTCCCATCACACTAAACACCTTCTCTAGTGCTTGCATGTAGGCTGCAGAAGTGGCAAGGGGGTTCTGTGTCTTTATGGCTCTCACTATGTCAGTAGCCCGCCCACTCAAATTTTCAACCAATCGCTGTTGTTTTACATCATCAGAGCACTGTCACTCATCTAACAACTGAGAGGTCTGCTCTGCCCAAGTCTCGTACTCCTCTTCCCCTTTAGGGGTGGGCTTCATTCCTGAGAATAGGAGGAGTCTATGATAGCTGGGACTTTGAACCTGGGCATTTTTCCATTTATTCGCCAGAGAGGTAAAGGCGGACACTAACCCAGAATTCTCTCTTCACTGGGGGACAGGACTCAATACACATTCCAAATCAGACCACTCCTTCCCCTCGCTAAGCAGAAACAAGAGAACCCTGTCTTTGAAGTCACCACCCCCAGCAACGGGAGACTCGACTTGTGATTTGGCCCGCTCCCCTACACTCTCCTCCACCCAGAGAGTATGGACAATCCATGGCCCCCCCTCTCCTGGAGCCCCAATGATACCAGACAGTTCCACTGCCATTACATCACCTCTAGTCTGAACCAAAACAAAGTCTATGCCTGCCATTTTATCAAATCTCAGCCCCACAATCGTAACTTTGCCTACAGCTTTAACAATACTTAAAAGTCAAATAAACAATTCATCGAGAGTATGAATATCTACCCATCTCAACACACATGCAATCGTTACCAGTAACCTCGTGGATGCACACCACCATTCAACCCCAGCAGCATCCATACGAGCACAAGCTTAAACACACAACCCACTGGTTCAGTGATCAGGGCAATCACACAGCATCCAACAAAATCAACCCTGGAACAATACCCCCACAATTGTAATGCTCAGATTTGGCCGGTGGCATTAGATGCCTTGTGCAGGAAGGCACAGAGTCGACTGTACTTCCTAAGAAGGTTGGCGTCATTCAATGTCTGTAGTGAGATGCTGAAGATGTTCTATAGGTCAGTTGTGGAGAGCGCCCTCTTCTTTGTGGTGGCGTGTTGGGGAGGAAGCATTAAGAAGAGGGACGCCTCACGTCTTAATAAGCTGGTAAGGAAGGCGGGCTCTGTCGTGGGCAAAGTACTGGAGAGTTTAACATTGGTAGCTGAGCGAAGGGCGCTGAGTAGGCTACGGTCAATTATGGATAACTCTGAACATCCTCTACATAGCACCATCCAGAGACAGAGAAGCAGTTTCAGCGACAGGTTACTATCGATACAATGCTCCTCAGACAGGATGAAGAGGTCAATACTCCCCAATGCCATTAGGCTTTACAATTCTACCGCCAGGACTTAAGAACTTTTTAAAAGCTATTATTAATGCTTTTTGAGATAGTGATTTAGATGCATATCATATTTTTTACTGAGTTAAGTATTGTATGTAATTAGTTTTGCTACAACAAGTGTATGGGACATTGGAAAAAAAGTTGAATTTCCCCATGGGGATGAATAAAGTATCTATCTATCTATCTATCTATCTAGTCTAGGGAAGACAGTCTCTGGCCCCGCCAAATGTGTGAAATCTGAGATACAAAACCTCTTGCTTGTGTGGATGCTGTATGATCTGTTCCCCCATTACAAGTCAATACCACAAAATAATAGACAGTACACTATATGCAATTAAACAATTTACCTTTATAATTTTTAATTTGACTAAAGGGTTAGTAAAGAAAACAAAAAGAGGAGTGCCCATTTTAATGTAACAGTCTAATGTGCACATGTTGGAGCTCATAGTTTCCCTTCCGTTGGTCCTCCATCGATTTCCCCGGGCTTCATCGACTCCCGGCCCCACTCCAAGTTCATTCTGTCCTGCTGGCTATGACCTCTCCTTTTCAGATATCTTTTCTCTTCATCTCTTGCTGAACAAAGACCCAGATCATCTCATTATCAGTGCACACCAAGAAAACAACACTTCCTTCATTGATTGGATGGCGCACATTCCAAAGCCCCCATTATCTCTAGCCATAATCTAAACACTGCTGCTACAGAAAAACCATTACATTAGCAGTGAAACCTGTCCCAGGGTGTTACATTTGTAAAGAAATATATCAGAATCAGAATCAGAACCAGGTCTAATATTGCTGGCATATGTTGTGAAATCTGTTGCTTTTGGCAGCAAAATGTTACGATACATAATAAAAACTATAAAGTACAGTAAGAAATATGTATATATTAAAAATTAAGTTAAATAAGTAGTGCAAGAAGAGAGGAAAATATACTGAGGTAGTGTTTAAGGGTCAATGTCCATTCAGAAATCTGCCAGCAGAGAAGAAGCTGTTCTTGAAACTTTGAGTGTGTGTCTTCAGGCACACAGTTAATTCTTCAAAATGCATATAAATCTTGACTTGCATGATAAATTTTAGTGTGCGAAACAATTCTCTAGCACTGATTACTTTTTAATTTTTCATTTTGATTTTTAAAATTTTTGATTCCTAATTCCAACAGCTATCCCTCTCCTTATTTGGTTTCTTAGATTTAATTTTACATAGATTTACATTGTTGGTTTTCACAAATGAAAAAGGCAGAGGCGTTTTATGTTTAAGAAAAACTGTAACAACTTATTTATTGTACCCCAAAACCTGAACACGAAGTGCAGGAAAAGTCCAGAAGTTCTTTATGTAATTACATCATCACGTCAGACCAGTCTCTTAAAATGAACCCCAACTTAATGTTGATGGTTGTTAATTATGTAGGTTTCCAGCAATTACATTACCCAATACAGACCCCACCCCCCCAGAATTCACTAAAACCAGCATTGTTGAGTCTGCCAGGAGTCCAGATGAACTGCTTGGCTTGGGTCCTATGTTCCATGAGTGAAGGAACAGCTGAAGCCTCTGGTTCGTCCAAAAGTGTGCTAACATGCTCATGGTCTTGTCATGACGGCAGGCGTGTGATAGTGGAATCCTCCAAATCCTGATGGGCTGGTTTAAAGCAATCTACTGAAATACATTCAGGTTTACTCCTCTTATCTATGACAAAAGACTTTTCTCTCCATTCCAAAATGCAGAATAGGCCATCGTAAGGGGCCCAAGGGGATCTTGGTGTGCATCATGGCAGACAAAAACAAATGAAGTGGAATGTAGCTCAACAGGAATCCAAGGGTGTTGCACATCATGATGGAAGGTAGCAATAGGTGCAAAGGAATTTAATTTACAGGAAGGTGGAATGCTACTGATTTACTGAATTTAATGTTGCTACCTCTATCCATCCCAAAGTTTCCGATGAGGACTGGCTCATGGACCCTGGTTTGCTCCTTGAACTTGCTGACATTAAGTAAGAAAGAACTTGTTGTTATGACACCACTCAGCCAGATTTTCAGTCTCCCATCTATATGCTGATTCATCAACATTTTTGACCATAAGACTATAAGAAATAGGAGCAGAATTAGGCCATTTGGCCCACTGAGTCTGCGCTAGCATTTCATCATACCTGCTCCATATCCCTCTCATCTCCTACCTTCTCCCTGAATTCCTTCATGCCCTGACTAATCAAGAATGTATCTCAGTATGTGCGGTTGGGAGACTGTAGGTCTGACACGGTGGTCAGCAGCACAGGGGCGCTGCAGGGAACCGTACTCTCTCCGGTCCTGTTCACCCTGTACACATCAGACTTCCAATATAACTCAGAGTCCTGCCATGTGCAGAAGTTCGCTGATGACACGGCCATAGTGGGGTGTGTCAGGAATGGACAGGAGGAGGAGTATAGGAAACTGATACAGGACTTTGTGATATGGTGCAACTCAAACTACCTGCGTCTCAATATCACCAAGACCAAGGAGATGGTGGTGGACTTTAGGAGATCAGGCCTCATATGGAGCCAGTGATCATTAATGGAGAATGTGTGGAGCAGGTTAAGACCTACAAGTATCTAGGAGTACAGTTAGATGAGAAGCTAGACTGGACTGCCAACACAGATGCCTTGTGCAGGAAGGCACAGAGTCGACTGTACTTCCTAAGAAGGTTGGCGTCATTCAATGTCTGTAGTGAGATGCTGAAGATGTTCTATAGGTCAGTTGTGGAAAGCGCCCTCTTCTTTGTGGTGGCGTGTTGGGGAGGAAGCATTAAGAAGAGGGACGCCTCACGTCTTAATAAGCTGGTAAGGAAGGCGGGCTCTGTCGTGGGCAAAGTACTGGAGAGTTTAACATCGGTAGCTGAGCGAAGGGCGCTGAGTAGGCTACGGTCAATTATGGATAACTCTGAACATCCTCTACATAGCACCATCCAGAGACAGAGAAGCAGTTTCAGCGACAGGTTACTATCGATGCAATGCTCCTCAGACAGGATGAAGAGGTCAATACTCCCCAATGCCATTAGGCTTTACAATTCTACCGCCAGGACTTAAGAACTTTTTAAAAGCTATTATTAATGCTTTTTGAGATGGTGATTTAGATGCATATCATATTTTTTTTTTACTGAGTTAAGTATTGTATGTAATTAGTTCTGCTACAACAAGTGTATGGGACATTGGAAAAAAAGTTGAATTTCCCCATGGGGATGAATAAAGTATCTATCTATCTATCTATCTATCTATCTACCTCTGACTTAAATATACCCAACTAATTCCACCGATTCACCAGTCTCTGGCTAAAGAAATTCCTCCTTTTCTCCATTTTAAATGGATGCCCCTCTATTCTGAGGCTGTGTCCTCTAGTCTTAAACTTCCTCCCATCATAGGAAACAGCCTCTCCATATCCACTCCATCGAAGCCTTTCAACATTCAGCTTACTGTAGTGGTGTCAGGAATAAAATCAACTGGCATTTGTAACAGCCTCCTGTATACCAAGTCAGCCAATCCTCTTTAGCAGCTGTTCTGAGCCTAAGCAGGACCCACAAGAGATGATCATGCCACTCAACCACCCTCAGAGCAGCCTTTAAGGAGCAGTGATACCGCTCACATATGCCATTGGACTATTGGTGATACACCATGGTGTGATGTAGCCTAACGCCAAGGTTCTGATCCACAGTAGCCCAGAGGTCTGATATGAATTGAAAACCACAGTCAGAGGAGATATCAGATAGTGTGCAAAACCAAGCAACCCAGCTGCTTATAAGTGCCCAAGCCACATCTACGCCCATCAACGATGCTAGAAGGATGACCTTTGGCCACTTGGTGGTATAGTCCACCATGGTAGGAAGGTGCCTAAAACCACAGGAGGAGGAAAGAGGACCACATTGACATGATCAAACCTTCACTTAGGGATCTCAAAAGGTGCCAAAGGCACCTAAACATGAGAATTAATTTTTGCCCGCTGACACTCCACACAGGCTACAGTCCAATCATGCACGTCCTTACTAAGGCTGTGCTACACAAAAACTCTATTGCAATCAATTTCTGTGACGCCTTCTGGCCAGGATGTGAGAGACCATGTATGGAGTTAAAAGCAGTCAGCCTCCAATTTGCTGGCACTATAGGGTAAGGGTGACTGGCTGAGACATCACATCACCCAGCATCCCCAAATTTAATGTCAGCCAACTGCAGGCCCTTTACTGCTGCTTGAAAGTACTGCTGCTGCTGCTTGACAGCTAGCTAGAGACTGAGAAGCTCATGGTCAAACATCTGTACTTCCTTTCGAGGGACGGAGCTGCTGGCAAGCGACTGCCACATGCTTTCAACCAACTGTTCATGCACAGCACCCACAGGGTAGTCTGAGCATCTGTAGTGATGGCTATGGGTGTGTTAGGGAGTGTGTGCCCAGTAGGGTTGATCTTCCAGTCAACTGAAATCACCCAGACTGAATAACTGTAGAACCCTCACATCAATCTTCCAAAGAAAGTAGCACATATTACATATTTCTCAGATTTAGAACCTCATGAATCTATAGAACAGTACCATAGATAGTTTCTCCTTATACAGCTGAGAAATCAGGCCTTCTGGGCTACCTCATCCATACCAACCACAATAGCTATGTAGACTAACCCTATTTGCCTATGTTAGGCCTGAGTCCTCTAGATCTTTTCTATTCAAATACCTGTCCAATTATCTCCCAAAAGTCGTGATTGTATTTGTCTCTACTAACTCCAAACAAACCATAAGACATAGGAGCAGAATTAGGTCATTTGCCCCATCAAGTCTGCTCCACCATTCCATCATTGCTGATTTATTATCCCTCTCAATTCTATTCTGGTGCCTTCTCCCTGTAACCTTTGACGTCCTGAAGAACTTCCGCTTTAAATATACTCAATGACTTAGCCTCCACAGCCTTCTGTCGCACTGAGTTCCACAAATTCACTACTCTCTGGCTAAAGAAATTCCTCCTCTGCTGTAAATGGACACCCCTCTATTCTGAGGCTGTGCCCTCTGTTCCTAGACTGATCCACTATGGAAACTTCCTCCCCACATCCACACCATCCAGACCTTTCAATATCTTATAGGTTTCAATGAGATCCCCTCAGTCAACTAAACTCCAGCGAGTACAGGGCCAGTGCCATCAAGCACTTCTAATACATTAACCCTTTCATTCTTGGAATCATTCTCATATCTTCCTATCATCCTCTATGTAAAATATTTAACATTCTGATTGCCATTATGTTTCTCCCCTCTAACCTTAAATCTATGCCTTCTAGTTCTGGATTCCCCCACCCTAGGTAAAATACTATATATCCTATGTGTGCCTTCCATAATTTTATAAATCTCCACATAATGTCATCCCTCAGCCTCTTATATTCCACTCAGAATAAACCCAGCCCCTCCAATCTGTCCTTATAACTAGAAACTTCATGATCAAGTACTAACAGTCACACACAGCATACAGCACATATAACACATGTAAGTACAATAGCAGAAAACATACAGTTACAAAAATCTAATATAAAACATCATATTGCTCAAGTCCCTAAATGCCATGGCCCATAGATTGATGGTACATGGTTGCTGTCCTGGAGCCACATTTCTGCAAGAACAAACCTGCAGCAGTCCTCATCTTGCCCGAGTACAGCCTCAGACGAACACAAACCAGCTTGCCTTCCACTGAGTGAATTTTGGAGGGCAACATAGATGGGAGGGGCCAACCCACAACCCAGTGCAAAATCTACCGGCACACAGCCAACTCCGGTGTCTCCTGCCCAGGTGACAGCAACAGGCGACCCTGAAGCATGAGGGTCTGGTCAGCATTGCAAATGAGGCCTCTTAGCTCCCTCAGTGTTGGTCACGCCAAAGAAGCAGTGAAGTGGAATCGTAGTTTTCTATTTTATCAATCTCCAAGAGCATCTTGTGATTATACCCTCCGTACACTGCCTGTACTGTCTTTTTTCTTGAGTAGCTGAAGCAGGCCACAACACGGTACATAACAAGTCCAGCTCCACCGCTATTGAACAACTCACTAGTGGAATAAACCTGAGTAACTGTTGTTTTAACATCCAGCAGTGAAAGATGGAAAGGATGAACAACCATCCTTTGTTTGGACCCAGAGAGTTCACTGCATCAGAGCACACCATCATCTTACTAGAAAACAGGGAGGTGATACCATGGTGATATTATCACTGGATTAATAATATCAATACCTAGGGCAAGGTCCTGTTGAGACTGATATTTGCTATTCCTTAATGGTCTGGCGTACGCATGATTCCATATACACTGTAATGTAGTTGACTCTTAACTGCCCTCTGAATTGGCCCAGCAAGACAATTGTGGTTGTAATAAACCACTAAAAAGCCACAAAGAAACAAAACTGGATGTATCACCCAGACTTGAAGTAGGCACCAGAAACAACCATGGCAAAAACTGCTCTGTTGGCCCTATTAGGTTCTTCTTACCAACATCTGTAGGCTTGTGCCAAAATTGGATAAGGTATCTCATAGATTAGTCAAGCAAAAGCTTGACATACATTCAGAGAGTTCCAGAGAAATACAGCACAGAAACAGCCCTTTGGCCCATCTAGACCATGCCAAAACAATTTAAACTGCCTATTCCCAATGACCTGCACCGGGACCATAGCCTTCTATATCCCTACTATCCACGTACCTATCTCCTAAACATTGAAATCAGGCTCACATGCACCAAGTGCACTGGCAGCTCATCCCACACTCTCATGACCCTCTGAGTGAAGAAGTTTTCCCTCATGTTCCCCTTAAACTTTTCAGCATTCACCCTTAAGTCATGACCTCTGGTTGTGGTCCCACTTAACCTCAATGGAAAAAGCTTGCTTACATGTACCCAATCTATATCCTTTATAATTTTGTATACCTCTATCAAATCTCCTCTCTCTTCTACATTCTAACCTCTTCAATCTTTCCTTTTAATTCAGCTCCTCCAATTCCAACAACATCCTTGTAAATTTTCTCTGCACTCTTTCAACCTTGTGTACATCTTCCCTGTAGGTAGGCGACCAAAACGGCACACAATACTCCAAATTAGGCCTTGTCAATGTCTTATACAACTGCAACATTACATTTCATCTTCTGTACTCAATACATTGATTTATGAAGGCCAATGTGCCAAAAACTTTCTTTACGACTCTATCTACCTGTGACGCCAATTTCAACAAATTATGTACCTATATTCCCAGATTCCTTTGTTCACACTCCTCAGCACCCTACCATCAACTATGTAAGACCAACCTAAAGTCCAAAATCTCACACTTGTTTGCATTAAATTCCATTGCCATTTTTCAGCCATTTTTCCAGCTGATGCAGAACCCTCTGCAAGCCATGATAGCCTTCCTCACTGCCTACTAGACCCCCAATCTTGGTGTCATCCTCAAATTTGCTGATCCAGTTAACTACATTATTATCCATATCATTGATATAGATGACAAACAACAAAGGACCCAGCACTAACCTCTGCGGCACACCACTAGTCACAGGCCTTCAGTCAGAGAGGCAACCCTCTACTACCACTCTCTGGCTTCTCCCAACATGCAATACAGTTTACTACCTCATCCTGAATGCTGAGCGACTGAACCTCCTTGACCAGCTCCCATGTGGGACCTTGTCAAATGCCTTGCTAGAGTCCATTGTTACGAACCCCGTAACTGGGTCACTTACCAGCAAAGATAGAGAGGTCCATTGAAGTCTGATGCTACTATTTTTAACAGTATTTATTGGTAAAAATACACTAAAATAATATCAATGCAACCATACAGATAATATACGTTGTCAATACTAAATCTAAAAGTGCGGGTATAATAATAATCAATAAGAAATAAGCTCTATCGTTGTCTAGGGGATAATGTATTGTCCGATGGAAATATAAAAGTCACTCAAGTTCATTCAGGCTGCAGCCTTTGGTTGGAGTCATGAGAGTTTTTTAAACTTGCCAGCTTTTCCTTTTTATGATGTCGATCCTTCCAGAGTTCCGTTGGTGTTGGTTTCTCCTTTTAGCTAAAGCCGTTCTTCCGTGGTAAGGCCCACCAATTCCTTGGCAAATGGAAAAGGACGCACGCGGGCCCCCACCGGATGTCGCTATTAAACGCTGTCACAAGATTTCTAGCGTTTCTCCTGGTGCGTCTGAAGGGGTTGTTCCCCAGACCCTCTTTTATCCTTACTCACGAGGTCTCAGATATCAATCAGGTTGGGATGATGCGATCCCTCAACCAGCCCACTCTGGTCATTCCCTGAGGGCTTCAATGAATAGTACAGTACTCAATACACAATTCCGTCTCCAAGAGACAATGGCCGGTATCCGTGGCTTTGTCTTGCTGAGGGCAGGACACACATTCCAAACCCTTGAGGATTCTCTCTCTCATTTCCTGGGTCCCCAGACCTGAATTAATAGCGATCTTGCGATTCTCAAAAAGGAGGGGGCTACTTTGTACCCTTCGGCCCCTCAGAGTTGTGGCACATTTGTAACACCATGTAGACAACATCCTTGTCTTCATCCATTTTCCTGGTAGCTACCTCGAAAAACTATAACATGACGTACCATACACAGTCATAATCAAACTCATAGAATTATTACCTTACTGTCCCAGACACCATCATCTCCATCCCTATGCATGTCCTTCCCAGTAGCAGGACAAAACTGGCAGAAGTGGTGGTACAATGTTTCACAGTTAGCAGGGAACTGAACTGCGAGTCCTCAACAGTGACTTCAGATCATATGAAATCTAATGGTATCAGGTTAAACTCAGATTACCATCCACCATTCCTTTTCAACTGATGAATCAAAACTATTCCATTTAGAAGTACTGAGAGTGGCAAAAGCACAGAAAATACTCTGTGGGACAGTCCAATATCCCTCATGAAAGGTGGTCCGAGACAATTCAATTCTCAAACCTCTTTTAATTAAGCAAAGACAAACACATTCCAGGTTGCTTGTCCATTGTGTCCACTGTGTCATTGTGTCAATTAGACTCAAAACTGGAACAGAAACCAATAGAACTTGTTTGGTCTTCAACTGTGATGATTGATTATAAAATATAGGCAGAAAGCAAAATTAAATAATTTTGTAAGATTGACTAAGAATGTCTGAAAGAAATATACAGTAACTCTAGTCAGTTTTTGATAGATACTGAAATATGCAGCTAAGTGAAAGGCAATAATGTCATATGATAAAACTTCTATATTATTATCTGCATTCATTTCTAACTCCATATATTAATAGAAAGACAACTAATAACATTTAAATAAACATACTATAATAATATTGTGTATGGCTGCATTAAACATTGCAAAAAACACTATCTCCTTAAAAGTCCTTTATGTATCTGCTTTTAACTAGCACTTAGTCTACACAACTTGAAGTAATAAAATTCAACTTGTCGGTTTGGCCTGTAAAGTCATGTCCTAGCTATTTACTTGACATTAAAAATCTGAAATTCATCTTGATTACTTGCCCTTTTTCCAAGTAAAGCATGAACATACAGCATATGCTCAGCACAGTAAGGTCACTTCAGAGTTATTTTACTTAAATTGCTAATTAACAGAATGCATGAGAGATAGACTGAGTAAAATCCATACCCATCTCTACATGCTCTAGGTCCCAAATGATGATATTCTCAGAGGACATCAGTAATAAAAATTTATGTTCAGATTGGTGTTAACTCCTTTAAATGATCTTGCTGACTGTTCTCTTATTGCTACTTGCTAGTAAAATCCAATAAGTTAGATTTTTATTTGCATACTTTATGAAGTAAAAACACATGGGCATTGCTGACTTCAATGAACTGAAAGCAGAACAGAATCATTTTAGGCTGGATTTCAAGCCTGGAATAGTCATTGAAAGCAAAGTGCAAATACACAATGCAGAGTGCAGTTCTGCCCTGGTAATCAATATTTTTAACTTTATCTGGGAGACCTGCAAACACTTGTTGATGTTCCACAGGCAGGAGGACTAAGTTAAATGATGAATCTTTGGCTGTTTGCCTCAACACCAGTGGCCTGATGCCAAATCCCAGTGCTGGGTTGAGGGAAAGGGCTGATGTTTGGGAGGTTGGAGTGGCAAAGTGGTTATCAATTAGAGTACAACAGAGTTGAAATACTAAGCTTCAAGCTTCACGAGAAGAATTTTTAAAGTTACATAGTTCTTAGTACACATGGTAGAAGTCTTAGACTGGAGTACAACCCTTCCTGTACCAGCCAAAATTCTGTGCATAATTTATTAAAGGTCTTGCTTGTGCACGCACTTTCTGCTAGTATGCCATTTGCTTCCTGTCCAGTTTATTTTTGTCACGCTTCTTCTGACATGTTCTTTCCATCATAAATTTCTAGTGTATTTTTATTTCACAGCAAAACATGTTTATTCAATTTATTTGCAAAACTTAGTCCTATCTGCCTGGTACCCAAGGTTTTCTTATATTGCAGTGTTATGTTCTAACTCAAATTCCAAGTTAGGTGGCACTACTATCTAAAATTTTACTCATTTAAACACATGAACACATGAAATTAGTCTAATTATTTTTAATTTTTATCAGATGTTGCCATCATTGCTAGACATGATTTATTACTTTTTTTAAAAGTAATGACAACTTACTTAAGATTTAAAATAGTTTATTGTTTATTTAGTGCCTTCAGTACAAGAGTATAAAGGAGAATGAAACAAAAGTTACTCTGGATCCAATGCAGCATAAAGAACACAACAATAGGCATGAAGAACACAAAAACACAACAAATGTAAATATAAAGCAATCCCATGAAGCACAATGTGCAAGTAATTGCTTTGATTGTTACTATCTTGAAACATTGCTGTCCAACAATTCTGTACACACAGAGTTCAGACATTTGAACCAATGACAATTAAGGTTTAATAAAATAACACATTGGAAAAATTGGTCAAATCTCATATTAAATTTCATACCTCATTTTTGTTCTAAATGGATGTCCCTCTGTTTTGAGGCTGCACCCTCCGGTCCTAGACTCACACATTATAGTAAACATCCTCTCCACATCCACCATGTCCAGGCCTTTCAATATTCGATATGTTTCAATAAGATCCCCGCCTCATTCTTTTAACCTCCAGCGAGAACAGGTCCAGAGCCATCAAATGCTCCTCATAAGTTAACTCTTTCATTCACTGAATCATTCTCGTGAATCTCCTCTGGATCCTTTCCATTGCCAGCACATTTTTTCGTAGATAAGGGGCCCAAAATTGCTCACAATACTTCAACTGTGGTGTGACCAATGCCTTATAAAGTCTCAGCATTACAGCCTTGCTCTTATATTCTAGTTCTTTCAAAATGAATGCTAACATTACATTTGCCTTCCTTACCACTAACTCAACCTGCAAGTTAATCTTTATAGAATTCTGCACAAGGACACCCAAGTCCCTTTGCACATCTCAGTTTTAAATTTTCTCCAGTTTTAGAAAGTAGGCCTTCATCCCATATGGCATTTACAGGATTCCTTGTGAATGAGGAGCAGTGTACATCAGCTAGATGGGACGCGCAGTGGAAACCCGCATCAAGGAGCACAGGAGGTATATCCATTTGGGTTACCTGGAAAAATCGACAGTAGCAGAACATTGCATTCACAAAACTACTATAGCGCGCCAATGGCTTTTGGGACTGCTTGGTAAAGAAAACCATTGAAATAAAACTAGAGGAAAAGAATTTTAATAAAGATAAAGGTCTCGCCGTAAGTAAGAACTGGAACTCGATAGTAAACAAGTTGGGAGAACAGAAATGTGATTGGATGAGGACTAAACAATCGTGAGGGATGGCGATAGGGTATAAATACCACAGGACTAGTTATGCCCAGGCATCATCCCTGATGAAGGTGGCAGAGTTTGTCATCGTAACATTGGATGTAATTGATATCTATACCCGGCTGGAAGCCTGAAGAGAGTTTATTCAACATACTATTAACCCTGAACCCATTCTCACTGAATTAGCCATGCACTGATAGACAAAAAAAAACTTACTAGAAACCTACTTAGATTTTCTGTTTGTAATCCCCTAAACCTGTGCTCGCCCAAGCCTTTTGAGCCAAAGTCTGACCACTCTAACACTCTGCATCAACAATGGCCCCTCCACTTACACCGTGCTTCTTTTTATTGGCCTTTACCAAGTGGTTAGAAATTGTTGTAATTGTAGCCTGCTGAAGAATTATGAAAGGCCCCAAGCATTTTTTAAACCTTGTGCTGCTTCAGACATTTATAGTCCCTTCATATCAAAATCTTTTATGAACATACAAAATAGGAGCAGAAGTCAGCAGTTCTGCCCCTTATAGCCAGCACTGCCATTCAATAAGATCAACTCAACTCCACATTCCCACCTATGGACAGTAACATTTTATGCTTATCAATTGACCACCTCTGTCACAAAAACACTCACATTTCTATTTCTGTTGCCCTTTAGGGAAGAGGGTTCCAAAGACTCATGATTCACTAAAAAAAAAACATCCCCTCATTTGAAATAGACATACCCTAAGTTCAAAGTTCTCTCCACATTCACCGTGTCATCTTATATGCTTCAGTCAAGTCCCTTCTTGACCTTCCAAAGTCCAGTTTTTTCAGTATGAGGCTTGGTAGAGATATTTGATATATTGATAAATTGCACCATTGTACTTCAATAAAACCCACAAATAGTTCATACAGTCATAACGTCATACAGCACAGAGTAAAGACCTTTAGCCCATTATAACTAAGTCACACACCATGTCTATCTATACATTAATTTCATATTCCTTTATGCTCTGCTCATTCAGGTACTTGTCCATATGCCTCTTTAATGTTGTTACTCTTTCTGAAAATGTATGCCACCTCCTCTGAAAGTTCATTTCGGATACCAACTACTCTTTGTGTGTAAAATTTACCCCTCAGAGTATCTCTAAACCTCCTCCCTCTCACTTAAACCTATGATCTCTAGTTTTCAATGTCCCTACCATGTCTCTGTCTTTGCTATTCATAAGTCTACATACTTCTATCATGTCACCATTCAGACTCCTTTGCTCCATGGAAAACAGGCTCAGTCTATCTAATCTTCATGATCTCAAGTCCAGGCCCTCCATCCTTGTGAATATTTTCTGAAGCATGGCAATTGGAACTGCACACAATACTCCTAGTGGTGTCATGTGGTATTACATGGTGTTTCAGCTCATGTCCTCAGTGATGAAGGCAAGCATGCTATACACTTCACCACCTTGTCTACCTGCATTGCCACTTTTAGGGAACTATATACATGTACCTCAAGGTCTCACTGTTCAACAACATGCCCAGAGCCCTGTCACTCACTTCTTCCATCATACTCTGATTTAACTTTCCAAAATACATCACTTCACGTGTCTTCAGTTCCTGACGAAGGGTCTCGGCCGAAACGTCGACTGTACTTCTTCCTATAGATGTTGCCTGGCCTGCTGAGTTCCACCAGCATTTTGTGTGTGTCACTTCACATGTGCCTGTATTTACCTTGTATTCTGTCATTCCCTTGCCTACTTTCCAAATTGATCAATATGCCTTTGTAACCTTAGACAAGCTTCTTTATCTTCCATTATACCAGTAATTCTGGTGTCATCTGCAGACTTGCTAATCATGCCACCATCATCCAAACCATTAATACATATAACAAACAATAGAGGACCTAAAGCTAATCACTGTAGCTCACTACTGATTACAAGACCCTAATTTGAAAAACAGTCCTCCACACCCACCCTCTGCACTCTACCAACAAATCAATACCTCCCTTTGCAACTGTTTCCTTTACTTTCTACCATTAGACTGCAATCAATTGATAGGCAGCAACACCTCTGCCATGATGATTCTCAATACTGGTGCCCTGTAAGGCTGCCTGAACACTTACAACTGTGGGGCCAGATTCTGTTCTAACTCTATAAGTTTGCAAATTACACCACCATAGTGGGCTGTATCTCAAATACTGATGAATTGAAGCACAGGAAAGAGATAGAGAACCTCGTGACATGGCATTATGACAATAAGCTTTCTATCAATGTCATGAAAAAAGCTGGTCATTGAATTCAGAAAGGTAGTGATGCAAACACTCCTGTTTACATCAATAGTACAGTGGTCAAGAGGGTTGAGAGCTTCAAGTTCCATCAGTAGCCTGTTCTAGTCCAAACTAGTAAAGGGCTATAAAGGGCAGCATAAAAATAAAAGAGAAGTATAACATAGCAAAGATGAGTGGGAAACCAGAGGACTGGGAAGCTTTTAAAGAGCAACAGAAGATAACAAAAAAGGCAATACGCCAAGGAAAAATGAGGTACGAAGGTAAACTAGCCAAGAATATAAACGAGGATAGTAAAAGCTTCTTTAGGTATGTGAATAGCAAAAAAATAGTTAAGACCAAAATTGGACCATTGAAGACAGAAAAGGGTGAATTTATTATGGGAAACAAGGAAATGGCAGATGAGTTGAACAAGTACTTTGGATCTGTCTTCACTAGGGAAGACATAAACAATCTCCCTGATGTAATAGTGGTCAAAGGAACTAGGGTAAAGGATGAACTGAAGGAAATTTATATTAGGCAAGAAATGGTGTTGGATAGTCTGTTGAGTCTGAAGGCTGATAAGTCCCCGGGACCTGATGGTCTGCATCCCAGGGTACTTAAAGAGGTGGCTCTAGAAATCGTGGACGCATTGGTAATCATTTTCCAATGTTCTATAGATTCAGGAACAGTTCCTGCTGACTGGAGGGTGGCCAATGTTGTCCCACTTTTCAAGAAAGGAGGGAGAGAGAAAACAGGGAATTATAGACCGGTTAGCCTGACGTCAGTGGTGGGAAAGATGCTGGAGTCAATTATAAAAGATGAAATTACAACACATTTGGATAGCAGTAGAAGGATCAATCTGAGTCAGCATGGATTTATGAAGGGAAAATCATGCTTGACTAATCTTCTGGAGTTTTTTGAGGATGTAACTATGAAAATGGACAAGGGAGAGCCAGTGGATGTAGTGTACCTGGACTTCCAGAAAGCTTTTGATAAAGTCCCACATAGGAGATTAGTGGGCAAAATTAGGGCACATGGTATTGGGGGCAGAGTACTGACATGGATTGAAAATTGGCTGGCTGACAGGAAACAAAGAGTAGCGATTAACGGGTCCCTTTCGGAATGACAGGCTGTGACCAGTGGGGTACCGCAAGGTTCGGTGCTGGGACCGCAGCTGTTTACAATATACATTAATGATTTAGATGAAGGGATTAAAAGTAACATTAGCAAATTTGCTGATGACACAAAGCTGGGTGGCAGTGTGAAATGTCAGGAAGATGTAATGAGAAAGCAGGGTGACTGGGACAGGTTGGGTGAGTGGGCAAATATATGACAGATGCAGTTTAATGTGGATAAATGTGAGGTTATCCACTTTGGTGGCAAGAACAGGAAGGCAGATTACTATCTAAATGGAGTCAAGTTAGGAAAAGGGGAAGTACAACGAGATCTAGGTGTTCTTGTACATCAGTCAATGAAAGCAAGCATGCAGGTACAGCAGGCAGTGGAGAAAGCTAATGGCATGCTGGCCTTTATAACAAGAGGAATTGAGTATAGGAGTAAAAAAGTCCTTCTGCAGCTGTACAGGGCCCTGGTGAGACCCCACCTAGAGTATTGTGTGCAATTTTGGTCTCCAAATTTGAGGAAGGACATTCTTGCTATTGAGGGAGTGCAGCGTAGGTTCACAAGGTTAATTCCCGGAATGGCGGGACTGTCATATGTTGAAAGATTGGAGCAACTGAGCTTGTATACACTGGAAATTAGAAGGATGAGAGGGGATCTGATTGAGACATATAAGATTATTAAGGGATTGGACACGCTGGAGGCAGGAAGCATGTTCCCGCTGATGGATGAGTCCAGAACTAGAGGCCACAGTTTAAGAATAAGGGGTAGGCCATTTAGAACTGAGATGGGGAAAAACTTTTTCACCCAGAGAGTGGTGGATATGTGGAATGCTCTGCCCCAGTAGGCAGTGGAGGCCAAGTCTCTGGATGCATTCAAGAGAGCGTTAGATAGAGCTCTTATAGATAGCGGGGTCAAGGGATATGGGGAGAGGGCAGGAACGGGGTACTGATTGTGTATGATCAGCCATGATCACAGTGAATGGCGGTGCTGGCTAGAAGGGCCAAATGGCCTACTCCTGCACCTATTGTCTATTGTCTATTGTCTAAACGGTACGCTGTAGATGCTACACCCAAGAAAGCTCACCAACGTCTCTACTGCCTCAGGCATGGCCCCTTTGACCCTCAGTAATTCTTATCAATGTACCATAGAAAGCATACTATCTGGATACTTAATGGCTTAGTATGGCAACTCCTCTGCCCATGCCTGCAAGAAACTGCAAAGAGTTGTGCTACAGCTCAGCACATCACAGACTCTGTCTACACTTTTTGGTGTCTTGGTAATGCTGCCAATATAATCGAAGACTCCACCCACCCTAGACATTTTCTCTTCTCCCACCACACCCCCCCATCAGTCAGAAGACACAGAAAACTGAAATCATGTACCACCAGGCTCAAAAACAGCTTCTGTCCTGTTGTTTTAAGACTCTTAAATGGTTCCCTAATATGATACGATGGACGCTTGGTTTCACAGTCTACCTTGTTATGGCTTTGCACCTTACTGTCACCAGCACAGCACTTTCTTTGTAACTGTAACACTATATTTTGCATTCTGGTATTGATTTACCTTGTACTACTTCAATCCAGTATTGAAATAAAATTATCTGTATGAATAGCATGCAAAGCAGTTTTTCACTATTTGTGTGTATGTGACAATAATAAACCACTTTACTAATTCTCTTAGTTATCACTTCAAAAGATCTCAACCAAATTCATGACATATTTTCCCATGCACAAAGGCATGCAGGCTATGTCAATATTTGCTTTTTTTTTTTAATGCAAATAAATCCCATCTCTCAGAATCCCTTCCAGTAATTTTCTCATCAGCCTATAGTTCACTGACTTGTTCCTACTGCCCTTCTTAAGTAAAGGCACAACATTAGCTCTCCTTGTGTCTTGCAGTGCTTTACTTGTAATCTATTAAGATGGATAAGCCTTTACCAGAGCCCCTTGCCCCCCCCCCCACGACATTCCAGGATACACATGATCAGGACTCAAAGATTTATCCACCTTTATACATTTCAAGACCTTTAATACCCCCTCTGTTACATTGATATGCTCCAGAAAAACACTGTTTTTGAACTCACTAGCTTACATGTCCTTCTCCACAGTAAATATGAATGAAAAGTATTCATTTAAGACCTCGTTCATTTCCAGTAGTTCCACACTAATCCTCGAGGGGGACCTACCCTTTCCCTCATTACAGATTTTGAGATGTCCAGAGATACTAGATATATCAGTTTATAATTTTTGTAATGATAGACTGATTTTCACCAGTACTAATACAACACCAATCACTTTTAAATATATGGAAGACTATGTTCTGTTGAATGAGGAAACATAAACAATTACTTTGAAACTACTGGAAATGAGTTTGAGCTGCAACTCTGAAACTTAAACCTTCACTTTACTGTGAAATCCCAGTTTATGTCCAAATACAATCTGTGGCCATATTGCCTGTTAGACCCAAAGCAGAAATGATACCCTCCCAAGTCACTGGAGCCCCGTTGCCTTTCAATGTCAGAACTCCAAATATCTACCAACCATGTAGTCAAAAACCATAGGATTCTGTGATTCTGTATCATTCATCTGTCTATTTCTCAGCTCATCAGATTACAGCAAACAATATGCTGGAGAAACTGAACAAGTTAGACAGCATTGTGCAGAGAAATAGGTAGTCTGTGATAAAGGTCAAGACCCTTCATCTTGGCTATTTCCTTGCACCAATGTTGGCTGATCTGACGAGTTCCTCCAGCATCTTGTTGATTGTTCCATATTCTAGCATCTGTAGTATTTTGTTTCACTCTTTTCTATTATATCTTTATCTTTGTAATTAACTTTTCCAATGGTCCCCTCAATTTTCTGTCCTTTACCCTCTATACACACACATGCGCACACTCACATGCACACACATTAGATTGGATTAGATATTAAGAATTACGTATACACTAACTGTAATTCCTTTTTCTATATTTATTGTGTATTGATTCTACTCTTGCAGCTAAGTTAACAAATTCCATGGCATATGTCAGTTATGAAACCTGATTCAGATTCTGTAAACTTCACCTAAAACTCTGCAGACCTATCCTAATTCACACCATTTATTGTTTTTCATTGCCTTCCAGTCTGCAACATTTTTACATTAAAATGATTATCCTAGTTTTCAACTTTTTTTCTTATCTGCATAGCATCATTTGTGACTTAAAGGCCAATTTTTCAATTCAATCATTAGTATATGTAATTTTCAACTTTCCATTGCTTAAATGCCCAAATTCCCTCTTTTATTACTTCAGCCTTGATATCCTGCCCTCTCCCATTGTTTATTTTTGAACAAGCTCTTGGCTTCGTGCCCTATTTTCTTTATGTGGTGAGGTGCCAAATTTTGCCATAGAACATTCTAATGCTGTTCCTCAGCACATCTGAGGTACTTCACCCCAAAGTCTACTGACATATCCCGATTTGTTCTTTCATTGATCTTCACTGGTTCCACGACACCTGCAACACCACAGATTCATAAAATGGTGTCTGAATTAGATGCTGGAAGTCTGGGGCCACACAGGAAAGAGCTGGAGGATCTATGGGGGCAAGTGAACGGCCGACATTTGCGATCGGGACTTCATGTTTTTCACTGCACCTGCTCATATGGATGGAAGTAAATGCCGTTGCTCAGGTGCGAATCCTCAATTTCGACGACGACTCGCCGCCACTTCGGACAGCTGGGTTTTCCCAGCAGTGACGTCAGGGCGCGGGAGGAGGGGCGAGGCCCCACGGCCACGTGCGTGGCGGTGACGCGAGCCCGCGCCCGTGGAGCGGCGGCGAGCAGTGCGTGTGTCGCACTGACCCGGAGAGCACCATGAGTGAGTCCAGCCGTCGGGGCAGCGACCACAGAAGTTACACGGGTTGCAAGCGGGCCCGGAGTGGAGAAAACAAAGTGACGGTGGTCCTCGGTGCGCAGTGGGGCGACGAAGGGAAGGGCAAGGTCGTCGATCTGCTTGCGACCGATGCTGACGTTGTGTGCCGGTGTCAGGTAAATTGTGCCGGGGAGAGACAGCCAGTATCGTCATATTCCTGTAACTCAGATAACAGATGTGGAAAGAATTGAAGAATATGCATGCTTTGCAAACATACTTTGCCAAAGAATCTATTTACAAAATGTTTATTTAAGTACATCAGGACATGCAGCATGTGCATTTGATTTCATATAGGTATTCTGTCTAGGGGAGCTGTGATTCTAGGTATCATTTCCAGTTGGGTAATCCTAGTTAGAAGACTCTCTGTCTTGAGAAAAGGCTAGACATTGTACACTAAAGAGTCCAAGCAATAAAATGCTACTTCAAACATAACTAAAAATAGCAGGCTTATTTTGTTTGGTTAAAATGTGTCCTATGATTCAAGCAAGGTCGATCGCCCTCTGACGCAATTGTAACTGATAGTTATTGCAGGAGTTTTGAACATAACAGTGAACCGGTATATGTTCTGCAGTAACTATTGGACTGCATTAAATATTTAGGCTAAATTTAAGTGCATTGTTCTAATGCTGAGAGGATCACATTTTATTATACCTACAAACTTGATCAAAGAGTTCTGAGTGATCTTTATTTCTATATGATAATACATTTTTACGGTAAGAGTTTCAACAGTTCAGTGAACAGAATGTGCTGTTCTCTAATAAATGAGCACTGCATTAAATAATCCGTGTGTCAAAATATAATTTAATGTACAATCAAATGTTCTTATGTAAATATAAATCCAATAAATTGTAAGTTAAATACATTGCATATTAAATATTTTGCATTGGAATAAGTACCTGCAAGCTTTTTATTTGGAATGTGGAAATGTATATTCAAGTTGATAAAAAGTATTTTTTCCAAGTTAATAGATGTAATGAAGGAAGACAGTTATATATCACATGCAACTTTCTTTGAAGCTATGCCAAAAACTTCACCTTTTCTGGGAGTGCATTTCATGTATTAAAGACTGCATGGAGTACTTCCAAAATCAGCTTGAAATTTTCCTTTTGTCCTCTGAACACAGTTGTTTCCTTATCACAGGAATTGTGGATGGGTAATACTTTGCCTTTAGCTAAAACTCATCCAAATGTGTCTTTTATGGAGAAACTATTTTGTTTCAGAGGAAAACTTTAAACATGGCTTAAGTGTAATATAATGTAGCATTTTTGTGTAATAACTAGGTTTCATTCAAAATTATGCTTGTACAGTATTTTGTGTGTGTAACTAAATAGTGTTAATGAAGACATCCAGTTATGAGGAAGACCAGATTCTCAGTTTAAAATAATGGAGCTTATTCATTTTCATTCATGCAAGCAACATGGGGGGGGGGGGGGGCTGCATGAAAAAACTTGGTCATGTATGTATCAGCCAATTTACAGTTGATGAGTGCTAGATTCTCATGTTTTTTCAATTGAAATTTGGATGTATGGATTGGCAACCTATATTTCCTTGAATGGTTGTCATTACCTTCATTTTCCGACTCACTTTGCTTGGAGGGCAGTCTGCTTCAGGAGCAAGAGAAAATAGAAGTTCCCAATAGTTTTGTAAGATCAACATTAGAAATAAACAATACTGGAAGTAGGAATTCCTAATCAGAATTAACATGACAGGCAGCTGCTAATGCTGCCATTAGTAAAGCTAGAACTAAACAATTTTCTCTAACATTAGGCTTCTTATGGATAAAGATAAAAGTTCAGAAAATACATTTTATTTTTGTTGTTTATTTTGGATAATCTACATCCTCAATACTCTATATCTTGCCAATTTTAATTCAGTACTTTTTCGACAAATGGAGAATTTTCCTGCTCCCAAGGAGAAATTCTGTAATTTTTCAGTTTTAAGTGCAGAGATTCTTATGCATTGAAATTGTTCAGTAGTTGGATAAAGCAATTTTCTTATCTGTGGATTTTTTTGTTGAATGTTGGAGAAGTAACTTAATTTGGAAGAACATTTAATGTTCTGGCATTTTTTTGACAAATAAAATGTAAGATATTCCAATATTTTCATTAAGTTTATTTATCTTTTCTGATTGCCCAAAATTTAGCTTCATATTTTAATTTGACTTTCTCTAAATATGTCAAACCAGTGTGCAAGCCAGTTTTGTAACATTTACAAAATGCTAAATTGTTGCACAAATTTAGGAGCTTTTAATCAATTGTTACGTTCTGATGAAGAGTCCCAGATCTGTTTCTCTTCTACCTGTACTGCTAATCTTCTAATGTCTTTCCTCATCTTTCTTTTTCATACAATGTGTTACATTTATGATATTCAATAAGCTCTCACATTTTTTTCTGACCAAATGCCAGGATTTTTAACATACATTTGTGCGGAGACTTTCACTTTAAAAAAATTAGAAGCAAAGGCATAACAATTGGGAGGAAAGTCCTGCTTTGCCCACAGCCCAAAGTTCTGGGCCATTTAATTTCAGAGATTTACTATTGCATAGCCAAAGTCAAAATAAATACTAGACCCCCTTCATTATATACTTCCTAAAATTAAAAAAGTGCACGTTTAAAATGTCCAGCGTGTTAATTTTATTAATATTTCTAATTATTGCAGCATGAACAATCTAACAATTATTTGAAAAATGTACTACATAACTTTATGCATTTACTAGGCATGAAGATGAAGCTTGGATTCCAGTTGCAGTATTGAGTGATCATGGAAGTAACTTAAAACTTGAGGATCTGCCCCAATAAACTAGTACCGTATTCTATTCGGACATTTGCCCTATTGTCATATCTGTCAATAGGATTTAAAGTTGGTTCTGAGGGCACTGCTTGTTTACACTGCCAGCCAAGAACAGCTACTCCCAAGCCTCATCCATTACGTCCCCTTCAAGCTTGTTTGCCATCCAGAGTTTGCTTGGGCTTCAGAATCTCCGTGCCATCTGCACCAATAAACTGAGTGGTTGGCCTTCACCTTCTGCAGCTAGTCACACATCAATATCAGTCTTGTGGCAGGGGGAGGCAGAGAAGATTCTCTCTCCCAGATTTGATAGGGTTAAGATAGAGAATCCTGTGTAGATTCTGCCTTGCAGTTTTGTAACATAGACTACCTACAACAGACTTCACTGAAGAAATGAAACCACACCATCTTCAAAATCCTCCAAATTCACTTGAGTGGTAAGCAAACCAATGTCAGCTGCCTTACCCAGTACAGCATCCACAGCCTTGAGACCTGAGTCAATAGACAATAGGTGCAGAAGTAGACCATTCGGCCCTTCGAGCCTGCACCGCCATTCTGAGATCATGGCTGATCATCTACTATCAATACCCGGTTCCTGCCTTGTCCCCATATCCCTTGATTCCCCTATCCATAAGATACCTATCTAGCTCCTTCTTGAAAGCATTCAGAGAATTGGCCTCCACTACCTTCCGAGGCAGTGCATTCCAGACCCCCACAACTCTCTGGGAGAAGAAGTTTGTCCTAAATGACCTACCCCTTATTCTCAAACCATGCCCTCTGGTACTAGACTCTCCCAGCATCTGGAACATATTTCCTGCCTCTATCTTGTCCAATCCCTTAATAATCTTATATGTTTCAATCAGATCCCCTCTCAATCTCCTTAATTCCAGCGTGTACAAGCCCAGTCTCTCTAACCTCTCTGCGTAAAGACAAATCTCTTTGTATTTCTCCCTTACCTAACTCTACACCGTTCAGATAATAATCTGCCTTCCTGTTCTTACTCCCAAAGTGGATAACCTCACACTTATTCACATTAAATGTCATCTGCCAAGTATCTGCCCACTCACTCAGCCTATCCAAGTCACCCTGAATTCTCCTAACATCCTCATCACATGTCACACTGCCACCCAGCTTAGTATCATCAGCAAACTTGCTGATGTTATTCTCAATGCCTTCATCTAAATCATTGATGTAAATCGTAAACAGCTGTGGTCCCAATACCGAGCCCTGTGGCACCCCACTAGTCACCACTTGCCATTCCGAGAAACACTCATTCACCGTTACCCTTTGTTTTCTATCTGCCAACCAGTTTTCTATCCATGTCAATATCTTCCCCCCAATGCCATGAGCTCTGATTTTACCCACCAATCTCCTATGTGGGACCTTATCAAATGCCTTCTGAAAATCGAGGTACACTACATTCACTGGATCTCCCCCTTCTAACTTCCTGGTTACATCCTCGAAAAACTCCAATAGATTAGTCAAGCATGATTTACCCTTGGTAAATCCATGCTGGCTCGGCCCAATCCTATCACTGCTATCTAGATATGCCACTATTTCATCTTTAATAATGGACTCTAGCATCTTCCCCACTACTGATGTTAGGCTGACAGGACGATAGTTCTCTGTTTTCTCCCTCCCTCCTTTGTTAAAAAGTGGGATAACATTAGCCATTCTCCAATCCTCAGGAACTGATCCTGAATCTAAGGAACATTGGGAAATGATTACCAATGCATCCGCAATTTCCAGGGCCACCTCCTTTAGTACCCTAGGATGCAGACCCTCTGGACCTGGGGATTTGTCAGCCTTCAGTCCCATCAGTCTACCCATCACCGTTTCCTTCCTAATGTCAATATGTTTCATTTCCTCTGTTACCCTATGTCCTTGGCCCATCCATACATCTGGGAGATTGCTTGTGTCTTCCCTAGTGAAGACAGATCTAAAGTACTTATTAAATTCTTCTGCCATTTCTCTGTTTCCCGTAACAATTTCACCCAATTCATTCTTCAAGGGCCCAACATTGTTCTTAACTATCTTCTTTCTCTTCACATACCTAAAAAAGCTTTAGCTATCCTCCTTTATATTCCTGGCTAACTTGCATTCGTACCTCATTTTTTCTCCCCGTATTTCCTTTTTAGTTAAGCTCTGTTGTTCCTTAAAAATTTCCCAATCATCTGTCCTCCCACTCACCTCAGCTCTGTCATACTTTCTTTTTTTTAATGCTATGCAATCTCTGACTTCCTTTGTCAACCACTGTGGCCCCTTTCCCCCCTTTGAATCCTTCCTTCTCCGGGGGATGAACTGATTTTGCACCTTGCGCATTATTCCCAAGAATACCTGCCATTGCTGTTCCACTGTCTTTTCTGCTAGGATATCCGTCCAGTTAACTTTGGCCAGCTCCTCCCTCATGGCTCCATAGTCTCCCCTGTTCAACTGCAACACTGACACCTCCGATCTGCCCTTATCCTTCTCAAATTGCAGATAAAAACTTATCATATTATGATCACTACCTCCTAATGGCTCCTTTACTTCAAGATCGCTTATCAAATCCTGTTCATTACACAAGACTAAATCCAGAATAGCCTTGTCCCCGGTCGGCTCTCGTACAAGCTGTTCCAAGAATGCATCCCGTAGGCACTCTACAAACTCCCTATCCTGGGGTCCAGCACCAAACCTGATTCTCCCAGTTCACCTGCATGTTGAAATCCCCCATAACTACTGCGACATTACCTTTGCCACATGCCAATGTTAACTCCCTATTCAACTTGCACCCAATATCCATGCTACTGTTTGGTGGCCTGTAGACAACACCCATTAGGGTCTTTTTGCCCTTACTGTTCCTCAGTTCTCTCCACACAGACTCTACTTCTCCTGATCCTATGTCCCCCCTTGCAAAGGACTGAATCTCATTCCTCACCAACAGGGCCACCCCACCCCCTCTGCCCACATTTCTGTCCCTACGATTGCACGTACACCCTTGTACATTCATTTCCCAGGTCTGATCTCCCTGCAGCCATGTCTCCGTTATCCCAACAACATCATAGTTACCCATTCGCACCTGAGCTTCAAGCTCATCCGCCTTATTTCTGACACTTCGTGCATTCAGATATAGAATTTTTAGCCCATTTCTCCTCTCTCTGTTTAAATCGCTGCCTATTGTGCTTAACCCAGCTCCCCGAACTCCCATCGGGCTATACGCCTCTTGAATTTTGTTGTCCTTCCTAAATTTACTTATTCTTTCTGCACATTTAACTCCATGTTCCGTCAGACCATCCATCTGTACATGTGTCCTCCTTATCACTTGTTCCGCCTCACCTTTCTCTACTACACACTTAATATTCCAGAACCAGTCATGCTCAGTCAATTGTTGGCAAGGTCAGATAACTTGTATACTGGACACCAGAGTCCTGAAACAGATACTCTTGTTCAAGATCTGTCGTGGGAAGAGACTACCAAACAGAAAAAGGTCGAACGATTATGCAAAGCTTCCCTGGAGTACACCATCCCAACATTTTCTAGAAGCTTCTAGCCCATAATTACTCAAAGTGGAGTGGGGGCATTTGGATACTCTTGAGAACCTTGAAGCTAAACATCAAAAACATGCAGAAGTCTTGCTCAAGCTTCACTTCACAGATTACTCATCCATCTGCCCTTTCAGCCTTCTCTTGCCCCATCAGATTCCCACACTGACCTTGTTAGATACCCCAGGGTCCACAAAACCAGAGTCGAAGCAAGTCATCTGAAGAACCTATCTAAAAAGGAGTTAGGATTAATGTATTTAAGGGCTTAAAGTATAAGAAAGTTTAATTTAACAAGGAAACTTTACAAATTGAGTGTGGGCTGTCTTGCTGCTATATCACAAAATGGATATAATGAATTATAATTATATATACGTGCCTCAGGAACATACTAAGGGGGCAATTGTCAGAATCTACCTATCTAAATACTATCACATTTTGCTAGGTATAGAATAGATGCCAAAGAAAGATCGCTCAAAGTATAAACGAATGGTAAACTGTACCTTTGTCTAGTAATAGTCAATGTAACATTGATCTTCAACTAATGGTTTGTAGATTAGTTATTCCGAAATTTTAAACTAATGGGTGTCTTTGAGAGGCAGTAATAAGAGCTTTAAAAGTATATTCAATAAATTTTATATGTTTGTTAACATTATAACACAGCAATATGTTTGAACAGGAAAAGATGTAGGTTTTATGTTGGTCATGTGTTCGTTTTGGTATATTTCTAAAAGTCCTAAATTGCATTTATTGGTCTTCTTAGGGATTTTATTTCTTTTTGACATCTTGCACCAATAATGATTTCTATATATATATGTAATGCTGTTTACGAAGTAGTGAGTCCTTAGATACCTGATTGTCTGATACACAGGACCATCTTGTCCACGGGTAGACACAGTCATGTATGGACTGCATTCTGGATCTAAGCAGATTCTTTGCTCCTCTAATGCTGATCACCAGAATGTTTGACCCAAGCCACCCTGCTTAATCAGCAAGCAGAGTTACTCCGACTGCAGTCAGGATAACATTCTAGAATCTACTTCCACTCTAATAGTATATTCCATATACTGTACATCTCACCCTCTGTTAAGATCCTTTTGTTGTCTTTAGTTGGAAATTTAACTAAATCCCTTATAATGACTCGAACATCATTATTTCAGTAATATTTATTAACATAACAATATCAATTTATTAAGAACCATCTAGACGTGTGAAACACAGTATAACTTTAGGAAAATGTACAATTCCGCTTGTCGAGTTTGCAAGATAATCTGAGATAATATCACTAACTTGTCATTGAGATAGCTCTACGGAGGATTTGCTTTAAAAATATAGTGATATTATTTAGCATTTGTTTTACATAATTCCCTCGATGTAAAATACCATTTTATTTTTGGTACCCGAAGTGTTGAATTTTGAAGCAATTTTGAGACAATGGATCAAAATTCAATGTTAATTTATTAACAAATCACATATATCTCACCATATACAATACTGAGATTCATTTTCTTGTGTGCATATTCAATAAATTCATAATAGAATCAATGATAGACAGCAGCAACTTGGGTGTTCAACCAGTGTGCAAAAGACAGACAGTGCAAATACAGAAAGAAAAAATAATAATAAAAATAAATAAGCAATAAATATCGAGAACATGAGATGAAAAGTCATTGCAAGTTACCCCCTTCGGTTCAAGAGCCTGATGGTTGAGGGGTAATAACTGTTCCTGAACATGGTGCTTTGAGTGCTGAGGCTCTAGTACCTTCTTCCTGATGGCAGCAGCAATAAGAGAGCACGTCCTGAGTGGTGGGGATCCCTGATGATGTATGCTGCTTTCCTGTGACACTGCTTCGTGTGGATGTGCTCAATGTTTAGGAGGGTTTTACCTGTGATGAACTGGCCCATACCCACTACTTATTGTGGGATTTTCCATTAATGAGCATTGGTGTTTTCACACCAGGCTGTGATGCAGCCAGTCAATATACTCTCGACTACACATCTACAGAAGTTTGTCAAAAGTTTTAGATGTCATGCTGAAGGAAGTGGAAGCACTGCCATGCTTTCTTCGTAATTGCATTTATGTGCTGGGTGCAGGACAGGATCCTCTGAAATAATAACACTGAGGAATTTAAGGTTGTTGACCTTTTCCACCTCTGATGAGGTCTGACTCATGGACCTCTGGTTTCCTCCTCCTAATGTCAATAATCCAATCTGTGGTCTTGGCAACATGGAGTAAGAGGTTGTTGTTATGACACCATTCAGCCAGATTTTTTATCTCCCTCCTATATGCATCACCACCTACGACAGTAGTGTCATCAGCAAACTTGAATATGGCATTAGAGCTGTGTTTAGCCACACACTCATAAGTTTAAAATGAGCAGCGCAGGAAGCTAAGCACACAGCCTTTCGGTGCACCTGTGCTGACGGAGATTGAAGAGGAGGTGTTATTGCCAATCCAAACTGACCAGGGTCTGCAAGTGAGGAAATCAAGGATTCAGTTATAAAGGAATTATTGAGGGATAGTTCTTGTAGTTTTGAGGGGATGATAGTATTGAATGCTCAGCTGTAGTCAGTGAAGAGCATCCTGCTGAATGCAATTTCACTATCCGGATGCTTCATGGTTGAGTGAAGAGCCAGTAAAACGGCATCTGCTGTTGAATTCTTGTGACAGTAGGCAAATTGGAGTGGATCCAAGTCACCTCTCAGACAGGAGTTGATATGTTTCATCACCAAACTCTCAAAGCATTTCATCACAGTCAGTATAAGTGCTACTGGACGATAGTCATTCAGGCACGTTGCCATGTTCTTCTTAGGCACTGGCATAATTGAAACCTGTTTGAAGTTGGTGGGTTACCTCAGACTGCCGAAGCGAGAGGTTAAAAATATCAGTGAACACTTCAGCCAATTGATCAATGTAGGTCTTTACTACTTGGTCAAGAACCCTGTCTGGGCCGGATGCTTTCCTTGGGTACACCCTCCTGAAGGGTGCTTTCATGTTGGCCTCTGAGACTGAAATCACAGGGTCATCAGGCTGTGGGAGATAATGAAGGTTTTGATAGTCAAAGCAAGCATGAAAGGCACTGAACTCATCTGGGAGCAAAACCTTGTCACCTATGTCACTTGGTTTCACTTTGTAGGAGGTGATAGCATCAATGCCCTTTACAGTTATCAAGCATCCTTCAGTGATTCAAGTTTGGTCTGGAATTGTACTTTCACGTGTGAGATAGCTTTCCGGAGGTCATACCTGGTCCTCTTGTATTTTACTCGGTCACCAGACCTGTACGCCACTGAACTGGCCTTCAACAGATTGCAGATTGTTATCAAGTGTATTGCATCAGAAAATGCAATTGGTTAGAATGTGGACAATTACCATGGAGCACAGGAATACAATCCAGTTGATATCTGTGTTAAAGCATTTCTAAAGTAGATTTCCATCAGTTTGAAAGTCATGTAATAGAAGAACAATTTATAGTTATTAAAATTGAATAGTTCCATTTCAGCGCTTTTTCTATCAAACTGGGATTTTAAGACTGGTGGTTTTATTGATGAAAGAATATAAAATCTGAATTACTTAATGTCTTGTACTTTGAAAACCTTTCATTTCTTAACATTTTAAGACCTTCTCTATTAATAGTAAGCTTTTTTGGTCATTAGGCAGCCTCTGGATAGAGCAGAATGTAGATTATTGCCCAGCATTTTGTCTCGTCAGTTGTATACCTCAAAGTTCATCAAGTATCGGTAAAGTAAATAGGCCGATCTGTGCTTTAAGTGTTGTTTGAGCATTTAACCAGATCCAGAGTGATCAGAAAATATATGCCTATATAAATGAAGTGAAACCTTCCATCCGTTAATACCAGAATGCAAATTCTAATGATTAATGGGAGTTTTAGTACTGGTAGGCTGTATGTACAGAAGTAATTCCACACCAGCCTTCAGAGCCAGAGACAATATGGCTTGGTGTCAGAATTGAAATAAATTTATAATAATAAGTTTATGATATTAAATTTAGAGTGAACTTTGAGGTTGCTGTTGCAGCTTTTTACTTGACTGGCACATGATGCAGCACAGGTGGGAAATAACTCGGTTTACTGGAAGCAAGATACATGATTTCTTCTAGAACTTCAGTGTTGTCCGCTATTCCATTCCTCACCACAACACTTAAAAAGGTGTTCATTATGCTGACCTGCTGCTATTCCTTCTTCTAATGTCCCAGCACTAATGACAAACCAAGCAATCTCCCATGTTGTAAATTCGAGAGGAGAGACTGTCTATATTTGCAAAAGAGTGCGTTGTTTTAAAAAACAACAGCGGTTACCACAGCCAGAAATTGACCTAAAAGAAACTGTTACGGGCTTAAAACAACTAACTAAGGATATCCCTGAATGCAGTTTAGGTTCCTTCTAAATAAATGTTGCATTCATATCTGTTGTCACTTGATAACTTGATATGGTATTAGATTAATTGATTGTAGCAGTTACTAAGTTCAATTTCCACATTAAGTTCAAGAATCCTACTTTATATTTATTTATTGGCTTTCAAATACCTTGGATTTGCTACAATATTGTGACCTGAACAATTCTCTTCACTTCAATCACAGCATGGTGTTTATGCTGATTTTTTTATACTAGAAAAACAGTAAATGTGAGTTGGCTTTCTAACCCAAATTTTATTTAGTTTTCCCAAGATTCGAATTGGTATGTCTATCCCATATCTTTCACAATCCCCTATGAAAATGTAGGTTGTTTATTCAACATGTTCTACACTTATGCACTGTTATTATCTTGCTGTTTATTAAGCCAAAATATCTGATCCAGTTTTTCCTTGTGGAGTAGCTAAAGGTCAGATTGGAGTGCTAAGTAAGAACTTGAGAAGGTCAGTTAAATGTTTGTTATTGGCAGCCACACAAGATATAAATCCATGTCATTAGTCACACCAGACATATCAAGGTTTCATTGCATGATTAGACGCTATTATAAACTCATTCAGAAACTCAATCCCAATTGTTGTTTTTTGAGATTGAAGTTTAAAAAAAGCTTCAGAAAGCTGTTTGAATATTTTTAAAAATATTGTCAGACTATTTGTGCGCTTTTCTACATGCTACCATTAGTGAAGTCATATTTCTGTGCCAAATGGTGATCCCTGAAATACAGTACATGAATAATATGTACAAAGATGGGAATCAGTTTCAGCAAGTCTCAGACATGTGTGATAAAATAACATTTATTGTTTAACTTCTTATGTGGCTGTGTTGTACAGATTGAAGTACTGAAGCCAGCTTCCTTAGCCAGACCACTATGATTTGTACTCCTTTGTAGTATACAGCAATGGCATATCCACTGCTCCAGATAATGAATGATATGCTGACACACGCACAAAAAAAAGTCATTTAATGCATTCTCCTTGGTAGAGTGAGTAGGGATACTAAAGAGCTATTCCACAATGACAGAGACTGAACCTCCCACTATGCCCACTGGATTCAACACTTGAGCCAGTGACAGCTCTGAAACATGCTGAGCTGATGGTCAAATGCACATTGAATCTGACCCTTCAGCTGTATACACTAGGAGTGCCTGGCATACAAGGATAAAGATTCATTGAAAAAATAAGTTCAACTTAAGTTTGATTTGTTTCTTTATTTCACTTTATATTTATTAATTCAGTTTTCAACTGAAATGATTGTTTGAATTACTTAAACTGTTTGATTTTAATTATCTTCAAATTTGAACTGTGGCATCATCCTGAAGGCCTTCTGGTCTGAAGTGGGTTAGGATGGGATTCAGGATCCACAGGCAGGCTGGTTGCTACTTGCAGCTCACAGCCTTATGGAAGAATTGCAGAGTGAATATCGCCATCTGGCCCATCTACCAGGCACATGTGGCCACAGGGTTAGTGTACAGGGCATTGGTAGTCCACAGGTTGGATAGAGCACCACTTGGTCCAATGCACTATACATTGGTATTGGTTTATTATTGTCACATGTACCAAGATACAGTGCATTGAGGTAGAAAAAGGTAAAACAATAACATACAGAATATACTGTAGCAGCTACAAAGAAAGTAAAGATATATAATAAAATGCAAGATCATTACAAGGTAGATTGTGAGGTGAAGAATCTGTCATCATGCAAAGAGGTCTGTTCAAGAGTCTAAGAACAGCAGAATTGAAGTTATTCTTAAGCCTGGTGGTATGAGTTTTTCAAGCTTTTGTATTTTCTGCCTGATGTGATGGGGGAGTGAAATGTCCAAAGTGGGCAGAGTCTTTGATTATGTCACTACTTTACTGAGGGTACTTGAGATGCTAACTTTTGAATAAAGTAAAACAACCTAGTGACCAAAGGCAACACAAGTGATAACAAGGCAGGAAGTGAAAAATCACATGGGTCATTATGAAATAGTCCCTGTGAAAAAGTACTAGAGCCAGAGATGAGACATTGACACTAATTTTAATGCTACAGGGAACAGCAAGACTTGGTCAGCAGAATTCCTTGATTAGTCCAGGAAAAAAACCATTCTTCTTTCATGCCCATGGGAATTCCAGAAAGTTTTTAAGTTGTTGAAATGGCCTTAGCAGCTTCTTCCTGCTCAGCTATTTTCCCCATGATTTGGAATTAGGAATTAGCACCTACAATCTCCTAATTCAAAAATCAAAATTCCATTGCAATCCAAGTAATATCACTGGGGGATAAATACACAATCCAAAGTGTCCCTGCCTTTCAGAACAAATAGCCCTTCTGAGCTTGTTGTGAGATAACTTTCATATTCCTTGGCATCTTTTGTTCACTACCCATTCCCACCAAACACTTCTCCACCTCGTCTGTCTATATTTGTTACAGCCATAATCCAAAATTAATATATACCTGAAGAGTCTATGTATTGATCATGATATTCAGTTTTTCACCTGCAGCCTTTTGAAGTGGTCTGGTCTTTCAGCACACTGGAACTCTATGTGTTTTGTCACATGGAGTCTAATACTAAGTTGTGAAACTCAAGAGTGTGCAACTGTAGTGAATCATGAAGAGAATTTAGTACTTCTCTGAAGACGGGAGGTAAAGGAGTGGGGTGGAATTAAACAGTCTGCTTAATGCACTGATATACAGTATGTTGTAGTATAGTTCTTTATGTGTATGTCACACACACTCATGGAGGTTATTGTGCGTACTTAGTGACTTCAGTTACCATGTAGCATGCAATTGATGTCATGACCATGCTTTTCACAGAGATTTATTTTGATAAGTAGTTTCATTACTTCATAATCTCCTGCTTCCAACACTGAGTAATCTGGCATTTAATCTCAGAATTTTGCATGCATAGCGCTTAGTGTGAATCTTTGAAGGTTCATCAAAAGGTTAAATTATAAATTCAATAACCTATGCAAATCCTCATTCCTTATTGGTTAATTCAAGCGTATCATTGCAATTAATAAATACCCCTCCTTTAGGCTCCTCAGCCACAGTATCAACCACCCAGTTGTCATTATTTTCATACAATATTGATCTCTGGCCAACTCACCTGTTCACTCTGATGTGAAGCCAACCAACACTACCTAAACATCCTCAGTTTTACCATTCCCTCAGGTCCTAACCATCACCCCACACCCAACAAATACCTCACTATGATCTCACATGTCTTGCACATTCAATTGCATCTGAAGGATATATCCAATGGCAGTTCAATAACCTGCATCCTCGGATACTAAAGAAGTGTGCAGAGAGACTTCACAGTTTATGCAACAACCCTTGTGTATCTGTCAGGGCGTTTGATATACAATTGTTTAGATCATTTTCTGTATTGTTAAAGCACCTCAACTTGGAAATTACTAAAGTACAAATTTTTTCAAGTACAATTTCACCTTTATAATTTCACTACAAACACTAATTTACAACTTTGACTGTGTTACAGGGTGGAAACAATGCTGGCCACACTGTTGTGGTGGATGGGAAAGAATACAAGTTCCATCTTTTCCCAAGTGGCATTATTAACCCAAAAGCTATTTCATTTTTAGGTAAGTAAACTGATTCAGTGAATATAAAATATAAGTTTGAATTTAATGTAAATATGGACAAATGTTACTATTGCTTGGATCAAAAAGGTATGTGGATCATCCTTTTTCATACTGTTAAGAAATAGCCTTTGCAAAATACTGTTCACCAGCATTCTTAGATTAGATGGAGAAAAATTGTTTACCAAATCTGTTCTGGAGATTATTATGTAACTTCAATGGGAAGCTTGAAACATCGAGAGAATGAGGTCAGAGTTCTCAATGATCTCCTTACCAATGACAATAAGCATAGAAATTAGTATACAAACAACAAGGAAAGTCAACACTGAGACAAGAGATTGGTAGGGATCTTTGATCACTGATGTACTTTTTCTCATGTCATTGAGATCCATAGAAAAACAAAGACATCAAAGACAGAAAGATTCTATATACTTGCATTACACAGATGTAACTTAGCACTGTCTTTTTTAGTTAAAATGATTTGATATACAGTACATTTAACAAGAACATCTTAACTCAAATAGTTGTACCCAGGAATGTACAAAAAATGATAATGTGGTTCATTATTTTCAGAAAAAGTTGGACATTAATTTGCAGAGATGGGAGGATGTTACTGAGGCGTAATCGAACTACAGAGACTGGATAACAAAATCATTAAAACTCTATCCTCCATACAGAAATAAATAAAATTGAAGCAGATTTTAATGCCATTTCATGTTATAGTGGGGAAAATTATTATCTTCAAAGAACTTGAATTTCACACCAAAAGAAATTAATGCTCAGGGCTCTTTATTCTGCTAGAAAAGTTACACTTCTGTAGAGAAGGATGTTCTAGGCCATTGACTGTAAGCTGAAATCACTTAAGACTTTTGATGAACTTTTAACGTATTATAGATTGCAATATCTAGCTGTACCAATATCTCTCACTGTTTTTACTACTTTAGGGAATGGTGTTGTAATACATCTGCCTGGATTGTTTGAAGAAGCTGAGAGAAATGAAAAGAAAGGTATTTTAGTTCCAAATTAAGCATCGTTCCTTTGTAACATGCAAAAAAATACTCCCTTGTGTGACAATATTTCTATGTCTATAGTTTTAGATGTGCAGGAAACACCTCTAGTCACCTGGGAATACTTAATTTTCATCATTACTGTTTAACTTGCCAATTGTAGGTTCAAAAGTAAATGGACAAGATGCATTTTATCTCACTTGGATATAGCCTCCTCTAGCTAAATATATTCATGTTTAAATGCTTTTTGTCCTTGTCTATAATTATTTTAAACTTAGTGATATCATGATCACTGCTCCCCAAATGCAGATTTCTGATGCATGATTGCTTTAATGTCTATTCTGTATTATATTTCTTTGTTAGACTGAAAGCACACTGATCAAGAAAGTTTTGTTTTTACTGCTTTTAAGAATTCCTTAGACTTTTGGCCTTTTATCCCTGCATATTGGGGTAATTGAGGTCCTTTGTTTTCTTAGTTATTGCATCTCTTTGTAATATGCTGGCAATTCTTTTGCTACTATTTCCTCCCCATCTATAGAATGCAGCTGGTGATATAATAGCTTTTCTCTTCCTTAACTTTAACTAAATATATTCTGTCTTTTAAGTCACCCTACATATATTATTGTTAACAAACAAGAAAAAATCTCCATATGCTGGAAATCCAAGCAATACACAAAATGCTGGAAGAACTCAGCAGGCCAGGTAGCATCTATGGAAAAGAGTATAGTCGATGCTTTGGCCCAAGTCCCTTCATCAGGAATGGAGGGAAAAAATGATGAGGACTCAGAGTTAGAAGGTGGGGGGAAGTGGAGAAGAAACACAAGGTGACAAGTAAAACCGAGAGAGGTGAGGGGTGAAGTAAAGAGCTGGGAAATTGAATGGTAAAAGAGATAGAGGGCTGGAGAACTGGGAATCTGATAGGAGAGGACAGTAGGCCATCAAAGAAAGAAAAGAGGGAGGAGCACCCAAGGGAGGTGATGGTCAGGTAAAGAGATAAGGTGAGAGAGGGAAATTGAAATGGTGAAAGAGATATGGGGTTATTACTGGAAGTTTGAGAAATCAATGTTCATGCTATCAGGTTGGAGGCTACCCAGACGGAATATAAGGTGTTGTTCCTCCAACCCAAGTGTGCTTTTTGAGAGAGTCTTCTATTATTGTCACCATATCATAGTTTCACAAGTGTAATTATTATTTCAGTTTATTAATCTTTTAAAAATCATTTTGTAGGATTTTTTGACATGTATTGTCAAATATTAGAGGAAAAATATCAAATGCTAGAGGACATAGCTTTAATATGAGAGAAAAAATCTTCAAAGAAGCTATGAGGCAAGTTTTTTATAATACAGAAAGTAGCAGGTTTCTGAAATGTGTTGCCAAAGGATGTGGTGGAAGCAGATATGACAGCAGTGTTTAAAAGGCCTTTAGTCATTTGAACAAGCAGGGAAGGAAGGAATATAGATCATGTGTGGGCAAATGAGCAGTTTAATTTGGAGTCATGGAAATTGCTGGGGCCCTGGTAAAGATATTTAAATCATCCTTAGCGACAAGTGAGGTACCAGAGGATTGGAAGGTAGACCAAGTTGGTCCATTGGTAAGAAAGGCCCTAAAGATAATAGGAAGTTATAGGCCTGTGAGTATGACATCAGTACTGGGAAAGCTATTTGAAGGTATTCTAAAGGACCAGATATATGAGTATTCACATAGACATGGACAGGTTAGGGATGACCTGGCTTTGTACATGGTAGGTCATGTCTAACCAATCTTAAAGTTTTTCGAGGAAGTTACCAGGAAAATTGATGAAGGCAAGGCAGTGGATCTTGTCTACATGGATTTAGCAAGACATTTGACAAGGTCTCACATGGGAGTTTGGTCAAGGAAGTTCAGTCACTCAGCATTCAAGATGATGTAGTAATTTGGATTCGACATAGGCTTAGTGGGAGGAGCCAAAGAGTGGAAGTAGATGGTTGGCTCTCTGACTTGAGGCCTATGACTAGAGGTATGCCACAGGGATCAGTGCTAGCTAGGTACATTGTGGTTTGTTGTCTATATCAATGATCTGGACGATACTGTGGTTAATTGGATCAGCAAATTTGCAGATTTCACCAAGATTGGGAGTGTAGTGGACAGCAAGGAAGACTATCTGGGTCTGGACCAGCTGAAAAATGGCAGATAGAATTTAATGCAGACAAATATGAGGGTTGTACTTCAGTAGGACCAACTAGGGTAGATCTTATACAGTGAACGCTCGGGCACTGAGGAATACTGTAGAACAAAGGGATCTGGGAATGCAGGTCCATAATTCATTGAAAGTGGCATCATAAATCGATAGGGCTATAAAGAAAGCTTTTGGCACATTGACCTTCATAGATCAATGTATTGACTATAGGAGATGGGATGTTATGTTGAATTTGTGTAAGATGTTGGTGAGGCCTAATTTGGAGTATTATGTGCTGTTTTGGTCACCTACCCTGAGGAAAGAAGTAAATCAGTTTAAAAGAGTACAGAGAAAATTTACAAAGATGTTGCCAGGACTGGCGGACCTGAGTTATAAGGAAAGATTGAATAGGTTAGTACTTTACTACTTGGAACATAGAAGATTGAAGGGAGATTTCATAGTGATATACAAAATTGAAGGGTATACATAGGGTAAATGCAAGCAGGCTTTTTCCACTGAGGTTGGGTGGGACTACAACTAGAGGTCATGGATTAAATTTTATGGGGAACATGAAGGGAAACTTTTTCACTCCAAGGTTCATGAGAGCGTGGAATGAGCTGCTAGCGTAAGTGATGCATGCAAGCTTGATTTCAACATTTAAGAGAAGTTTGGATAGGTACATGGATGGTGGTGTTACGGAGAACTATGGTCCTGGTGCAGATTGTTAGGAGTAGGCAGTTCAAATGGTACAGCATGGACTAGATGGGCTGAAGGGCCTGTTTCTGTGGTGTATTTTTCTCTGACTCTATGTTAGCCTCCTATATCATTCCAAAAATATCCAAAGCAAGTGCAAAGGACACCACCGTCTCTTCTTACAGGACCTTTTACAGCTTTCAAGATTGATCATTAAATTCAATAGTGAATAAATATCAATTCCAATTTTATATTTCATATTTTTAGCAGTCACAACTTTTCCCTACCCTAATAACTCAATAGAGCATAAAAGGTACAGCACAGGCCTTTCAGCCCACAATGTCAAGCCAACCTTTTAACCTACTCCAACATGAATCTAACCCTTCCATCCTATGTAGCACACCATTTTTCTTTCATCCATGTACCTTACTAACAGTCATTTAATGTTTTAAATGTACCAGCCTCTACCACCATCACTTGGCAGTGCATTCCATGTACTTAATACACTGTGTAAAAAAAAAAAAATCTACCTTTGATATTCCCTGTTTACGTTCCTCCAATCACCTTTAAACTATGACCCCTTGTATTAGCTATTACCGTTCTGGGTTATAATATTATGGCTGTTCACTCTATCTATTTTTGCACCTTGATCTAATTTAATCCTTAAAGTGGGCTGAGAAGTGGCAGATGGAGTTCAACCCGGAGAAGTGTGAGGTGCCTTGGAAGGACAAACTCCAAGGCAGAGTACAAAGTAAATGGCAGGATACTTGGTAGTGTGGAGGAGCAGAGGGATCTGGGGGTACATGTTCACAGATCCCTGAAAGTTGCCTCACAGGTAGATAGGGTAGTTAAGAAAGCTTATGGGGTGTTAGCTTTCATAAGTCGAGGGATAGAGTTTAAGAGACGCTGATGCAGCTCTATAAAACTCTAGTTAGGCCACACTTGGAGTACTGTGTCCAGTTCTGGTCGCCTCAGTATAGGAACGATGTGGAAGCATGGGAAAGGGTACAGAGGAGATTTACCAGGATGCTGCCTGGTTTAGAGAGTATGGATTATGATCAGAGATTAAGGGAGCTAGGGCCTTACTCTTTGGAGAGAAGGAGGATGAGAGGAGACATGATAGAGGTGTACAAGATATTAAGAGGAATAGACAGAGTGGACAGCCAGCACCTCTTCCTCAGGGCACCACTGCTCAGTAAAAGAGGACATGGCTTTAAGGTAAGGGGAGGAAAGTTCAAGGGGGATATTAGAGGAAGGTCTTTCACTCAGAGAGTGGTTGGTTCGTGGAATGCGCTGCCTGAGTCAGTGGTGGAGGCAGATACACTAGTGAAGTTTAAGAGACTACTAGACAGGTATATGGAGGAATTTAAGGTGGGGGGGTTATATGGGAGACAGGGTTTGAGGATCAGCACAACATTGTGGGCCGAAGGGGTGTAATGTGCTGTACTATTCTATGTTCTATTAATGCAAGTGTAAAAGGATTACAAAGGATCATTCCGACCCTTTCCAGATACTACACTTATGTCAAGACTTTGCAGTGGGTGCAGAAGAGCTTTACTAAAAAGATTCCAATGATCAGGAACTTTAATTATGCTATGGTTGTTCTCTTTGGAGCAGAGGGATTGCAAGGAGATCTCATGGAAGTGTTTAAAATCTTGAAGGGTATAAATGGTGTAGGTAGAGAAAAACTGTTCCCATTGATGGGGGATCTCATGAACCAGAGGACAAAGAATGAAGATGATCTGTAAAAGATCCAAGACTGATGAGATTAAAGTCTGGGATAAGTGGCTAGGAGAATTGTGAAGGCAGATTCAATTGTTAATTATCTGAAAGGAATGAATTTGCAGACATCTGGGGAGAAAGCAGGGGAGTGCGCTTGTTTTGATTATTCTTGTGCCAATATAGATTTTTGAGTCAAATGGCATCCCACATGCTATAACCATCCTATGATTCTTTAAAGGTGTCATGAAACTTGTGGGTCAGCTCCCACACAACTGGCTTTATTTTAGTTAAGTAGAAACTCTGCTAAAAAAAAATCTATTGATCTATGTCTCAAATATTTATTTTTTGGGTTTATTCTTGTCAAATATACGAAGATACAATAGAAAGTTTTTGTTTTACGCTTCATCCAGATCGTGCCAAACGTTATTACATTATCGTAGTAGAGAGAAAATAGAGTGGAAAATATAGCGTTACAGCTACAGAGAAAGGCCAGCAGTGGTAGACAAAAAAAAGCGTAAGGGCTATGGTGAAGCATGTTGAGAGTTCAAGAATTCATCCTTTAGCATATGAATGATGTTTTAAATTCTGCATTTATCTCCTATCTTCAAATGCATTTTTTTATCAGGCTTAAAGGAATGGGAGAAGAGACTCATTATTTCAGACAGAGCACATTTAGGTAAGTTAATTTAAAACTTTTCAGCAACATTTTAAAAGTGTAAAACTTCAAATATCATGCCGACAATGCTTTAATGTTTTCTCTCAGACCTAGAAAACAGAAAGTATACCTATTGAAACATTAGTTTTGAACTCAACATTATTTTTCTATTTAATTTGACAGTGTTTGATTTTCATCAAGCAGTTGATGGGCTCCAAGAAATCCAGCGGCAAGAGCAAGAGGGGAAAAAGTAAAAAGTGTCTCAGTGTTAAATGTGTGCTGCAACAGACTATTAGATCTTACTACATGTTAATAACTCAGTCAATGTGTACTGCTAAACTCCACTTTGTAGAGTTGCTTCCAATTGTAAAAGTATGACTGTAGGCATCTAATAATTCTGATGTATGAAATACCAAATACCAAGAATCCCTTTGAAGGTCTGTTTTCATTGTTACATGGCTGACTTCAGTGATTTCAGTACCAAGTAACAATAGAGAAACTGAATTAAACATCAAAGTTTAAATGGAATAACCTGCTATAACAACTCAGCATGGTAGTGATGATTGTGCTGTATGTTTGTATTGTGCGTTTACCAAGCTGGAAGAAATATCCAGAAGCAGTTGAATGAATGTAATTATCTCCTGTGTAGCTACGTGAAAATGCCTCCAGTTAGTTAAGCCCTTCACCCCTCCTGGGGTGTAGGCTGCTGACAGCAGCTCGCCAGAGTCCTTTACCCTGAGCCAGTCTTACAGCTAAATTTTCAAATACACTAGTGGTCACAAGTGCTGTTTATAATGACTCTGTTTTTAGGTCAGATGTAGATAGACTCATTTTTCAGGTACACTGTGAGGCTACCCAATATCAGTGAAAATCTGCTAATCCTGACTAACAAAGTTGAAAACATATCCTTAACTTCAGTAATTAAATATCATATTAGTAGAACAAATTTTGTCAGAAAGGGAGTGGATCATAATGCAGAATAAATTGAAATGAGATATTCTATTTGCCACAATTTTGAAAAAACACTTTTTAAAAAATCATTGTCTTGTATAACCAACTGACATGAATAGATAACTCTGGTTGCACTTTTGTTATGCAATATATAAAGGAGACTTTTTTGTACACAGTACAGTGAAGAATTATATGTTGTTATTCTAGTATTGGCACAACAAAGAAAGGAATAGGACCAACATATTCGTCAAAAGCAGCTCGAACTGGTCTTCGTGTCTGTGACCTTTTGGCTGATTTCAATGACTTCAGTGCCAGGTAACAACAGAGAAACTGTGGTTAAACATCAGAATTTAAATGGAATAACCTGCTATAGTATGGTAGTGATGGTTGTGCTGTATGTCTGTATTGTGTGTTGACCAAATTGGAAGAAATACCAAGTAACAGTTGAATATTTGTAAGCAACTCCTGTGTAGCTACATGGAAATAGGTTTTGTAATAAGTTGTTTGATATTGGCTAAGCATTGCTGAATTTGATAAAGGAGGAGAAAAATAGATTTAAAGCAGAAAATTGGTGCAAAGCAAACAATAGATACTTTTAGTGCTGATTTAACATAAAAAACCCTGAACTTACTTGTTATAAATTCTGTCTAAATGTGATGTAGTCAGTGCAAAAGTTGATAATTTATTTCAAAAAATTGTATTTCAGAAAATACTTAGTTGTCTGAAATGACAATATTATGCTTATAAGGACAATTAATGCAGACCATTACTAAATGCAGATAATTTTTAACTTTGTATTCAATGAAGGTCTGACTGCAGTAGGGCATTGAATTAAACTTTGAACTTGCACATGATGATCAAGTACATAAAATTATGAAAAGCATTTATAGATGAGGCAATAAGACACTTTTCTCCATAGCAGAGTAGTCTGGAACTAGAGGGCTTAAGATTAGAGAAGATCTCGGCAAAATTGTTTCACCTAGAGCAGGGATTCCCAACCTGGGGTCCATGGTAGGGGTCCGTGGCTTAAAAAAGTTTGTGAACCTCTGACCGATAGGGTCGTTAGAATCTGGGATGCATAACTGCCAGAGATTCTCATGACATTAAAGAAGTATTTGAATGATTCAAAGTCAAAGTACATTTATTATCAAAGTATGTATACAATATACAACCCTGAGATTCATCATCCCACAGACGGCCATGAAACGAAGAAATACCATGGAACCCATTCAAAGAAAATATAAAATACCCAGCGCACAAAAAAGAACAAATTGCGCAAACGGCAAAAAAACAAGTGAAAAACACGGAATATAAAACATCAAACCATAGAGTCATTGAAACAGACTAGGAATGTTCAGTTCAGTTCAATGAACTAAATGAGTACTTAAATCACCAAAGGATAGTGCTATTGGATATTATTAGTATCGATAGATGCTCAATAATTGAATGTGAGCTAAGCAGTCTGTTTCTGTGCTGTATGTCTCTAGGGTCATGCGGGCAGTCATTTAAACTAAATATAATTTATGCGGCAGGTGTATCCACTGGAAACAACCAGGTACATCATGAACCCTGTAATAGCCTGACAATTTAATTATAGCTCTGCCATTTCTTTAATTAGTGGATGGAATCTTTGTTCAGAGGCCAGACAGTCATTGAATTGAGCAGGTTGTGTGTCAGTAAATTCTGTAATGTTCGATTACGCTAGCACAGAACAAGCAAACACAGAACAGGCTGAATCACCATGTTCTGTGCTGAAATATCAGGTACAAAAGGAAAGGATACTAATAAAGATGTTTTATATAATTTTTGTATCTCTGACAGATTTAAACTTCTGGCACAACAATATCAGTCCATGTTCCCAAGTCTGAAAATCGATGTTGAAGGACAGCTAAAAAAGTTAAAGGTAAAAGCATGAGGGGACGTTGCTAACTAAAAATATTTATTGTTATGTTAATCAAACTGAATCTGAAAATACACCTGTACTATATCATGGCATCATGCATTTACTTCTCATAACAGTGTATATACTACAACTGTAACAGTAACCTTCTGTTGGAGTGATTCAAAACTAATCTAACTCGTCAGGGGTGATTGATCAGTTTGTGGTCTAAGGTAGAGGGAGATGAGTTATTTACTTCGAACTTTCTGCATAATCACTCAAAGATTTGACCTGCATGTGCATGTAATGAGAGCTGTATAACTCATCTCTTTCTACCTTAGGCCACGAACTTATCAATCACCCATCTGTGGACACTTTCTGGAGGTCCAAGATCCGTATGCTACACGACCGCTGGACTAAGTGTGTAAATGTAGGAGGGGGCTATGTTGGAAAATAAATGCGCTAGGTTTTCTAAAATTGACTCCTTCTACATTAGACAACGAACTTATCAATCACTCCTCGTATTGCAGGTTGAGACCCCGCATCAGTACTATCTATCTCTCTGTCTCTGTCTCTCACCACCCTCAATTAAGCCCACTATCCATCTGTTCTGGATTTCTGCAGTGACAGGAACTTGTAGAGGGAAGCGCTTTGTGTCATTACTCTCATGAGAAGCTCCCTTTACTGCATAAAGCACTGGGACCTCATATTTGCAAGAATATCACCGACAAGAGGCTCCACACAAAACTAGCAAGGCTGCCATGCCTCCATCATAAACACTGAGTAACTGTTTGCTAAGAATATTCTCCTTTAAGTAAACATTGAAAAGTTATAGAATCGCAGGGCACTACAGCACAGAAAGAGGCTCCTCGGTCCATCCACTTTATGGCAAGGGTAGTGCAGGTGTGGAACGAGCTGTCAGCAGAAGTGGTAGATGCAGGTTTGATTTCAACATTTAAGATATGTTTGGATAAGTACATGGATGGGAGGAGCCTATAACATGCTTCTGAAAATACAATGGACAGCACCAATAAACATTTTAGGGTGCCATATAGAGTAGTGGTTCGTGCAATGCTATTACAGCTCGGAGTGTCAGAGTACGGAGTTCAATTCCTGCTTCATCTGTAAAGTGTTTGTACATCCTCCTCATGAACATGTGGGTTTCTTTGGGGGTTCCTCCCACATCTCTAAAGATGTACTGGTTGGTAGATTAATTGATCATTGTAAATTGTCCTGTGATTAGTCTAGGGTTAAATCGAATGGTTACTGGTCCAGACGGCTTGTTGAGCCTGAAGGGTCTGTTCCACTTTGTATCTCTAAATATGATAAATAATAAATATAACCCTTATACCAATAATACCTCCTCAAAAGATTCAACTGGTTTGGTCAGAAATGAACAATCCTTCACAAACTTGGATCTAGGAACAACAATCATAATTTTCAGGGAGAAAAGTTTTAATCAGCGTTTCCTAATCTTGAAGATGTTAAAAATGTAAAGGTCAAGCAGAAACAATGCATATTCCTTTTTTAAAAATTCATTCTCCAGCTAAAGTCTCTGCTGACTTTCCTCAGTTGACCTGAGATTGTGTAGTTCTTCCATTTGAAGAGCTACCGTCTAATTTGAGTTGCGATAAAATAAATATCCTGATAATCTGCTTCAGAAGGCAGTTACATGTGACCATATGACATTGGACAGAAGTTTAATACTGTAAGGAGCGCAAATGAATGCTGAATTTCCTACCTTACAAAATACTTGTGTTTTTCGGTAATCTAGCAATGTCATGATCACAATTTATGATACCAAGAGTTTTCCACAACGGAGTTCAAATTTGCACACTGTTGAGATCTTAATTGGATTAATAGCTAGAGGAGGTTACTAGTCCTGTAAATCTATTTTCTTCAGTTTTGCCACCTGAAAATTCCTGTTTCTTACATAGAAACATGATACTGTGATAGTGAAGAATGAGAAAAGTATCAAGACACATCTTGTTTCCCTTTTCCCTTGTCTCTACCCAATGTAAAACAAATACCTGAAGCAACCTCAGAAGGGGTTGCTAGCAAATTCTCAACTTGCATGTAGTGGGTATAGCAAATGTCTTGCTTGGGCTTGAGGCTCTGAAGCTGCTATTTTTAAGCTGTAGGCATGACTGCAAATCTTGCAGTCAGAACAGTTCATTGAATTATCCTTCCACTGAATTTATATTGCATTGGAGACCACCAGGACCATTTTAATGATCTGGATTTTCAAGCTAGGTGCACACAAAATGTTCTTTACATGAGATGCATTCCCATACACTATAATTTAGCTCATCCAACCTTTGTATAGTTAAAGCAGCAAGTGTGGTGGTTAGCATGAAATTATTAATTTGGGTTTAGCTTCTAACTGAATGTACTGACACAATGGAAATGGTACTGGGTGTTACATGATGTGGGAGTATTAAACCCTGTGCCCATAATATTGTATCAGAGTTGATACGCTGTTGGCGAGGACGACCTACGGGGGACACGTAGTGGTTGTGTCTCTGGCACCGAGACTGGACCCTCAGCTCAGAAAGGAAGCAGGGAAAAAAGGAGAGCAGTAGTGATAGGGGATTTGATAGTTAGGGGGACAGATAAGAGGTTCTGTGGGAGAGGTCGAGAATTCCGTATGGTCTGTTGCATCCCTGGTGCCAGGGTCCACGATATCTCGGATCAAGTTCTCGGTATTCTCAGGATGGAGTGTGAGTAGCCAGATGTCGTGCTCCATGTAGGGACCCGTGACGTGGATTGGAAGAAGGAGGAGGTCCTGCAAAGAGAGTTTAAGGAGTTAGGTGCAAAGTTGAAGGACAGGACCTCCAGGGTTGCAATCTCAGGATTGCTCCCCGTGCCACGTGCTAGTGAGGCTAGAAATAGGAAGATAATGCAGCTAAATACGTGGCTAAGGAGATGGTGCAGGAGGGAGGGCTTCATGTTTCCGGACAATTGGGCCTTGTTCCAGGGAAGGTGGGACCTGTTCTGACAGGACAGTTTGCACCTGAACTGGAAGGGAACTAACATCCCTGCGGGTAGGTTAGCTAGTGCTGCTCCGGGGAGTTTAAACTAGATTTGCAGGGGGAGGGGAACCAGAGTGTTAGAGCGGATGGTGAGGTGGAGGAGGGTAAAGGTCATGCGAGGACTGCTTGTGTGGACAGAAATCAAAGGTTTGTATGTGATAGAAATGTTCTCAGGTGCCAAACTGAAGAGACTGGAGAAGAGGCGTTTGGCTCTCAAATAGAGAAAGATAGGAGACAGCGTGTGAGGAAGGATAGGCAGGTGATAGAGAAGGGATGCACTCAGACCGAAGGTTTGAGATGTATCTACTTTAATGCAAGGAGTGTTGTGAACAAAGCAGATGAGCTTAGCGCGTGGATCAGTACTTGAAGATATGATGTGGTGGCCATTACAGAGACTTGGATGGCTCAGGGACAGGAATGGTTACTTCAAGTGCCGGGTTTTAAATGTTTCAGAAAGGACAGGAAGGGAGACAAAAGAGATGGAGGCATGGCACTGTTGATCAGAGATAGTGTCACGGCTGCAGAAAAGGTGGACGTCATGGAGGGATTGTCCACGGAGTCTCTGTGGGTGGAGATTAGGAACAGGAAGGGGTCAATAACTTTACTGGGTGTTTTTTATAGGCCGCCCAATAGTAACAGGGATATTGAGGAGCAGATAGGGAAACAGATCCTGGAAAGGTGTAATAATAACAGAGTTGTCGTGATGGGAGATTTTAATTTCCCAAATATAGATTGGCAACTCCCTAGAGCAAGGGGTTTAGATGGGGTGGAGTTTGTTAGGTGGGTTCAGGAAGGTTTCTTGACACAATATGTAGATAAGCCTACAAGAGGCGAGGCTGTACATGATTTGGTATTGGGAAATGAACCTGGTCAGGTGTCAGATCTCTCAGTGGGAAAGCATTTTGGAGATTGTGATCATGATTCTATCTCCTTTACCATAGCATTGGAGAGAGATAGGAACAGACAAGTTAGAAAAGTGTTTAATTGGAGTAAGGGGAATTATGAGGCTATCAGGCAGGAAATTGGAAGCTTAAATTGGAAACAGATGTTCTTAAGCAAAAGTATGGAAGAAATGTTGCAAATGTTCAGGGAATATTTGTGTGAAGCTCTGCATAGGTACGTTCCAATGAGACAGAGAAGTTATGGTATGGAGCAGGAACCGTGGTGTACAAAGGCTGTAATAAATCTGGTCAAGAAGAAAAGAAAAACTTACAAAAGGTTCTGAGAGCTAGGTGATGTTAGAGATCTAGAAGATTATAAGGCTAACAGGAAGGAGCTTAAGAAGGAAATGAGGAGAGCCAGAAGGGGCCATGAGAAGGCCTTGGCGGGCAGGATTAAGGAAAACCCCAAGGCATTCTACAAGTATGTGAAGAGCAGAAGGATAAGATGTGAAAGAATAGGACCTATCAAATGTGACAGTGGGAAAGTGTGTATGGAACCAGAGGAAATAGCAGAGGTACTTAATGAATACTTTACTTCAGTATTAACTATGGAAAAGTCTCTTGTTAATAATAGTGATGACTTGCAGCAGACTGAAAAGCTTGAGCATGTAGATATTAAGAGAGAGTATGTGCTGGAGCTTTTGGAAGGCATCAAGTTGGAGTTGGATAAGAATGAGATGAACCCCAGGCTACTGTGGGAGGCAAGGGAAGAGATTGCTAAGCCTCTGGCGATGATCTTTACATCATCAATAGGGACGGGAGAGGTTCCAGAGGATTGGAGGGTTGCAAATGTTGTTCCTTTATTCAAGAAAGGGAGTAGAGATAGCCCAGGAAATTGTAGACCAGTGGGTCTTACTTCAGTGGTTGGTAAGTTGGTGGAGAGATCCTGAGAGACAGGATTTATGAACATTTGGAGAGGTATAATATGATTAGGAATAGTCAGCACAGCTTTGTCAAGGGCAGGTTATTCCTTTCAAGCCTGATTGAATTTTTTGAGGATGTGACTAAACATACTGATGAAGGAAGAGCAGTAGATGTAGTGTATATGGATGATAAGGTACCCCATGCAAGGCTTATTGAGAAAGTAAGGAGGCATGGGATCCAAGGGGACATTGCTTTGTGGATCCAGAACTGGTTTGCCCACAGAAGGCAAAGAGCGGTTGTAGACAGGTCATATTCTACCAATGGAGTGCTTCAGGGGTCTGTTCTGGGACCCTTACTCTTCGTGATTTTTATAAATGACCTGGATGAGGAAATGGAGGGATGGGTTAGTAAGTTTGCTGATGACACTAAGGTTGGAGGTGTTGTAGTGTGGAGGGCTGTCAGAGGTTACAGCGGGACATTGATAGGATGCAAAACTGGGCTGAGAAGTGGCAGATGGAGTTCAACCCAGATAAGTGTGAAGTGGTTCAAATATGATGGCAGAATATAGTATTAATGGTAAGACTCTTGGCAGTGTGGAGGATCAGAGAGATCTTGGGGTCCGAGTCCATAGGATGCTCAGAGCAGCTGTGCAGGTTGACTCAATGGTTAAGAAGGCATACGGTGTATTGGCCTTCATCACTCGTGGAATTGAATTTAGGAGCCGAGAGGTAATGTTACAGCTATATAGGAACCTGGTCGGACCCCACTTGGAGTACTGTGCTCAGTTTTGGTCGCCTCACTACAGGAAGGATGTGGAAGTCATAGTAAAGGTGCAGAGGAGATTTACAAGGATGTTGCCTGGATTGGGGAGCATATCTTATGAGGATAGGTTGAGTGAACTTGGCCTTTTCTCCTTGGAGCGACGGAGGATGAGAGGTAACCTGATAGAGGTGAGATAAGATGATGAGAGGCGTTGATGGTGTGGATAGTCAGAGGCTTTCTCCCAGGGCTGAAATGGTTGCCACAGGAGGACACAGGTTTAAGGTGCTGGAGAGAAGGTACAGAGGGAATGTCAGTGATAAGTTTTTTTTACTCAAGAGTGTTGTTTGTGTGGAATGGGCTGCTGGCAACGGTGGTGGAGGCGGTTATGATTGGGTCTTTTAAGATACTTTTGGATAGGTACATGGAGCTTAGAAAAATAGAGGGCTATAGGTAAGCCTAGTAATTTCTAGCGTAGGGACATGTTCGGCACAACTTTGTGGGCCAAAGGGCCTGTATTGCGCTGTAGGTTTTCTATGTTTCTAAATGCAACTGGCATTTACCTTGCCTATATAATTACTGTGACCTTGTGCACAAGGCCTGCCAAGCCGGAACTATAAAGCTCCTCAAACAATTACATTGAAATGTTAATAAACTGGACAGATTCCGAAACGAGGTGTGCCAGTGGAAATAGTAAATTCAATATCATATTAAGTTAGAAAGTGTGGAAAAGAAGGACTGGATAAAACAGAGAGGAATGCAGTGACAGTAAAAAGGGACCTAAGGAAAAATAACTGCTAAAATATAAAGGAAAGAGACTCCACGTTTATCAAAGACAAGCTTCATTGCTAGAAGGTATGGTTATATGTGAATGGGGTGGGAGGAGGGGGTCCATGCAGTGAATATGGTTTTCAAGTTAATAAGGAAGAGTAGAGCATCTGGGATAAGAGACTCCACTTATCATATTAAACCATCACCTTCACTCAGATGAAATTGCTGTGTGAAGAATGACGAGAGGCACTGTTGGCCTCTTATTTAGTAGTAAATTTAGACCATTCAGACGGCATCTAATTACATGCATGTGTGATTTTTACAGTAATTCTCAAGCTAAGCTATAGTCCTGCAGAGTGTGAAGGAAATAATATGAGGAATGAGAAGGCCCTTCTAGGTAGGCAGTATATCTAACTGACACTGCAAATAATGTGGTTCATTTCATTAAGTTAGTATTCCTTGCTGCAAGAAGACCTATAGTGTTTGAGTAGCAGTGGATTGTTACCTTTCCCTGCAGCTACATGACCACTTTCAGAACAGGGTCACTTGTTAATAATAAATATTAATGAACTTCATACATTTTGCAAACTTTGCATGGTACTTCTTTGTGCATGATACATCTATGCTTCACACAACTTAAGCACAACTCAGTCCTGATGTAATATTTACTTGATTGTCTCCAAAATGAAATTATATTCCGGTTGTGTAATTAAAATGCAGATACATAGGGATAGGGATAGGGACCTGCCCTGCACCTGAACTGGTTAAAGAGATCATCAGTAACTTGCATTTTGCTGCACAACCATTTGCAATTTGTTACCCTTCAGTCGAGAGGCCCAGTCACTGCTGCTAGAACTTATCTTCTACTGCCGGTGAGTGCTGAGCCTCACAGTGGCTATCTCAATGGTGATAAATGGGTGCTTTTGTACGGTTTCTACTGTTCCTATGGCATGGTCAGGAGTCAGAGCACAAGGATGACTCACCAGAAGAACCCAAAAAAGAAGAGCACCTATTGCCAGAGGAGCCTAAATGACTCAAGGTCTACAGGGAGCAATCTTCTACAGCGACCTGTAAATCTGGTGGCTAAACTGTGCTAAACTACTGGTAGCAGACGTATGTCATCTTCTGCAGCTCGATCTCCTCCGTGCACCCATGCCCGGACTGTGCTGCTACCAGAGGTCAAGGTCACTGTCACCCTAAACTGTTCCTTCTTCAAATTATACTAGGAGAATAATTCTGTTGTAAGGTTATTCTAGAGCTGGCTAATCTTTTCCACTACGTAGCACACTATAGACACCTGTGGGTGATCTGACCAGAATGCAGACTCATCAGGGCTCAGGTTCTCCTGGAGTCACTTGGATCTTTAACTAAGTCAAAGTCAAATTTATTGCCATTTGCACAGGTGTAATACAGAAGCTACTTGTGGCAGCATCAGAGGCACATAGCATCATATAAGCACCATTCACAAGAAAAAGAGAAATTATACAGTTGTTACAGGAAAACATGATTAGAAAACAAGTCAATTTTATTGCAAATGGTTAAAGTGGTCATGATGTTGCTAATCTGCAGTGATTATGGTTTTGCTGGTTTATCCATGAATTGTACAGTTGAAGGGAAGTAGCTGTTCTTGAAACTTAGGGTGTGGGACTTCAGGGACCTCTGTACCTCCTTCCCGATGGTACTTGCAAAAAGATGGCATGGCCCAGATTGTGGAGATGTTTGATAATCGGTTTTGCCTTCTTGGTGTGGTGCCTCCTTCGATACCACTTTGATATCTTGGTGGAGAGGGATGTGTCTGTGATGTATTGGGCAGAGACCACTACTCCCTGTAGCTTCTTACATTTCTGCGCATATGATTTCCCGTACCAGCCATGATGCGGCCTGCCAGGAGAGTTTCATCAGTACACCTACAAAAGTACATTAGAGCATTGAGGACAAGCTTAACATAGTTCATCTCCGAAGAAAGATGCTGGCATGCTTCCCTTATGATTGCACCTATGCACTGGTGATCCATTACATTAACACCCAGTAATTTAAAACCACTGAATCACCACCTCTAGTACTCAATGCAACCTGGTGCACGTTTGTCCTCCTTGGTCAACAATCAGCTCTACACTCTGTGCCCACTTTATCAGGAACCTCCTAAACCTAATGAAGTGGCCACTGAGTGTAGTATCACTGACATTGAGTTAGAGGTTGCTTTTGTGGCATCAATCAACCAGGAGACTATTCTCACTCCAATAAGCTGACTAATGATCTTCATGAGTGTATCTGAGGGCCGACTCCCTTTCACAGGCAACCATCTCTTTGCATTATATTTGTAATTCCGCAGGTACTTTAAGTAGCTACTTCCTCGTTTGGAGCTAGTAGAGTTACTGTGAGTCTATTTAAACAGGTGTGAAGAATTTATGAAATTGCCAGTGAGAATTAATTGAGAAATAGATGTGATATATTATTCAATCTGTCAATTTTTTTTCTATGAGACCAGAAAGTGAAATTGGAATAGGAAATTTCCCATACAAGGATAGTACATTGCATATTTTTATGGGCAGTTATTTTCCCTTAATATTGTCAGCACTGTTTGAATTTAATTTTTCTATTGTAGAGGTTCTGGAACTTTGCAGTGCAAAATTTTAAACCATTTATGTTTACCTGTCACAACTTTTAAGTAGAGAACACTAGAATTTTCTTTGAAAATAAATATATAACACAATAATAATTCAGCAATTTAAAAATATATGAGAAAATACCTGATTGTCTAGCAGATTGCCATTTATCAGAATAGCCTGTGCTTAAAATTTTCTTTGTTCTTCAGCAAAAACATTCTTTAATATCCAAATCTTATTTTAGGAATATGCTGAACGTATCAGGCCAATGGTACGAGATGGTGTTTACTTTATGTATGAAGCTCTTCATGGTCCAGCAAAAAACATTCTTGTGGAAGGTGCCAATGCAGCTTTACTAGATATAGATTTTGGTAAGTTTTTAAAATAATACACCCTACGATTTAAATAAAAACGTGCACATCATATTGAAGAATTTAACCTCAAACCTGATATGAATAATTGAACGGACTTTATTTCTTTCATCCTTCATATACATGAAGAGTAAAAAACTATATGTTACATCTCCATCTAAGTGTGCAATGTATAGTAATTTGTAATAACTAGTATGTACAACAGTCAATATAATATAGAAATACAACTGTATCAGCGTGAATTAATCAGTCTGATGGTCTGGTGGAAGAAGCTGTCCTGGAGCCTGTTGGTCCTGGCTTTAATGCTGCGGTACCATTTCCCGGATGGTAGCAGCTGGAACAGTTTGTGGTTGGGATGACTTGAGTGTACGAATTGTACAAAATTCATGTTAAGGAATAATAATAATGGATTTAAATATAATATTTTGGTGCCATTATTTTTATTACTTCCTTCACATTATTGCATTACCAATGAATTGAAGTTAATGTAAACTTTGTTGCAAATACAGTAAAGCAAGAAAGACTGCCTTTGTCCTAAGTAGCATTGTTAGGTCCTCCAGACTAGTAGTGATGAAGAAGCCAAAAGCTGATGAGCACTGCTCAGGGACAAAATAATCTGGACTATTTTCCGTGGAGAATGATAGCATAAGAATTAACCAGGTACATGTAAAACACAGTATGATTAAATACAACATATGGAACCTGTTACTTGTTTACCTGGTCAGGGCTGTTGTGTAGCTAAAACACAGTTAGTAAAACAAGTTTGTATATTGAAATTTGAACAAGGTATTTTCAGCCCCTATAATGAAAGAGAGAGAGATGGCTTAATGGAGCGACATAGGTCATCTGGTTGATCGGTGCCACAAAAACAACCTCTAACTCAACATCAGTGACATTACTCTCAGTAGCCTATAGCATATCTTGAAGATTGTAATGTTGGCATTCAACATAATGAGTCTATTCTTGGTATGGAATTTCACCAGCAGGTGGCAGAGTTACACAGCAGCCTATCACACAATTCTTTTATTCTATCTAGTTAGAATAAAAGGCAAGGCATGGTTTAGGGAACCATGATTTTCAAGGGATATTCAGGTGCTGGTTATGTAGTAGGAAATACATAGCAAGTATAGGCAACAGGGAACAAATGAGGTGCTTCAGGAGTATAAAAAAATACAAGAGACCACTTAAGAGGGAAATTAGAAGAGTTAAAAGAAAGCATGAGGTTCCTCTAGCAGACAAGGTGAAAGAGAATCCCAAGGGCTTCTACAGACATATTAAGAACAAAGGACTAGCAAGGGAGAAAACTGGTTTCTTGAAGGCCAACGTGATCATCCATGCATGGATCCGAAAGATATCAGAAGTGACCCCCTTAAATTAAAATTCTGCGTTTGTATTTACCAGGAAATGGACACAAAATTTATAGAGCTGACATAAAACATCAGAATCAGCTTTAATATCCTTGGCATATGTCATGAAAGTTGTTGTTTTGTAGCAGCAATGCTTGCAATACATAATTTTAAAAAATATAAATTACAGTAAGAAATAGATACAGTGGATTCTGGTTAACTGGGACATGTCAGGACTAATACATTTTGACGCAATTAAGCAGTTGCCCCTATTACAAACAGACAGACATACTTTATTGATCCCGAGGGAAATTGGGTTTCGTTATAGTCGCACCACCAAGAATAGTGAAGAAATATAGCAATATAAAACCATAAATAATTAAATAATAATGTTATTCATGCCAAGTGGAAAAATAAGTCCAGGACCAGCCTATTGGCTCAGGGTGTCTGACACTCCAAGGGAGGAGTTGTAAAGTTTGATGGCCACAGGCAGGAATGACTTCCTATAACGCTCAGTGTTACATCTCGGTGGAATGAGTCTCTGGCTGAATGTACTCCTGTGTCTAACCAGTACATTATGGAGTGGATGGGAGTCATTGTCCAAGATGACATGCAACTTGGACAGCATCCTCTTTTCAGACACCACCGTCAGAGAGTCCAGTTTCACCCCCACAACATCACTGGCCTTACAAATGAGTTTGTTGATTCTGTTTGTGTCTGCTACCCTCAGCCTGCTGCCCCAGCACACAACAGCAAACATGATAGCACTGGCCACCACAGCCTCGTAGAACATCCTCAGCATCGTCCGGCAGATGTTAAAAGACCTCAGTCTCCTCAGGAAATAGAGACGGCTCTGACCCTTCTTGTAGACAGCCTCAGTGTTCTTTGACCAGTCCAGTTTATTGTCCATTCATATCCCCAGGTATTTGTAATCCTCTACCATGTCCACACTGACCCCTTGGATGGAAACAGGGGTCACCGGTGCCTTTGCCCTCCTCAGGTCCACCACCAGCTCCTTAGCCTTTTTCACATTAAGCTGCAGATGATTCTGCTTGCACCATGTGACAAAGTTTCCCACCGTCGCCCTGTACTCCGCCTCATCTCCCTTGCTGATGCATCCAACTATGGCAGAGCTGAAGTTTCATTGAAATAGTTAAAAAGGTATAAAACAGATAGACTATCATTTAACTGAGTGACAAAAATTATGTATTTAAATGAAATACAGAACAAATAAGAACACTATAGAATTATAATATTGTGTATTAGTTCCTAATTATTATCAACAGAGGAATTCATCCAATGCTGCATGCTGCTGTTTTCTTTTGATTGACAATAAATGAACAAAATCAGCACAGACACCTAGTGTGGATAATGGACTGCCTTCACACAATATTATTGATATTTGCAACTTCCAAATCTTCACTTTCATTGTAATATTCAAGATGATTGTTGATACCTTCAGTTTCTTCATAGTTCATAACTTGTTGAAGTAGTGAAATCGTTTCATTTTCACTCATGGTCATTTCCGGCATCTCTAAGCCTTAATGTTTGAAATCACTTCCAGCAGAACAGTTCTGAATTGTCTTGCTGCTTATTTCTCGCCAACTATCAGTGACAAAAATCACTGCTTTTGGAACACTAATGCACACAACTGATGCTGTTTAAAAACTATTCACTCTAAACACAGTGTGATGTCTAACAGCCACACAAATGCATGCATCTGACACTAGTTAGAAGCTGTTTGACAACAGTCTCCTGCCGTAATTAAGCAGTCTAGTGTCCCAAATAAACAAAGGGAATCCCGGCTACTTTCTTGATTAGGTTTTGTTCTTATTTCTTCTGTAGAATTGTCCCAAATAAAGTGGCTGCGCTGATTAACTGATGGCCCAATTAACCGGAACTGTAGAAATTAGCAAGTGTCTTTGGTGACACACTATGTCTCTTCAAACTCCTAGTGAAATATAGCTGTGGTCCTGCCTTCTCTATATGTTGGATCAGAGTAGATCCTTGGAGACATTGACACGCAAGAATTTGAAACCACTCACCCTTTTCACTGCTGATACCGCGATGAGGACTGGTGTGTTCCCTCGACATCCCCCTTTTGAAGTCCACAGTCAATTCCTTGGTCTTAATGATGTTGAGTGCAAGGTTTTTGTAGCAACACCACCCAAACATCTCACATCTGATCTCTCCTCCTGTACAACTCCTCTTCACCACCTGAAATTTTACCAATAGTTGTGTCATCAGCAAATTCATAAATTATATTTGAACTGCACCTAGCCACACAGTCATGGCTGTAGAGAGAGCAAAGCAGTGGGTTAAGCACGCATCCCTGAGGTGTGCCAGAGTTGATTGTCAGCCTAGAGGAGATGTTATTTCTGATCCATACTGACTGTGTTCTCCCAGTGAAGAAGTCAGTGATCCATTTGCAGAGTGAGGTACAGAGACCCAGGTTTTGGACCTTGTTGATTAATTTTGAGGGTATGAGTGTGTTGAACATTGAGCTGTAGTCAATAAACAACAGCCTGATGAAGGTATTGCTATTGTCCAGGTGATCCAAGGCTGAGTGGAGAGCAAATGAGATTGCATATGCTGTTGATCTGTTGTGGCAATAGACAAATTGCAGCAGGTCCAGGAGTTGATTCTAGCTATGACCAATCTCTCAAAGCACTTCATCACAGTAGATGCATGTGCAACTGAGCAGTAGTCCTTGAGGCAGCTCACCATGCTGCTCTTGGGCACTGGTATGTTTGTCGCCCTTTTGAAGCAGGTGTGAACCTTCAAGCAATGAGGTCATGGACCATGTGCGGATTACAGAAGAGGACGTGCTTGTTGTCTTGAGGCAAGTTAAGGTGGATGAGTCCCTTGGGCCTGTTCCTTCACACCTGCTGGAAGGAAAATACAGCAATTGCAGGGGCCCTGGCAAAGGTGTTTAAATTGTCCTTAGCCACGGGGTGAAGCGCCGGAAAAACTAATGTTCCATTGTTCAAGAAAGGCTCTAAGAATAAGCCAGCAAATTATAGGCTGGTGCGCCTGACGTCAGTAGTGGGTAAATTATTGCATTGTATTCCAGGGGACCAGATATATAAGTATTTGGATAGACAAGGCATGTTTAAGGATAGTCAGTATGGCTTTGTATGTGGTAGATTCTGTCTAACCAATCCTATAGAGGTGTTTGAAGAGGTTAACAGGAAAGTTGATGAACACAAGGCAGTGAATATTGTCTACGTGGACTTTTGCAAGGCCATTGACATAGTTCCACATGGGAATGTGATGAGGTAGTAAATTGGATTCGACACTGCCTTTGCAGGTTAAGTCAGAGTGGTAGTAAATGGCTGCCTCTCAATCTGGAGGCCTGTGACTATGGTGTGACACAAGGATCGGTGCATTGTCTATTGTGTCATCTATATCAATGATCTGGATAATAATGTGGTAAAATGAATCAGAAAATTTGCGATTGACACCAAGATTGGGGGCATAGTGGAGAGTGAGGAAGGCTATCAAAACTTGTAGCAAGATCTGGAAAGAATTTAATGCAGACAAGTAAGAGGTGTTGCACTTTGCGAGGACAAACCAGGGTGAAATTACACAGTGAATGGAAGGGCAGTGAGCAGTGTGGTAGAACAGGGATCTGGGAATACAGATTCATAATTCCTTGAAAGTATGTGTCACAGGTACGTATAGCCATGAAGGGTAGTTTTGGCCTTCATAAATCAAAGTATTGAGTACAGGAGTTGGGAGGGATATTATGTTGAAGAAGATGTACAAAACTTTGGAGAGGCCAAATTAATACTCTAGAATGCAGTTCTGCTCACCCATGAACTGTACAAAAAATATCAATAAGCTTGAAAAAATACAGAGAAGATTTACAAGAATGTTGCCAGGACTTGAAGACCTGAGTTATAGGGAAAGGTTGAATAGTTAAGACTTATTTTCTAGAGAATGAGGGGAGATTTGATAGAGATGTACAAAATTATGAGGACGTTTTCCACTGAGGTTGGGTGAGACTAGGACTAAAGATTATAGGTTTTGGGTGAAAGGTGAAGCATTTAAGGAGAACCTGAGGGGGAACTTCTTCGCTCAGAGGGTGGTGCAGGTGGAGAATGAGCTGCCAGTTGAAGTGGTGGATGCAGGTTCAATTGCAGAAGAGAGTTTGGATAAGTACACGGATGGGAGAAGTGCGGAAGGTTATAGTCCAGGTGCAGATCGATGGAGCTAGGCAGAAAAACAGTTTGGCATGGATTAGATGGGCTGAAGGACCTGTTTCTGTGCTGTAGTGCTCTGAGTCTATGACAAGTATGCTACTGTCACTACTCTACCATACATCTTGGCCCAAAAATTGGATTGATAGTACCTATTTAGAAACATAGAAAACCTACAGCACAATACAGGCCCTTCGGTCCACAAAGTTGTGCTGACCATGTCCCTAGCCTAGAAATTACTAGGCTTACCTATAGCCCGCTATTTTAAGTTATTTCCCATGGTAGGGGATTCTAGGACAAGAGGGTATGACTTCAGGATTGAAGGACATCCTTTTAGAACTGAGATGTGGAGAAATTACTTTAGTCAGAAGGTGGTAAATCTGTGGAATTTGTTGACACGAGTGGCTGTGGAGGCCAGGTCATTGGGTGTATTTAAGGCAGAGATAGATCTTAAGTATTAATCAAACAAAATTCTGTTTTACCTGCAATAAATCATTGCTGGAAATCACTTACAGGTAAAATGCACAAATTACAAAATTGGAAAAGACCATAGGACATAGGAATAGAATTAGGCCATTTAATCTATTGAATCTACTCTGCCATTCCATCATGGTTGATGTATTATCCCTTGCACCCCTATCCTCCTGTCTTCTTTCTGTAATCTTCAATGCCCTGACTAATCAAGAACCTATCAATCTCCGTTTTACATATCCCCAATGACATGACCTCCACAGCCATCTGTAACAATGAATTACACAGATTCACTACCCTCTGGCTAAAGAAATTCCTCCTCATCTGTGTTCTAAATGGATGCCCCTCTATTCTGAGGCTGTGTCTTCTGGTCCTAAGTTTCTCCACTAAAGGAATACTTTTTCCACATCCACTCTATTCAATAGGTTTCAATGAGATCTCCCCTTCATTCTTCTAAATTCTAGAAATTACAGGCCTAGAGCCTTGAAACACTTCTTATATGAGGCCCTTCATTGGTCGGAGTCAACGATGGATGTTATGTCGATGTGATAGGCAAGCTGGTATGCAAGCCAGGGCAGTTGAATATGAATAACAGGCTGTTGCCCACGCAGCAAGCTCACACTCTCCACGCAGCTGATAAATCAGAAGGAACAGCAGAGAATGATACAGTTTAGCACCAGCAGTGTGACAGGAGTTGTCAGACAGTGCTGAACTCAATGTTGGACTGCTTTAGGGTCTCCAGCTCCAGATGTTTCCCTGGTATTTCCTCCAGAAGCCTTCCCTATGAGTGGGTATAGCTGCATGACAGCAGAGGTTTGAAATCAGAGTTTTCCTTCTAGATGAGCTGCCAACCACAGCTGATGAGCCCCTTCTGCTCGAAGCTACTGGTTTTAAGGTGCCAGTAACCCATCTTTACCCCTTCTCCTGTCAGTAAAAGTGGTTCCACTGGGTTTAGTAGCTAAGCCACATGTGAAGGCCAGGAGCTGGACTTGGTTGTCAGAGGCTATTTGAGAAGTACAGCATTAGGAGCGTTTAATAGGAGTTTTCTCCCACTATACCACCCACTGCCCAGCTATGACAACCTTAATGCTCCTCATACATTAACCCTTTCGGAAGAGGTAATTCTGTGTGTGCAACTCCATAGAACCAGACACATCATTTGTTTTCCTAATTGTCTGTACTGAATACCTGCATATTAGTTTCTACCCAAATTGACAGTTTGCCTGTTGTTTCCTGACTGAAGAAAACTTGCTGGTAATAGAAAGATAGCTAGCCGAGCTATGCTGGGAAGAGGATTTAAGGAAACTAGATCAAGCTAAGGTAGACTAAGTAACTAGTCAAAGGTCTGCCAAATGGAGTATAATATGGAAGATGTGAAATTGCTCATTTGTTAGGAAAAATAGGAAGACCATATACAAGTGTCCCCTGCTTTCCGAACGTTCGCTTTACGCAACTTTGGTTTTATGAAAGACTTACATTAGTACCTTTTTTCGCTAACCGAAAGAGGATTTTCACTTTTACGAAAAAAGACGCCCGCTTTAAACTTGTGTTTATCCGGAGAAAGACTACCATGACTGCGAAGCCTTGCGTGGGCAGGTGTGTGTGCATGCGTGTACGTGCCGATTTTTTACTACAAATCAGTTTTGGCTCAATCTTCCCGATTCTTGTAAGTGAAACTACACTGTACATACATTATTTCTACTTTATATAGATGTGTATTTATCATATCATTCCTGCTTTTACTACATGTTAGTGTTATTTTAGGTTTTATGTACTATTTGGTTTGATTCAGTAGGTTATTTTTTGGATCTGGAAATGCTCAAAAATTTTTCCCATATAAATTAATGGTAATCGCTTGTTCGCTTCACGCCATTTCGGCTTTTGAACGGTTTCATAGGAACGCTCTACCTTCTGATAGCGGGGGAAACCTGTAACTAAAAATTGAACATTACTGAAACACGGTCCTATAGTGGCTAACAAAACACTGTTACAGCACCAGTGACTCAGGTTCAATTCTGCCACTGTCTGTAAAACATTAGTACATTCTCCGCATGGGTTTCCTCCTTTTTGATTCTGTCCAATAGTTTTCTGTAGGAGTTTTGCTGTTAACTCAGTGGGGGAGAAAACCTCCTAATTTTGGCAAAGGATCACGAATGCTTTGCTTGTACCATTTGTTATCCAAAAATTTTAATTACTTAAGACCAGTGTCCTGTCTACCCTCCATCTGCTTACATGTAATTGGCAATTATTGTTTTTCTCACTAACAAACTTGAGTGTTTGGAAACTCATTAAAGTGAATCACGAAATGGCAAGTTGATCAAAAGAAAAGTTTTGATATAATGACCAGATGACATTTTTTTGTTTTATAATAATTTTATAATAAATTTCTTGAACATTTTCAGTTATGTGTTAAGGCAGATTAAAAGATATTTATAGAATCTGTTTTTTACTTTGTCTTATAAAAGGAACATACCCATTTGTGACATCTTCAAACTGTACTGCGGGAGGTGTATGCACTGGACTGGGAATACCTCCATCAAATATTGGAGCAGTGTATGGCATTTTCAAAGCCTATACCACCAGAGTGGGAATTGGAGCATTCCCAACTGAACAAAAAAATGTAAGTCTGGGTTATTCACACTAACAGATCAGAAGTTTTTGAAGCACATTGAAAGTTGTACTAACAAACACCACTCTGCAAAGTCAATTCCTCTCCCCCTCTCCCCCTCCCTCTCCTTCTCTCCCTCCCACACCCCTCTTCCTTCCTGCTTTCCCACCCCCACCACCCCCTTCCTCCCTCCCCCTCTCCTAATTGATATCTGTACCCAGCTGGAGGCCCAAAAAGAGTTTATTCATCAAATATGCTGGGAAAGCACTAGATTCTTTTACCAGTGAATAGAGTGGACACTTCAAAGGTATGCTGTTGGGCAACTGACAGGAGCACATTACAAGCTTTGCCACTGTTGAATTGGCTGAAAAACATTGAGAGCTTTTATTTCTTCTCCTCGCCAGCGATGGTGGAGAAAGCTTGGAGACTGGGGAGTTCCATATGCAGTACATTGTACTATTCTTGTGTCGTCTCCTCAAACAAAGCCTGGTGATACTGCCCTCTGCTGGCTGCAGCCTGGCAGGGAGCATGCTTTGACCTGGCTGCAACCTGACAACATGCAAAATGGGAGAAAGGAGACCAATGATTCCCACAAGCACATCCACACCCTAACGGTCAGACATTGGTCCCAAACATCTCAGAAAGGTCACGGTATTCTATTGACAAAACATTGTTTCCTGCAACTTATACCAAATAACATTAATACCTTGCTGACTTTCTTAGTAGTCTCTACAATGGATATAAACCTTTAATGATCTATTAAAATAATATCAAGATCTTTCTGCCTGTCTCCTCAGACAGTTTTGGTATAAAGTACAAGCTGTGTCTCAGATGGGGCATTCCTGGAAAACAGTCCTTATAATGTTATAATGATTTTCTGTAACACGAAGGTGTGTCGCCTGTGCATGTACTACGAAATACAACAAAAATTATATTTGCATCTATTTAGTTTTGTCTCACAAAATGAATGATTAGTTTCCATTTCTAAAACTTTTGGCGAGTGACTTATAAATTCTGTAAGGACAAATTACAATTACCCTAACAGCTGTAACCTGGGAATTCCTGTACCCAGAAATCAAAAGGAAGAAAATATCCTAAATCCCACCTACCAAAATTACATTTGTTACAAACTGAAGACTTTTTACCAAAATAAGGGATATAAATTCATTTTAATTTACTCTATTTAGAGATACAGAGTGGAACGTGCCCTCCTGACCCACTGTGCCATGCCACCCAGCAACCCACAGATTCAATCCTAGCCTAATCACAGGACAATTTACAGTGACCAGTTAACCTATTAACTGGTACGTCTGTAGACTGTGGGAGGACATCAGAGCACTTGGAGGAAACACATGCACACATGGGAAGAATGCACAAATTTTCTTACAGAGGACTCCGGAGTTGAACTCTGAACTGTAACACCCTGAGCTGTAATAGCGCCATGCTAACCGCTATGACACCGTGTTGCCTAAATGAAGATGTGATGGTGATTGGACTTCCAAATCCACAGAAAGTCCTGTAATTAAATTACTGCTGTAATTGTGTTGTTGTTGCTATCCTCCATCTGTTGTTTAATATCAGGCAGACATCATGCAGTAACAGAAATCATCCATTGCAATCTATTTATGTGCATAGTTTCTAAATGATGTTGTGCCTCAAATATAAATAGTTCATGTATCAGTTTCTGAAATTGAATTACAATGTTTCAGGAAATTGGTGAACTGCTACAGTCGCAAGGCAATGAAGTGGGTGTAACAACAGGAAGGAAGAGGCGCTGTGGCTGGTTAGATCTAGTTATACTGAAATATGCTAATATGATCAATGGATTCACTGCGTAAGTACATTGGCACAAATTCCATTTTATATACTGCATTTTCAGTGATGAAACATTTATATTTACTCAGCCCCTCTTGCATCTCAAAACATTCCAAAGAGTTCGTAGCCAAATAATTCTTTTCACACTTTTTTATAGCTTTGCAGACAGATTCAGCAAGGCCCCTGTACCCCTTGCCAACCCTAATAAAAAGCAAATGATTTTTAATCTGAAGCTGGAACACACAGTTCTCCAGCACACTGAAGTTTGATTTGCAAAGTCTGAGAGATCAGTAATTGGCTCACTTGATGACTATTCAGAAAAAGGCAATGGGTTCAGCCTTAGCCATTCAGAGCATGACAATCCCAAATGTAATTCTTAATATCTACTGAGCCAACTGGTCTTAACAAAACCAATGTTAGGCGTTGTATTTACCTTCAAATGATATGTCAGTATTTTTATTCTTGAACTCTTTCTGTTGATCCCAGCTGGTGCGTAGATCCTGTGTGAAATGAAGCTTTGCTGTGATTTCCCCTTCCTTTCCCACTCCCCCCCCCCAATGTTTAATATCCATCAGCTTTTACTGTTGTGTTTCATGAATGAGAACGTGTAAAATTACCTTTCAGCAGACAGCATAAATACTCTAAAATGGATAAACACTGAGTTTTTAATAGAAAATACATCAGGAGTGATGAAATGGACTGACAAATTATGATCACCAATTTACACTAATTGGGAAATATCAAAATGTACACCACTCTACTGCCTCAAATCTGAAACTTCTAATTTATTTTAGTTAGAAACCAAAGAAAATCCCGTACTTTCCAGAATATTTTACAGACAAGTAAGAAACAATAGCTTTTAACTTATATAAAATAATTTCCCCAAACAAAAGTCAGGAATTCTAACATTATAACCAACATATCTAATAGTTGCTCAATAACTTGGAAAATTATAAAAATATACATGTCAAAATATCTGTGTTTCACATAAAATAATTAAATTAATGATTCCGGACACAGTGATGCAATGGTATTAAAGGTCAGAAAAGTTCTTGCAACTTTTTATAGCTAATGAAAAGTATAATTTCTCATTCAATTTTAACAGTGACATTATTTCTAAACCCACAGCTTGGCACTAATGAAGTTGGATATCCTGGAGACATTTGATGAGATAAAAATTGGTTTAGCTTATAAACTCAATGGAAAGAAAATCCCACATTTCCCAGGTACAGTATGAAACCATCTATTTTAAGGTAATAATATATAACCTTCAGTTATTTTCAAAAGTAGCTTTCCTGCAAAATATGAAAATTTGCACTTCCATCAAGAAAATATGCTCAGCTTCCAATATCCACATCTCTGATCTCTTCATATGGAATTGATGAAAATAAGCCTGTTCAAAATAATGACTTGCTTATAAAACAGAAATGAATATCAAAATACAAAAATCACAAAAACAGTAGTATTCAGTGCATATGACCAATCTTGCTGGTTTTCTGCAGTAAAGGAAGACCTATCAAATATACACTTAAAGTTATTTTAATTATCGACATAACTGTTGCTGAAACCATTTGGTAGAATGAATATGCCTTTCTTCATCTAACCATCTTTTATAATATTTTCATGAATTTGTTTTGTTTTACCCATCAAATCTCTGTTAAGTAGGTAGGGCATCTTTAGTACCCAACAAGTTCAAGTTTAACTGTCATTCAATCATATATCAATACAAACAAACGAAACAGCGTTACTCCAGGGCCAAAGTGCAAAACACAGTACTAACAGTCATAAACAGCAAAATGCTCTTATGACACATATAAGACAGCAGTAAAATACAGTCAAACAAGAAAACATATAGTCCAAGTCCTCGAGTGCATGTATTTTGCAGCAGTCTGCAGCTGAACACAATACACATTGTTTTCTGCTGAGCAACCATGGCGGGGGGTGGGGGCAGCACCAACTCCAGCATAGATGTTGCACCACATTGCCTCCAGTACTCCAGTGGAGCACCCAACTCTGATGTCTCTCCCTGGGCAGCTGCAAACAGGCGACGCTGTGGCTTGAAGCCAAGTCCTCATGATGACTGAGGCCGGGCAGCTCTCCCACTGTTCACCAATAAACCAATGGATTGTACTTGTAACATTCTTCACCACCGATATCCAACAGGATCTTGCAATTACAAGAAAAGTCACTAAGATGATCACACACTGTTAGACTGCACACTTCCTTTGCACACCGATGTCTCTCTGCCAACGAGCAACTTGCTGATGGGGTAGACCCACAGTACTTGAACTTTTTAATGTCCAGCAGGGTCTTGTAAAAAAAAAAAATTGATTAAAAAGACCTTTGGTTGACCCTGTAGAAGCCAATGCGTCTTGAGTATGTCAGCATCTTATGGAAGTTATATCACAAACCATGCTGAGTTCACACCAGCTTTAAATATATTTAAAGGTTTTAGCATTATTCTTGCTAGTTGTAGCCAGTTTGTTCATGGAGTGATATAATTGCAGGCAGACTGTCACCATTTATATGCGCCTTTCAAAAAATTAAGATTTAGTTATTTATCACATGCACATCAAAATTAACAACCAAAACAACCTAAGGATGTGTTGGGAACAGCTGGTAAGTATCGCCACACATTCCATTGCCAATACAGCACACCTACAAAGTTCAGCAGAACAACACAAGCAATAATAGAACAATAGCAACAAAACAACAGCAAAACTTGCACTTTCTTCCTTCCCACCTGCCTACTTGCACACACAGACAGTCCTCCAACCCCAGGACAAGCTGCCTCCAGGCCTCCAGCCTCTAGTGGAGTCATGGATTCACAGACATTGGGCCTCTGACTTCCTTTGGACTCACAGACTTGCTGGCCCAGGGTTTTGGCCATTGAGGCCTTGACTGCCAGGCCTTTGCTCTTTGGTATCCACCTCGGGACTTGCTGATGAAAGGACCCCAAACTCCAGGACTCCACTTTGGGCTCGCCAGTTTTGGGACCCTTAGCTCCAGGCCTTGAATGCCAGACCAGCCAATTCGCATACTTAGGGGATCACTGACCCCCATACCTCCAGCCTGCACAGATCTCTGACTCCGAGACCCGAAAACCTGAGGAGATTCATTGACATAGGGGAGGCCACTGTTTCTCGTCTTCATCCACAGCACTTGTTATGGATGTCCTTCGTCACACGTCCACATTGTTGGCCTTTGCAAAGCAACTCCAACACATCCCTGATCCTAAACCACAACTTGACAACCACTGTAAGTCTGAGCCACTGCCTTGATGAAAACCACAGCTCAGAGTCATCTTGACCAATATTTTACTCATGCTTCAAACTAAAAAGTAAGGTAACACAACAGTCTGAATATCAGAACTCCATAATTTGTAAGCAATAGATACTTTTTCAAAGGAGGGTTTTAGAAGGAAACTGATTCTAATTGAGGGATGAACATGGTCAAGGACAGCAATACACTGGTGATATGTAGAGACGGTGGAATAAATTAATTCCCTTGCATTGTGTCCACAATCCGGCAAGAAATACTGAAAAGAATTATAATGATTTGACCAGAATGCCAAGATAAAGCTCTTTATTTACAACTCTCAGTCTTTGCTCTGCCCCTGTAACCCCATCATTCTTCATTAAGCACAGAATCATTTTTCATTCTGCTGTTTAAACAATCTCTGCCCACTGTTCTCTCAGTTATAGTCCTCAGCAGTTCACATCTCTGCCAACTTTTGCATATTAACTAAATTGTTCTTCTCTGACACAGTTTCCCTACCCGACAGAAGACTACATATGAACACAACCCTTGAATCAGGATAAGCATACACTGCAATATGGAGCGGATGTGCACGAAACAGCCATGATAAATTCAAGTATTCTCCATGTTGCTTAAGCCTTGATTGATGCAGAGGCAAGAAAGCTGGCAATACTTCCTCATATTAATCTGCATTCCTGTCACACTCAGCAGGGTACTGACCGCTGGTCTGAGGTGTCATATACCTATTTCTGGCTGTTTCCAGCTGAACTGTCTCTCTTTATTTTTCAGGGTTCAATAACAAGGCCTCAGCATGATGCTTCTCACAATGATTCCCTGTCACTCTGTTATTTTCAAATCCTTCAATTCTCTATTCAGTGATTTACCAAACACATGTGTACAGGGCAGGAGCTTATAAGACAAAACAGCCATTTATTAGTCAAGTCGCAAAAACTGTAGATAAAGAGATTTGGAGCCAGATTAATGGCTATAACTACCAATTATTGAATGCCTACTTGGTAACGTAAGAACATCATTACCTTGTGTGAAGGAGTTTATTTTCAAATTTTCGGAAGTTATTGCACAATCCATCAAGTCAAGGGAATCAGAGGTGAAGCACATGGTCACTTTGTATCTACAACATAGGAATGACCCTCAGTTATAAATACTGCAATGTTGACCCTGACAAGTTTGATGGATGTTACAACAGATGAGTTTAAGGCTCTGGTTACCAGGCCAAGTGTGAATAAAAGCATGGATGGCGTGCCAAACCTTGTGGGCAGTAGTTGGAATGGTGAGACATAACCCTAAGTGAGTGGCAATAGCATCGGCGGAGAGGTGCTTACTGTCCTCTCTCAGGGTGTTGGCTCACCTACTCCCCTACCAGCTGATCACCCAGTGCCCATGTTGGTGTGGAAAAGACACCTAGCCAGGCTGGCACTTGCCAAAACATTACAGTCTGCAGTTACACTCTCCTTGGCTGTAACCTTGTGGCTGCCCACAGCCATCAGCGTTCAGCAGCTATCCTTGCACCCTAGCTATTTAAATTTTGTCTTCAATGTGCACAGAATTCAACACAAAAGCACCCAAATCAAAATGGATTCAGGCTTCCTATATTACAGAGTACCACGACTGTACTCTTTTCCTCGAAGCGGCCTGGCCTGCTGAGTTCCTCCTGCATTTTGTGTGTGTTGCTTGGATTTCCAGCATCTGCAGGTTGTCTCTTGTTTGTGATTGGACAATTCAAAAGTGCTTCATTTTGCTGTGAAGCACTTTAGAATGTCTTGAATATGTGAAAAGTGTGTAAATACTTGATCTTTTACGACCATTCACCCTTTAACAAACATTTCCTCCCTTCTGTTCTCCTGCCTCTGTGCTTGTTTAACATTAGTTGTATCCCTAACTATTACCAATTCAACTGAAAATCATTAATCAAAACTGAGAGCTGTTCCTCCTTTTACAAAAGTTGTTTGAGCAGCATAGAACATTTCTGCTGATTTGTCATTTCATTTCAAATCTGCATGGTCCATGATATTTCCTATGTATTTGAGCTTAAGCTGCCTGCTTTAAAATCACTATATGGCACATCCTTTCATTTCTCTTCTATTTAATAAAGTAAACATTTGGAATCCTAAACCAGTCAGAAGATAATTTTCAGTGGTGCATTTTATTTGCTTAAGATGGGGTGTGGAATCTGTCCAGTCATCATTTAATAGAACTCTTACAAGGAAAAGTCACCCAGTAGTTTGTTGAAGAGCCAGTTGATACTTACTTTATCTATTTGCTCTATTTAAAAAGTCTGCATGGCATTTTGATAGGTAATATGTGTCTCTTGGACATTACTAGGACAAGCATCGATTCTTTCGATTCTTCGGAGAGATTATCTATTCCCTTTCCTCAGTCCCTGAGCCATCAAGAAATCTATCACTGAATGTCAGCTAGAAACAACTACATGGAACCTGCTCCATGTGAATTGCTCCATAATTTTTATGTCTAATCAGTATGTTTACTAACTGCTTTTGGGGGAGTCACTGTTTTAGCAGATCCAAGCAAGATGAAACCAATTAGCTGCAATTTTGAGCCTGTTTTCATCCTTCAAAGTAACCACTTCATAATTGCACTAACTAACTTCTGTCATTTAGTTATCCTGACCAGGAAGTAAATAGTTTGTTCCAGTATTTAAGTCATAATTGCCTAGAAAGTCATCCCTGGTCAATGGTGCAAATATGTTCTATCTCCAAATTCAACATTCAGTTGAAGACAAAAAGAATTTCAGATATGGAGTACAATGAACTTGCGCTGTTAGATAGCACATCTACTGCTACTATCAATGGGGGAATTTCTAGGAAAATTTTGTTTAAATTTTTCTATCTTGTACTTGGATAGAATTTTGAACCTGTTTTTCATCCTTCAACCTAAGTATCTCCTTTTTAATTAACACCTGCCCATTCACTTCCTCTATCATCACCATTCAGGACCCCAAACAGTTGTTCCAGGTAAGGCAATGCTTCACCTGCAAGTCTATTGGGGTCAACTACAGTATCCAGTGCTACTGGTGAGGCCTCTTCTACATTGGTGAGACCTGACAAAAAGTGGGGCCTGCTTTGTTGAGCACTTTTGCTCTGTCTGCTACAAGCAGAATTTCATAGTGGCCAACCATTTTAATACCACTGCCAATTTCCATCCCAACATGTCAGACCTCCACTGCTGCCAGGATGAGGCCATTCTCAGGTTGGAGGAGCAACACCTCATATTCCGAGAAAGCCTGGGTCCTCATTTAATTATATTATGTGTTAACAACGTTAATAGAAGTGAACTTGGTAGCAACATGTGGGGGAGGTGAGAACAAATATTGTAGGTGTAGGAAATGTTCAAGAAGAAAACTAAAAGAAACACTCAAAATGCAGGAGGTCAGGCTGCACCCATGGAAAGATTGGGGAAGACAAGATCTTTACAATTAAAAGTGTTGACATTTTGGATCAGGTGATGTCATAGTTTGCCTTTGATTTTGTTTTCATTCTCTTGCTCTTTTATAACTGAAATTCTTGATTTTAACACTTGAACTTACATTAATTTTTATGTCTTATACTGTATTGCTGCTACAAAACAAAAACAATTCATGGCATATCTAGTTAACTTGCATATTGAGATGGTGGTGAGGAATGCAAATGCAATGTTAGCATTCATTTCAAGAGGTCTAGAATACAAGAGCAGGGATGTGATGCTGAGGCTTTATAAGGCACTGTTGAAGCATCACTGAGAATCATGAACAATTTTGGGCTCCTCATCTAAGAAAAGATGTGCTGGCATAGGAGAGGGTTTACAAGGATGATTCCAGGAATGAAAGGGTTATCATACAAAGAACGCTGGATTGCTCTGGGTCTGTACTCGCTGGAATTTAGAAGGTTTGGGGGGGGGGGGGGGAGTAATCTCATTGAAACCTTTCAAATGTTGAAAGGTCTAGACAGAGTAGATGTGGAAGGATGTTTTCCATGGTGGGGAAGTCTAGGTCAAGTGGGCACAGCCTCGGGATAAAGGGGTGTCCATTTAGAACAGGGCTGCGGAGAAATTTCCTTAGCCAGAGAGTGGTGAATTTGTGAAATTTGTTAGCTGAAGCAGCTGTGGAGGCCAGGTCATTGGGTGTATTTAAGGCAGAGCTTGGACAGGGCCATAAAAGTTATGGTGAGTGGGGCTGAGGAGGCAAAGAAAGGAACAGCCATGATTGAATGGCAGAGCAGACTCAATGGGTCAAATCGCCTAGTTCAGCACCTGTGTCTTATTCTATCTGTGTAGCCCCCAACCTGATTTCTTTAGCTTCTGGTAATTCCTCCCACCTCTCCTCCTCTCTTGTTCTATTTCCCATTCTGGCTTCCCTCTTAACCCTTCTCTTCACCTGCATGTCACCTCCCTCTAGTGCCCCTCCTCCTTCCCTTTCACCCAGTCACCCATGATGTGCTCTACTCTCCTATCAGATTCTTTCTTCTTCAGCACTTGACCTTTTCCACCTTTCATCTCCCAGCTTCTCATTTCACCCCCCCCCCCCCCTTCACTTGATTTCACTTATCACCTTCAAACTTTCTCCACCAGAAAAAGTGGGATCACCCATTTCAATTCTATTTCCCATTCCCACTCCAGCATGTCAGACCACGGCCTCCTGCACTGCAGTGATGAAGCCCACTTAGGTTGGTGGAGCAAAACCTTATATTCAGTCTGGGTAGCCTCCAACCTGATGGCATGAACATCGATTTCTTGAAATTCTGGTAATTCCACCACCCCTGCCCCTTCACCATTCCTTATCCCCACTTCCCTATCTCATCTTATCTCCTTTCCTGTCCATCATCTCCCTCTGGGGCTCCTCCCCCTTCCTTTCTTCCATGGATTTCTGTCCTATCAGATTCCCCCTTCTCCAGCCCTTCATCTCTTTCACCAATCAACTTAGCAGTTCTTTACTTCACCCCTCCCCATCTTCCAGTTTCACTAATCACCTACGACCTTGTACTTTTCCTCTCCTTCCCCACCTTCTTATCTAATCTCTCTTTTCCAGTCCTGATGAAGGGTCTTGGCTTAAAACATCGCCCATTTACTCTTTTCCATAGATGCTGCCTGGCCTGCTCAGTACCTCCAGTATTTTATGTGTATTGTCTTCTAGCTTCTACTCCTTCCCCTCCCCCACCTTCATATTCTGGCATTTCCCCCTTCCTTTGTAGTGCTGATGAAAGGTCTCAGGCCGAAATGTTGGCTCTTTATTCTTCTCCATAAATGCTGCCTGTCCTGCTGAGTTGCTCCAGCATTTTCAATGTGCTACTGTTTTCTAATTGCCCTAGTTTGCTTCTGGCATTCAGAAGATATTAGAATATTTTTCTTCATTTATTATTGTGATTTATCTATTTCAGCAAACCAGGAAATTCTGAATCAAGTAGATGTTGAGTATGAAACACTTCCTGGCTGGAAGAGCAGCATTACCAATGCTCGGACATGGGATGATCTTCCTCCAAAGGCTCAAAATTACATCAGATTCATTGAAAATCATGTGGCTGTTCCAAGTGAGTTTCCTAAGGAAGTGCTCCAGAGAATTTGATTAAGATTACCTAACAATCAAATGTCAGATTCATATTTTTAAAAATAAAGGGAGGCATTGTTGGACCTGGTTCTGGGAATGACAAGAACCAAATCAATCTGGTATTAATGGGAGAAGTGATGAATGAATCATAGTGTTAGATTATTAATGGAGAGAGCATATAGAAACGTAAAGTAGAACTTCTTAACAGGCAGAATACTAAGTTCAATAGGCTGGGAAAGAATCTGGCCAGGATACAAACCGGTAGGTTAGACTATAATGGAATACTATGTGACCTTTAAAGTACAGATGTTTCGGGTAAAGGCCTGTGTATTTCTTCAAGGGAATTGGGGATGGAGATAAAGGGAGCCAAAGTTAGAATGAAAAAGAAAGATAAATGATTGAACAATTAAAAGAAATGCATAATAAACTTGTCCACTGAAAGAAAAACAAATGACAACCAGACTGAATCTAGTAAACTGACAGCAAGGTGAAAAGGAAAATGAGATAGAGATTAAAAGGAAATCCACAAGTGGGGAGAACAAAGAGGAATGGGGAAAATTGTAAACAAAGGAGAGGATCTTTGTATTGAGGCAGAAGGCATTGATGAAAAGCTAAATAAAAAAGCTAAATTTGTTTGTCTTTTTACCAAGGAAGAGCGTGCTGCCAAAGTTCCAATAGAAAGGCATTTAATAAAGATGAGATAAAAGCTGAGGAGGTACTAAAGATGCAGCACACGTTTGTTGCTGGTTATATTTGATTAACCGAAATAATTATTTTGATGAAGTAGCAGAAAAGTTTGGTGAAGGTAGTGCAGTAGATGTTGATTTTAGAGAATTTAAGTGATAAAATTCCAACACAAAAGACTATTCAGTAAAATAGAGGTTTGATATTTCCAAGAGCATGGATAGGGAAGTGGCTTAAGGTAAAACTGATGAACAACACACACAAATTGATGGGAAACTCAGCAAGTTAGGCAGCATGCACAGAGGGAAATAAACAGTCCATGTTTCAGGCCAAGGACCTGATGAAGGTTTTGGCCTGAAACATGGACTGTTTATTTCCCTCTGTGCATGCTGCCCACCTACTGACCTCCCCCAGTATTTTGTGTGCGTTGCTCAAGATTTCCAGCATCTGTAGAATCTCTTGTGTCTGAAAAATGGTGAATGGGTATTTATGGACCGGAGTAGACAGTGATGTTTCCCAGGGTCAATTGTGGGTTTCTTTTATTTTAGTACATTAATAACTTAAGTGTTCACTTGTAGAATAACAAATTGTGGAAGATAAAAAGATTGCAAGAGAGATAAATGGTGGGGAAATATTAACTGACTGCATGAGGACAGACAGGCTATCAGAATGGACAGACAAATGGTAGATTAAATTTAATACACATAAGTAGAAATACTTGCAAAGAGAAAAGCAAGCAGAGACAGTCTGGTGAGAAAGATGTGCAGTAATTATATAAACGTAATAAAAGACTGTGGGAAAGAATGAGGGAATGTGTTTAATAGCAGGGAGGCAGAACAGACTTGAATCATCAAAGACTAGGAATTATGTGACACTTAAGTATCTGATTTTCACTACATCATTATAAATATTTACCAAAAGTTATTTAATTGTGATAAAGTTGCAGTCCTTTTTTTTGTTCTATACCACCTGAATTTTCTCTGTGCTTTCTTTCAGTTAAATGGATTGGTGTTGGAAAATCAAGGGAGTCTATGATTCAGCTTTTCTAAATACATAACTGGACACCATTGGATCATTTGAACAACTAGTTTATTTAAAGGAACGTAACTGATTGCTTTATTGTTACAATAATCATGATACTGTGTAAAATATAATTACTTCACAATTTCATTTGTGTATATATAACCAGTAATATGAGTCTTTATAATTGCAGAAAGAAAATATCTAAAATACTATTCTTACTGTTCATGTTCATTTCAAAATATAAAGTATGGCATTGAATGCAATTTCCTTTAAAAGTTGAATGAAAGAAATGTAACACTCATGATTGGAGCAATATCATTAAAACCAGTGCACAATTTATGTTCTTATGAAGGGTCTTGGCCCAAAATGTTGACTGTACTCTTTTCCATAGTTGCTGCCTAGCCTGCTGAGTTCCTCAAGCATTTTGTGTGTGCTGCTTGGATTTCCAGCATCTGCAGTTTTTCTCTTGTTCACAATTTATGTTTTTAATAGTTTATTCTTAAATCATACATTTGTGTCTACCTTTTAAAATAGTGAACTAATATGGGATAAAAATGCATGATTTGCAGTGTTGAATTTGGGTACTGTTCATGCTGCTTGCAATGATTTGCACAGAAAATCATCATGATACCAGTCTTCTGGGATGAAAATTCTACACAGATCATTACTTTTTAAAAAATTAACCTATAGAATGATATTTTTGTAGTTTACCATAATGAAAAGAAAATGTTTAATATACATAATAATAGCTTCATAATTATTTGCAATAGGTAATCATTCACATGAAAATGTAAAATATTTAACTGATGAAAAATTAGTCTATGGGTGTGTTAACTTTTTATTAGAAACTGAAATTAGTCAGAAACATTGTTTGATATTTGTCTTTTTGTGGAAGCTGTTGATCTTTCTGAAGTACAGAGATGGTGCTCTTATTTCCAAGTGCCCTGTAAGATATGTTAAGCAAAGGCAGAAATGTATGACTTGAGATTATGTAACACCTCAATGAATCAAGTTTCACTTGTCTGCTAGTTCTTACTTACGTCTGGGTTAATGTTGTATGATGAATCATATTCTGTCTTCCAGCGATAAGTATCGGGTTCCCCATATACATCTTTAGGGATTCTTTTAGGTGTCTCACTTGATAGTTGCAAATTACTGTAAGGACTAACTTTACAATTTAATTCTTCAATTTTTCTTGCATAATCTTCACTGTAATGTTTATTAAACAAACAGTAATTAATGAACAAATTTTGTCCTAATAATTTAAGTATTAGTGCATTTCTGAATAACTTGTTTATTTATTTAATAATAATCACAGGGTAATTTACAATGACCAGTTAACCTACCTGGTACGGCTTTGGACCATGGGAGGAAACCAGAGTACCCAGGGAAAATCCATGTATTCCACGGGGAGGACATACAGAGACTCTAACAGTGCCAGAATTGTACTCCAAACTCCAGAACACCCCCTAGCTGTAATTGTGTCTCACTATGCCACCATGCTGCCCATTATATTTTCCAATTATTTTTAAGGCTTCAGGATTCAATTATTGCAAACCTAAACATAAATAACAGGCTTTAAGTACTAGCTATGTATTAAATATGATTTTGAATCTGCTGCAAATGACAACTATGATATTGTATTTGTTAAACCTCATCTGATATCAATGGTAACATTCGTAGATGTTCATCAGAGGTGTATACGTTAATCTTCTCAATTAGTACTGACATTTCTTCGTCCGAAATATAAAGAACCTGTTCCAGAATAATGAAAAACTTCCAGATGAAATATGCAATTGAGCCAAAATCTCTTTTACTTGGACATGGAAGAACACGTGGCAAGGTTTGAAAGAAATGGAGTACTCACAATGTAAATTCTAATAATTATTTTGCCTATTCTCATTATGTGCAGTATATAATACAAACTCAAACCAAACAAATAAAAGTAACTTCAATTCAGTTAATGAATTCAAATGATAAATCCTTTAACATAAACATCTGGATCCGTGTTTGAATTGAGAGAGCTATTCCCAGTACATTCCCAAATGCCCCGGTGGCATCTATGGGATTTCCTGTCCCACCAATAGTTCAGATCTCCCAGAGGAAATTAGAGTAATTTACCACCAAAATAAATAGTGGGAATCACTGACATTAACCTCAAACCCCATAAAGGCCAGTAGTAACAGAGCAGACACAAAGGAACATTTATTACTGCTCACACTTGGATGCAAAATCAGTGCTCCTCCATGCTGAATACGGATAGCAAAGGCACGTGATGTACTCTGGGTATGGGATTCTGATATTTATTGCCAAGGGATATTTTAAAAGTCATTCCTGGAATGTGAGCTAAGCTTGAGGAGTCCCATATAATTTTTTTATAAAGTTCCCTTCTCTCCCACCTTATTCTCCCCTATGCACCTGTCCCCCTCACTGCCAAGAACACTTCCACCAAATATTACTCTTCCAGTAGTTTAGGTAGTTCCTTTGGAACCCATCAAATTCCTGTTCCCACCCATCAAGTAACTGTTGCTTCCTGTCAAGTTTGATTAGAAGATTAATAAAATTCCTGGAATCAAATAGTTCATTTCAGTGCTCACCAGAGGTCTATTAGTTAAAGCTTCAAACACATTTTAAATTCTACAAAAAGTGGAATCAATGCATCTTACCTGACAGTAATTTTACCTCCACAAAGTTCAACGGTCCCTAGGGGTGGCACTATAGAAGTCTGGAAAAAGGAAGTTTCAACAAAGATTCTTTTAATGCTATTGAAATTGCCCAAATCACTCACTCTATTGTACTTAAGTACTTTACAAAGCCACCTTCATACCTTTATAAATGTTCTTTAATCTCAAGATCATTACTAATCAGTGGTTATTTTTATGTTTTAAGTATGTGATGTTCTCATTCATTGAAAAGCACCTTAAATGGATCACCAATTATAGCAAGGAGCTCAGCAGGTCAGGCAACATCCATGGAAATGAACAAACTTTATAATTCAGGCCGAGACCATTCTTCAGGACTGGAAAGTTCTTTATCATAAACCCTTTGTTAATTTACAGCAAATTTTATATCTATAAATGCAAATACAGCAATAAGAAACCTTCATTTATATTTTTTATGTCAGACTTCAAACTATACGTTAATACTCTGAAAACTTCCCATAACCAGAAAGCTGTAAAAACTACAAATCTGGCAGCATTTTGGGTTATCTCTGTAAATGTTTCTATTTTGTGACTCCTTTTAGATATAATTCCTTCTGTCCAACAGTATTTAGAGTGGATTTTCTGTTTATTTTTATATTTAAAGTTAATAGTTATATGTTTGTTGCTGCTTATGTGTGATTCCCTGACTTTGTTAGCATATGTTTAGTGTTTCTGTTTTTGTTTGTGTTCAATAAAAATAAAAAAAAGTTTAAAAGAGGACTGGAAAGGAAGGCGCCAGAAAGAAAAGGAGTGGGGAGGGGAAGGAGGATAGCTCCAAGCCTTCCCCGGTAATGCTCCCCCCAACTCTTCCTCCACTACATTGGCGCTGCTTCATCCCCTCATGCTGAGCTCATTAACTTCATTACTTTTGCCACCAACTTTTGACCTGCCCTTAAATTCACTTGGTCCATTTCTGACACCTCCCTTCCCTGTCTCAATGACTCTGAATCCATCTCTGGAGACAAACTGTCAACCGACATATCATAACCCTACCAATTGCCACAGCTTTCTTGACTATACCTCTTCCGTCCTATTTCCTGTAAAAATGTTATTCCCTTTTCTCAGTTCCTTCCTCTCTGCCACTTCTGTTCCAGGATGAGGTTTTCTTTTCCAGGACATCACGGATGTCCTTCTTCAAAGAACAGGGTTCCCCTTCCTCCACCATTGATGCTGCCTTCACCCACATCTCCTACATTTCCTGAACATCTACACTCACACCATCTTTCCACCATCTTTATAGTGATAAGAGTTCCTCTTAGCCTTACCTACCACCCCATGAGCCTCCACATCCAAAACATTATTCTCTGGAACTTCTGCCCTCTCCAAAGGGATCCTATTACCAAGCGCATCTTTACCTTCCCCTGCCCTCTCTGGTTTCCACAGGGATTGCTCCTTCCATGATTCCTTTGTCCATTCATTCCTCAACACTAACCTCCCTCCTGACATTTATCCCTGCAAGCAGCCAAAGTGATACATCTGCCCATTCACCTCCAATCAGGGTCCAAAACAGTCCTTCCAGGCGAGGCAACACTTCACCTGCAAAATCTGCTGGGGTCATCTATTGTGTCCCTGCTGTCGATGCGGCCTCCTCTATATTGGTGAGATCCATCGTAAATTGGGGGACCGTTTCATGAACATCTCTGCTCCATCTGCCAAAAGTGGAACTTCCCCGGTGGCCAAACATTTCAATTCCAATTCCAACCTGTCAACCCATGGCCTCTTCTTTTGCTACGATCACCTTATCTCCCATCTGGGTAGCCCCCAACCTGAAGGCAATTTCTCCTCATAAAAATAAATTTCCCTTGCCCTCCGCTCTTCTCCTATACCCCACTCTGGCCTCTTCCCTCTTCTCACCTGCCTGTCGCCTCCCCGATGCCCTTCCTCCTATGATCCACACTCCTCTCCTATTAGATTCCCTCTTCTCCAGTCCTTTATCTTTCCCACCCACCAGACTTCACCTGTCACCTACTATCCTTCCCCTTTCCCCACCATTTTATTCTAGCATCTTCTCCTTCCTTTCCAGTCCTAAAGTCTCGGCCCGAAATATTGCTTGTTCATTTCCACAGATGCTGCCTGATCTGCTGAGTTCATCCAGCATTTTGTGTGTTGCTTTGGATTTCCAGCATCTGCAGAATCTCATGTGTTTAGTATAAATATTAAGAGTATATAAAAAAAAAGCTTTATTGTCACATGTATGTCAACACATACAGTGAGATGCATCCTTTGCATCAAATCTAATCAGCGAGCATTGTGCTGGGCAGTCTGCAAGTGTCCCCATGTTTTCAATGCCAACATACCATCCCCACAAATACCTACATTTTGAAATACATTAGAGGTATTAGTAAGTCTAATAACTGCATTGTCTTGATGCTGAATGGGGCAGAGGAGCTACGATAGCACTTAACAGCAACTCCTTTGAGTTCAGCTATGGAAACTACCTCTTTTTCCTTTTCAAGGTGGATGGGGTTCTGTTAGAGACCCTGACCTGGAGTTACACACTGTTTTCGGTTGTTTGCAGTGGTGGGACCTGCTCCTGGGGACTTACGACCGGCTGCTTTCCAAATCCCAAGGACGCAGCCTAGAAGATGAGCGTGCCTTCAGGGTTCTGAGGCTTCGTGGCCCTGTGGACAAGCTGGTGCCACCAACTGAAGCATTGCAGGAGAAAACAAAACATTGGGACAGTGGCTCTGTACTTGGCAAATCTCCCTCTCTCATTGGTGGGGAAGAGTTTGTTGCTGATTCTTGAGTCGGAGAAAAAATTGTGATAGACTTTATCATCGCAAATCAACAAGTTGTTTTGTTATGCCTCCCCTCTTGCTGTGGAAGGGGGACACCTCTCTTTCCCTTTATTAGAGAGTGAACGCATCTGTAGTAGGTCAAATTCTCAGGTGGACGATTAGTTTTTGTTGTTCTGCAGATCATGGTCTTTATTGGGGGCTTTGCAATTGTGTGCTTGGTGGGTGGAGGGCTCTGATGCTTTTTGCTGAAGTAGGGGTAGGTGAGTTGTTGCTTTGCTGCTTGTGCGAGGGAGTAGGGAGGGTTTTGAGGTTCTAATGTTTTTACTGTCATTCTTTGGGGCACTCTTCTGTTTTCATGGATGTCTGCAAAGAACAAGAACTTCAGGCTGTATATTGCATACATTTCTCTGATATTAAATGGAACTATTGAAATTATTGAAGAATTTGAAGTTTAACAGTGTAGAACAACAATAAACTTTGAAAATTTCCTCTCACATTGCAGATATGGAAATATTCCAGTTACCGAGCTGGATCTCTTTTGGACTGTATATCTAAGATAACTTCTCATCATAAGTATAAAAAACACAGATACAACACAAAACACAGAATGAATTTTTTTAACATCAAGCAAACAATATAATAAACTGTTGAAACCATGTTTGCCATCAGTCAGTCCCACTCCAGGTTCACTCCAATGCATAATTGTTGATTTGTCTGAGATGCAAACTTGGCTCCAACCACTCTCTTAGATGGGATATAACAAATTCCTTGAAACTATTCCAGTGGGGGAGAAATCTGGAAGTCGTCCATCATGGCCCAGCCAATATTTATCTCTCAACGAAAATAACTGAGACCAGATTTCTGGCTGCAAATCGGCAGCTGTATTTCCAAAGTTGTGTTTAAAAAGTATTTTGTTGTGTGCAAGGCACTGCAGGACAATCTAATAGAGAAGTAAAACTTGAGGCATAAATGCAGAGTTAAGGTAGTCCACTAAACTTGATATGACAATACCTGGAGACCTGGCACTAAGTTTTTACAGACCAATTGAAAAGAAGGCAGAATGGCTTCTGGGGTCATCAAAATGATGTATTGCCACCATCCCACAGTGCTCCCCATGGTGGTAAAACCTATTTAAAAGTGCAGGAATAAAAATGTAGTTACAACTTCCTGCATCTGCAATTTTATTTTAATTTTTATTTTCTCTGAAAATGCAGGGCATGCATGCTCAAGAATAGGAAAACAGGAAAATGCAGCTTAGTGCTAGAACTAAAAGCCTACCAAAACAGATCCAACAGCAAGAAAGGTACAGGAAGGCACTTAAAATAGCAGGGGTGCAGAGCCTGCTGTAATCAAAGATTTTCACAACATACCACGGAGCCTACCCTGATAGAAACAAATATTTAGAGATAGATCAAGGCAGGTGGTACCAAAGGAAGACTTAGAAAAGGTTGTATGAATGAAGATGGTTCAGGCAACATTCTTTCAATTCATCATAGATAGGATGGATGTGGAGAGAATGTTTTGTATAGGAGGGGAGTCTAGGACCAAAGAGCACAGTCTCAGAATCGAGGGACGTCCACTTAGACAAAGAAGAAGAGGAATTTCTTAAACCAGAAGGTGGTGAATCTGTGGAATTCATTGCCACAGATGGCTGTGGAGGCCAAGTCACTTGCTATACTTGAAACAAAGGTTGATGGTTCTTGATTAGACAGGGTGTCAAAGGTTATGGGAGACTGCAGAAGAATGGGGTTAAGAGTGATAATAAATCTGCCATGATAGACTGGTGGAAAAGATTCGATGGGCCAAATGGCATAATTCTGCTCCTATGTCTTATGGTGTTATCCCTTGCCATTATCTCGATTAGTAAGGACTATCTTACTTAGCAAATACATGCAATCCCAAGAAGATCTAGGTTTCAAAATAAATCGTTTGAAATGTTGGAACAGCAGGGCTGATTGTACTTCCTCGCTACCACTACCAACCTTTTCCACATACCTTCTTTCACTGCCTGACACCAAACTATGATACTGTTTAAGTAGTAGGTGGGAATATTGCTACATGGTCTACATATGAATCCACTGCCAACTTGGAATGTCTACAGAGAGATTAAGTCAGTGAGAGAATAAATGACTTAAGGAAAACTGTGGGACAGTTCTATGACAGAAGTTTAGATTCCCATTAGTGGTTACAGTGTTTAGAGTTAGGAAGAATCTGATGTGAAGTTTTTATTGTACTTAATCCTCTGAGTAAGTTGCAAGTTCAGTTTTAGTGCCTCTTTCAGAAGTCAACTTGTTAAGTCCAGGTCTTTCCCAGAAATGCTGCCCAAGCTCACTAGCTCGAATGAATGAAAATGTTGGAAAATCCTGCTCCTTTTAGATGTATTCATCTTGAGTATACCCACTCAGGAGAAATTAATTACTACACATCAGAAGGAATCCTGACACCAGTGCTAATGCTGGGACTTCCCTAATTATCCACAGTTTAAGCCTATGTCAGCCATGGCATCTTCTATCCTGTTTCCTCCGGCTCCAGCTGCCCTTGTGTTACTCCAGTGACTCACAGAGTCAAGCTGGGTAGTGCAAATTTCCACAGGACTCCCAGCTGGAAAGCTGGGAAATCTGCCCAAGAGGTTTAACTCACTGCTCCACAGAGCAGGGCAGGGGAATCGCACAGCACACTTTCAGTGTGCACCAGTTTCCCCCTCTTTAGGAAACAATCACTCCACATCCATTCTATCTAGGTCTTTCAATGTTCGATGGACTTCAATGCAATCCTCCCATATTCTTCTAAGCTCCAGCAAATAAAGGCTCAGAGCCACCAAACGCTCCTCATATGTTAACCCTTTCATTCCTGGGATCATTCTCCTGAATCTCCTCTACACCCTCTCCAATGCCAACACATCTTTTTCTTAGATAAGGGGCTCAAAACTATTCACAATACTCCCAAGTGTGGTCTGACCAATGCCTTATAAATCTTCAGTGTTACATCCTTGCTTTTGTATTCAAAATGAATACTAACATATTTTCCTTCCTTACCACCGACTCAACCCCGACTCCCAAGACACTTGGCACCTCTGATTTTTGAATTTTCTCCCAATTTAGAAAATTGTTCACACCTTTATTCCTGCTACCAAGGTGCATGACCATACACTTCCCTACACTATATTCCATCTACCACTTTGTCCGTTCTCAATCTGTCTAAGTTCTTATGCAGACACCTTGCTTCCTCAACACTACTGCCCCTCCACCCATCTTTGTATTGTCCACAAGGACATCAATTACTTAGTTAAAGCCCACATCTCTTGAATGAATTAAAAACAAGGGAATAAAGGGTTATGTGATTTGTGCAGGAAAACAGTTAAGTTCAAGTTTAGTGGTCATTCAACCATACACGAATCAGTCAAACAAAACAGCATTCCTCTAGGGCCAAGGTGCAAAACACGATACCAACAGTCACACCACAGCACAAGGCACACTTAGCACATAAAGGATAGTAGTTCAATACAGTCACACAGAAAATATATAGTCCAAGTCCCTGTATCCAAGAGAGTTTCAGCAGTCTGCAGTCGAACACTATAGTTTGTCTTCTGCTGAATGAACAGTAGAGGGCAGCACTGATGCCATCAGCATGAATGCATGCCTCACTGCCTCCAAAGCCCCTCTCTTGGATGGTTGCAAACAGGTAGCAGCGTGGCTTGATGCCTAGTCCTCACTACAACCAAGGCCACACAGCCCCCGCCATCAGCGACACCAGTGAACCAATCTTGCAGCATTCCAGTGGTCTTGCGATCACAAGAAAATGACTCAGACGATCACTCACTGTTGGACTACACACCTTCTTCGCACACAAACTCTGGCGCCTCACTGTTGCAGGTAGCAACATGGTCGGCACCAAGTCCAGCTCCTCCAGTTCCTCCACCAAAAAGCAACTCACTGATGGAGTAGACCTGCGGTACATCACATTCTTAATGTCCAGCAGGGTCTTGCAACTGTAAAAATACATTTAAGAAAGACAATAACACCTTTGTTTGTCCCCACAGAAGCCACTGCATCCAAACATGCCGCCATCTTATCAGAAGACCAGATTAGCCATGATCTTACGGAATGGAAAAGTAGACACGGGGGGGGGGGAGTGCGGGGGGGGGGATGGCTTGGTCTTACATCTGTTTCCTATGTTCTTATACTCAAATAATTAAGTAAACTAATCCAAAATGCAGCAAGAGCTGAACAATATTAAGATGGACAGAATAGTAATTCATCCTAATATGGAAGTTTGGTTTTGTAGACAAAACTACCGTAGATTCCGGATTTTAAGCCGCTACTTTTTTCCCACATTTTGAACAGCTTTGAACTTTGCGGCCTTTAATCCGAAGCGGCTAATACATGATTTTTTTCATGCCGCCTCGTAAACATTTTGCCTCATAACAGTAGACCAATAAAATTGATGAGTAGTTCACAGAGGTCCAATGAAATTGTATGATAAATCAAGCGCACTTTCATAATTAAATTATTGTAAATCAGTCATTTGTACTCACCCTCATCAACATGGAAAACACTCGAAGAAAAGCATTGTGCTGCCTTATGGCAGTTACTTAGTTTATAATATTTTCGCTTAGTAATTCATTTTCTAGTTAAAGTTAGAAGAGTTTTAACTATATTTGTTTTCTGTACTACATCGCGGGATGCTATGACGTCACACCCGGTTTCGCGGTGTCTTGTGGGAAAATGCCGGTTTGCGATGAAACGGGACGGAGGGAGGGAGCGCATTACGCGAGCGGCTTTGGATCTGAGCGAACGCTGCTTTTAAGTTAAAGGTGATCAATAACTTTTCCTGGTAGGCTGCAGTATATATATTTTTTACCAGTCGTTAGGAGATATTGGAATGTTGTTCAGTAAAGAAGTATACGCAATGTATATTTAAAAGTAGCCGCGTTACGGGCACGGTTCGAAAAAAAGCATTTGCAATATGTATTTGTTTTTGTTACCATATGGATTTAATTAAAAGTTAAAAAATCCTCACGTGTAATATCTTTCTGTGTAAATATCTCATATTACAACGTGGGACACCTGCGGCCGAAAATCCGGTGCGGCCTAAAATCCGGTGCGGCCTTTACAATTAAAAAATTGATTTTATTTCTAAAATTAGAGCCAGCGGCTTTTAATCAGGTGCGCTCTGTAGTCCGGAATCTACGGTATGTCATCCATGTTTGCCTATTTCTCAAATAACTGACTGTTTTTCATTGTTATTGCATTTTGAACATACATATTAGTCTTTTACTTACAGCTGGACCATGCTGGCACCCAATGCATGTTGCTTTTTCTTGTTTTTGTTCTTCTTCCGTTTTCCAATTAAAAGTAACACCCTGCAACGTACATATGAGATAATATTAATCATCCAAAGAGTTGGTATGTGTCCGACTAGTGCTTCTTGTTTAGTTCTCTACATACAATTAACAGTACCAGGGTGTGAGGCAGGGAGAATGGGAGCTAAAATGGTGCAATCCACTGGATTTGTAATATGCTGTAAAATTAAAAAAAAAAAATTTACTGCCATCACACAACAAGTATCTTTGAGGTATAGACTTAGAAAATTCATTTTTGAATTTTTACACTGTGGAGGCTATAATCCGGAGCAAAGAATAGTCTTGATGTGGGGGTTTGATCTGAAAGGATGACCATCATTCTGTCTCTACAAATACTTCCTAAATTCCTCCAGTAGTTTTTCTTTCTGGTAAATTTTTAAAATTCCTATCACCATAGGAAGGTGAATTCAGGTTCTTTCCTTAGGGACACAGAAAAATTAAACACGATCAATTCATTGTCCATGTACACCATAGAACAGAGACATTTTTTTTAAAGCAACCAGAATATTCTAACATGGTCTATCCAAATATTTTTGTTTTACATATACCTAGAAACTGGTTCCTACTTTTTATGTGCAGTTTTAATCAACTTTTAAAATTTAGCATTACAACTATTTATGTACTGTTATCTCAATGTGCTGCTTAGTTTTTGAAGTCCCAGCTCTTGTTTAGATGTAGTGAATAGAATCTCCCTAATTATTTTCCCGTCCCTGCAAGACTCTTTATGTCTTCTTATATTTCGTGATCAGCATTAACAGCTTAACCACTGAACTTGATGCAAATTTTAACTCCATTCCTTCAACTGCTGAATGCATAAGTGTAATACACTTGTAAAGAAAATCCCTTCATTTCAGATTCTTTGTTAATGAATCTTCCCATTTAATAATTCATCTGGTAGTAAATTGTGCTTTATCCACAACAATTCATTCTCAGCAGATGTCCCTTGTTGGATTCCAATGATCATCTATTGACTGCATATGTAAATACTAGTGGGAGGAGGTGATTTTATAATAAATAATAAATTGGCTTCGTTCCTGTTTATTCTATAAATATACATGTAATTTAAACTGGACTGAATTTTAAGTACACCAATGAACACATTGAATACACATTCAAATTCTGTGGGAAAATTATTAATATAATCATTATCATGGCAACCATCACATTGCTTAGAAAAGCAGCCCAAATGGATATCTATTCACATAATTGCAAGAAAAAATGGATAGCTAATCATACACCTTGTGTGTAGAGAATAGTTCATTGCATTCATGCCCTCCATTGTCCAGGGTCAAATTTGAATAGCTGTCTACGTGACGCCCAAGCCGGTACGCAAGGCAGGGCAGTAAGATATGGAGAGTAGGCTGTTGCCCATACAGCAGGCCCACCTTCTCCACATCCACGTAGCTGAAAAGTTCAAAGGAATGGCAGAGACCAATACGGTTTGGCACTAGTAGTGTTGCAGGATTTGCCAATCAGCATTGAACTCAACGTAGGACTACCTTTGGGACTCCAGCTCCAGATTTTTCTTCAAAGTTTACTCACGAAGCCTTCCCCATGAGTGGGTATAGCAGCAAGACAGCGAAGGTTTGAGATCAGAGTTTTCCTTCTCCTAGATGAGCTGCCAACTATAACTGATGAGCCCCATCTGCCCAAAGCAACTGGTTTTAAAGCACCAGTAACCCGCCTTTGCCCCTTCTCCTGTCAATGTAAACAGTTACATGTGAATGCCAGGAGCTAGACGTGGTCAGAGACTATTTGAGATACTCACCATTGGGAGCTTTTCATAGGTAGTGGGAGCTTATCCCCACTATCTCACCCGTCTATGACGATCTTAAACAACCTTAAATTCAGTGCATTATTCTCACTTAAAAAGTGCATTTCACTTACGTCCCTTGGATCATGGTATGTGTTGTAGTCCCTATGATATGTAGTCATCCAACGATTGATGTCTGGTCTGCCATATGCATCTAATGGAACCAGCTTTTGATGTCGAGTTGATGTTGAGACACAACATAAATTGGATGGAGTATTTGAGTGCATTTCAAAGTTATTCGATTGTTCTGTAGTTCCCTTACATTGCTCTCTGTAATAATTATTTATACATCAGATAGCATGCAGACATGGTCAACACTCCCCATCCCCACCATGGATTCATCTGGCCATCCCATCCTTTCATGTGGTTCTACCAATCACTAAACCAGCTTGCACCTCACCTCTCTCTTTCACTTCTATACCCTGACTATCTTCCCTCTACGTTCTCAGTCCTGAAGCTGCCTACCCGCTGAATTCTTCCAGCAGTTTGTTTTTTACTGCTGATGTGTCAGACTGATACATGGCATCACATATGTTTGCAATGATGTCCCATAGTCAGCATTGCACTTTTGAATGCATGACTGTCACAAAATACCAGGACTACAAACCATGAAATTCTCAATCAGGCACAAATTAAAGGGTCTCAGTTATGATTTCAATATTTTGATCACAACATCTAACAACTCACACTCCAATGGTAAAAATACTTCTAGCATCATTTCCCCTTTGTTGCATTACTGTTTTCAACTTCCTTGTTACAACATCACTTCCTCACTGATAATTCAGCATCTTACTGTTAGGTCATGGAGCTAGGGCTTGATAACGGCACCAGATCATGTACGGAGAGTGACCAAACACTCGGAAGATCATTGTGTTCCTTCCTTTCCCAAGTTTCTCTTCCCCTTCATAGCATTACTTTATGCAGTTGGTCAATGAGGGATGGATCCTTTCATCAGTTTTGGAATGGTTTTGGGGAACTTCTGTCTGTAATATGCCACTTAGGACTTACAACCTCATTTGTGCAAGGGCTATTTTGTGATTTTATTTTGCAATTAATAAAATGGAAAAAAAAGTTCCAGTGCTTTCCCGGTGTCTATGACGAATAATCTCTTCTCGGGCTTCCAGCCAGGTACAGGTACTGATTGTAACTGATGTTTCAATGACAAACTCTGCCAAAGGTGGCAGAGTTTGCATCAAAATGTCAGTTAAAATTGATACTTGTACTTGTCTGGAAGCCCAGCAAGGGTTTATTCACTAACATGTTTTTAGCGCACCTAAATGGCTTCAGTTCTACTTCCAGCCAGCCTTATGCAAAATGTTTTGTTACATAGATAAACCAATTGACCTATTCACGAAAAGATATTGTCAGGAAGTATTGCATTGAAGAAATACACTCAGTCGTTACTTTATTAGATACACCTGTATACCTGCTCGTTAAAACAAATATCTAATCAGTCAATCATATGGCAGCAACTCAGTGCATAAAGGAATGCAGACATGGTCAAGAGGTTCAGTTGTTGTTCAGACCAAACATCAGAATGGGGAAGAAATGTGATGTAAGTGACTTTAAGCATGGAATGATTGCTGGTACCAGTTGGTGATTTGGGTACCTCAAAAACTGCTGATCTCCTGGGATTTTCATGCACAACTTCTCTAGAGTTTACAGAGATTGGTGTAAAACACTAAAAACATCCAGTTCTGTGGGCGAAAATGCCTTATTAATGAGAGAATCAGAGAATGGCAGGACTGGTTCAAACAAATAGGAAGGCAAAAGTAACTTAAATAACCACCGTGTAACAACAGTGGCAGGTGGAAGAGCATCTCTGAATGCACAACACATTGAACCTTGCAGTGGATGTGCTACAGCAGCAGGGGACCATCAACATATACATTCAGTGGCCACTTTATTTGGTACAGGTTGTACCTAATAAAATGGCTTCTGAATATATATCTTTCCAGAATCCCAAAAATCTATTGAAATAACATGAAGTTCTTAGTACTTACCCCGGAGTATACACGTTTGCAACTGAGGGACAGGAAAAATCCATCTTTTCTATTGTCACATTAGCAGACTAGGTGGAAAATCAGAAAAGTGCTTTTACTCGCCGATGATTGGATATATTAGTTTTTGTACAACTGATATTTAACTATTTTGTTAAATTTACAACATAACCAAGTCTTTGCTGTCTGTTCTCTACCTGATGTCATTCTAGATACACACTGACAAGCTGAAATTGCAATATTAATAAATATAAAACATTTATTTAAATTTATTTGTTACACCTTAATGATTGAAATAATCAATACAGTTGAGATGAAGAACAGTCTAGCAAAGAATAAAGGCAAATGCCACTGATCAATTGAACAAGATCTCACCATTGAAGTAACTGTTTTAATTCTTCACTTTCACTTCATACAATTCTCACATCTGGTTTCATAGTTTGTATCCACAATATTGTTCCTGAACCTTCAAATGAACAAAATGAAATCAGACTACAAATGTGTAAAGTACAAACACGCAGTTGAGCCATTTTTATCCAATAACCAAAAAAATTCAGTTGCCAAATATAAAGATGAATTGTAATTATTGAGTGAATTAGGTATCTTATTCATAATGTTAAATCCTAAGATGAATTAAATTACTTTTAACATATTTTACCTCAACAAAATTATAGAATTTGCCTGTTAGTGGTAACCATCAATTTTCTACGAAAGGATACTTCAGTATAACTGGGTGATACAATAAAGCCATTGTGACATCAGTCTAGCGAAAGAAACATCACAACTGATGTCAGGGGAGGGAAATATTTTAAAAATAGTAAGCACAAGAGATTCTGCAGATACTGGAAATCTTGAGCAATATATACAAAATGCTGGAGGAACTCAGCAAGCCAGGCAGCATCTATGGAGGGGAATAATCAGTCAATGTTTTAGATCAAGACCCTTCATCAGGACAGGAAAGGAAGTATTTAACATTAGTTTATAAAATGTAGGAGTATTTAAAGTCAGAACTAACTTAATGAAAAGATTTTTTAAAGAAGAGAACCAATACAGCTATTTCGCAATAAAATTGCATTTAGCAGGTGCAATATTTTGTTGCTGTGTATATGCTAAAATAAAAACTTTTCTGGAAGTAAGCCTTTTTAGTTCATGCAATGCATTTGTTTGAAAATAAGTTCGATCATGGAAAAAAGAAACTGCCTATTCTTAGTTGAACCTTACCAATGCCAACTCATCATGACAGAACACACTCAGAATGTTGTTAACTGAGTAATCCTTCAAACTATGTGGGGTTAGAGAACAAACAGGCCAACCAAAATTCTGTAGACTCTGCAATAATTCCTGCAGATGGGAGGGTATTAAATGTGCTCAGCCGTTTAATAAAGGAGTGAACTAATCGAGTAACTATCAAACCATTAGCTTAACATCACTGAATAAAAATTAAAATTGCAGCTGGCTGCTGGAAATGTGAAATAAAAACAGAAATGTTAAAAAATACTGAGCAGGTCAGGCAGCATCTCATAGCACAGCACAGAAGCAGGTCTAGCTAATCCATGCCACCTAGGATGCCCCATTCAAGCTAACCACATTTGCTAGCATTTGGTCCATAACCTTCTAAATCTTTTCAATCCATGTACCTGTCCAAATGTATGCTAAAAGTTGCTAAAGCAGCTGATTCCTTTTAAATAACACCCTTTGTGCAGTATTCCTATTAAATCTTTTCCCCTTTCACCTTAAACTTATGCCCTTTAGTTCTTGATTCTCCAACCCTTTGAAAAAGGCAGAGTACATTTATCCTATCTTTGACCCTCAGACTTTATATACATCTACAAGATCATCTCTCAGTCTCCATGGGACCCTCCATTGGTCAGGGCCGATCACAGTTACTGCATCCTGGCTGTCTACGTGATACACAGGCCAGCACAATACAATATGGGGAGCAAGCTGTTGCCCATGCAGCAAGCTCTCCCTCTCCATGAAGCTGGTGAATCCAAACAAATGGCAGAGACTGATACAGTTTGGCACCAGCGATGTCACAGGAGTTGCCAGTCAGGTCAAACTCAATGTAGGACTGCATTAGAGGCTCCAGCTCTGAATGTTTCTTTGGGGTTAACTCTCAAAACTTCTTCCATGACTGAGTATAGCCACAAGGCAGCAGAGGCTTGAGATCAGAGATGTCCTTCTCCTCGATGAGCTGCCAACCACAGCTGACAAGCCCCACCTGCCTGAAACAACTGGTTTTAAGGCACCAGTAATCTGCCTTTGCCCCTTCTCCTGTCAGTAGGAATGGTTCTGCCAGGCTTAGTAGCGAAACCACACGTGAAGGCCAGGAGATGGACTTGGTTTGCAGAGGCAATTTGAGGTGCACAATATTGGGACCACTTAATAGGTAGTAGCAGCTTATTCCCACAACCTACCTGCTCCCACTGCCTACACCAGCCATTCCAACCTCATTCTCCTACACTTTAAATAATAAAGCCCCAGGCTGTCCAATCTCTCCCTATTTAACTCAGTCCCTCAAGGACTGCAACATTCTTGTATTTTTTTCTGTCTTTTTTTCCAGTTTAAAACATCTTGCCTTTAGCATAGCAACCAAAACTGAACACAATACTCCAAGTAGGTATCACTAGCATCTTGTACAATTGAAGCATAATCTCCCAACTTTTATACTCAATGCACTGACATATGAAAGGCTGCAGGCAAAGCCTTCTTCACCATGCTGTCTACTTGTGACTCTACTTTCAGTGAGCAATGTACCAATACTCCAAGGTCTCCGTGTCCTACAACATTCCCCAGGGCCCTGTTGCTCACTGTGAAAGTCACACCTGAATTTGACTTCCCAAAATGCAGCACCTCACGCTATTCTGAATTAAACTCCACTTAATTGGCTGATTAAAATACCCCTTAATTTTTAATAACCTTCTTCATTGTCTACTATATGACCTACTTTAGTGATACCTACAAACTTAGTCCTATAGCACCTACTTTAGGATCATTTGCAACCTTACTAACCATGTCTTGTACACGCTTATCCAAATTGTAGATATAGATGACCACAATGGGCCCAGCACTAAGCCCTGAGGCACACCACTAGTCACAGGTCTCCAATCCAAGGAGCAACCTTCCACCATCACCTTCTGCTTTTTACCAACAAGCCCACTGTGTACTCAGTTAGTCAGGTCTCCCTGGATAGAATGTGATCTGACCTTCCAGAGCAGCCTACCATGTGAAACCTTCTCAATGCCCTTACTGAAGTACATATAAACACGTGTACCCCACTCAACTTCCATTCCCTTTTTTTGATCACATCATTAAAAACTCAGTCAAGCTCAGAAAGCATGGTCTTTCATGCCATGTCAATTTTCCAGATGTATATACACTGAGTGTACGTCGTGGTCTTCTGTTGCTGTAGCCCATCCACTTCAAGGTTCGAGGTGTTGTGTGTTCAGAGATGCTCTTTTGCCCATCGTAGCCCGTGGTTATTTGAGTTACTGTCACCTTCCTGTCGGCTTGAATCATTCCGGCCACTCTCCCCTGACCTTTCTCATTAACAAGGCATTTACACAAACCGAACTGCAGCTCACTTCTGTTTTTTTAAAATTTTCACACCATTCTCTGTAAACTTTCAACTGCTGTGCATGAAAAACCCAGGAGATTAGCTTGTGACATAATCAAACTACCCACTTGGCACCAACATTCATTTCATTTCACAGTTAAAGTCACTTAGGTCACATTTCCTCCTCATACACAGTAAAGTGCAAAAGTCTTAGGCACTCTAGATTTTTTACATGGTTTCAGACAAGATGGAGTCCACAAGTCCTAATCTCAACATCATTGAGGCTGTCTGGGATTGCCCAAGTGAGACAGCGGAAGCCTGCCAAAGAACTGGAGCAAGTTCTCCAAGATGCTTGCAGAATCCTACCAATTGATCTTCTTATAAAACTGCACGACTGTGTACCTAAGAAAATTGATGCAATTTTAAAGGCAAAATCTGGTCACACCAAATATTGCTTTGAATTAATTTTTTTACTGTATACTGCTCTTTATGGTATTTTTTAATACAAAGAAACTTAGTTTTCTTTATTTTGAAAGCATCCTCACTTTACAGATTCTTTTCACATGTGCTTAAGATTTTGCATAGTACTGTATTTATATAAACTCACAGTAGATTCCTGTTAATTGGGACATTGTACATTTTTGCCCAATTAAGTGGCTGCCCCAATTAGCCGAAGTTTTATGGAAATAATTAAAGGGGTATAAGAAAGGCAAATTACCATTTAACTGAGAAACAAATTACGTATTTAAATGAAATACAGAGCCAATTAGAACACTACCAAAACTACTACAAAACAATAAAACTGTGCTAAATTCCTATTAGTTATCAATGGAGGAATTAATCCAGTGTACCCTTCTGCGTTCTTTTGATTGACTATAAATGAAGAAAATCAGCACAGACACCTAGTACAGATAATCCACTGCCTTCAAACAATGCTTTTGACAATTGCATCCTCCAAATCTTCATTTTCATTCAAATCTTCAAGACAGTTGTCGACACTCCAAATTCTTCTTAGTTCCTAACTTGTTAATTCGCGAAATCATTTCATTTTCACTCCCAGCTGTTTCTGGCAAGCCTAAATACTTAAAACCGCAATGATCAAAACAGTTCTGAATTTTATCAGAGCTTATTACTCACTGACCACGAGTGAAAAATGCACTGCTTTTTGAAGACAGACACAAGTGACGCTATTTGAAAACTGTTCTAAGCATGGTGTAGTGTCTAATGACCACACAATTTGTACATGGAGGTAAGGAAGAATTTCTTTAGCCAGAGGCTAGTGAGAACCTGTGGAAGTCATTGCCATGGATGGCTGTGGAGGCCAAGTCATTGGGTATATTTAAAATGGAGGTTAATATGTTTTTGATTAGTAAGGGCATCATAGGATTCAGGAATGGTAGAGCAGACTCGATAGCCAATGGGCCTAATTCTGCTCCTATACTGTGTGTGTGTGTGTGTGTGTGTGTGTGTGTGTGTGTGTGTGTGTGTGTGTGTGTGTGTGTGTGTGTGTGTGTGTGTGTGTGTGTGTGTGTGTGTGTGTGTGTGTGTGTGTGTGTGTGTGTGTGTGTGTGTGTATATCTTACAATAATTTATAGTTTATTTTATATATTTTATTTATTGCATATACTGCAACAGCAAATTTCACAACGTATGTCAGTAATAATAAAACCTGACTGGTTCCGACATTGTACATCGTACAGCTTGGGTCTCCGTACGTTTGCCATGGAAGCTGTGACAACGTTGTGTTAGGCTAGTTCCTGGAGATACTGGCTTTACTATGCCAGAAGAGATTGAGAAGAATGAATGGTGATGTCACTGAAATTCATAAAAAATTATTCCCTGCTGGATAGGGAAGATGCAGGAAGAATGTTTTCCCGGTAACACAATCTTGGTAAGACGAGAGCTAGGACTTTTAGGACTTAATTGAAAGGATAGTGAATCTTTGGAATTCTTCATCCCAGAGGGCTTTGACAATTCAGCCGCTGAGTTCATTCAAGATTAAGTATTAATTTATTACTTTTAATTGGAGATGATTGCTAGGCTATTGATTGATTGCACATCCTTAGGTTATGGTGGTTGCTAATGCAAGCAATTCACTTCACTGTATGTACATGTGATAACTAAACAAATCTGAATCTAAATTTTGGAAATTGCCAGAATCAAATGATATAGGGATAGTGCAGTAGAGTTAACTGAGATAGAAAATGATCTTGATGAATCGCAAAGCAAGCTCAGTAGACCAGATTCATAGTTTTACTTAATTTTGATAATTTGAAAATTGCCCCTCTGTTCCAGGTGAGAAGATAATCTTACTCATATGTACCTTCCCATTCCCATGTTATTTTACCTCTGTGTGCACTCCACTCATCCAATATAATTTCGGATGTTAGTCACCAAATCTAGAAGATAGTTCTAAACGCTCAGTCTACGTAAGTCTCTTAAATTTTTCTTTGCATGGTGTCTTTTCAAGGTTTCACGAGGGAATGGGAGTCATGAATTTGCCCTATTCTATACCATTCAACAAACTATAGGAAACAATTAACCTATCTTACCTCCTTCTGACTATGTAATACCTACTAACACCAGGGAGTCTGCAGATGCTGCAAATATTGAGCAACACTCACAAAAAGCTGGGGCAACTCAGCAAGTCAGGCAGCATCTATGGAGGCGACGTTTCTGGCCGAGAACCTTCATTGTTTGGTTCCCGGTTTCCTACTACACGTTGTTTGGAATAATACCCAAATTGTATTTTCTAAAGCAGTTAATAATTTACCTCTTCAGAAGACCAACCGCCTTGTGCAGTTGACTAGGCTTATTTCGTCCGGATTAGCAACAATTGGCAATGTAAACATTGTCACTGGAGGAGGGGCCGGGTGGGCGGGGCAGCCGGACAGACCCCGCCCCCTCACACGCGGCGCCCGGGTGGTCACGTGGTCCCGTTCTTTAAACCGCCTGCGTTTGCGTGTGAAAGGTCACGTTTGGCGCGGGAACGGGGCGCTCGGCGGTGTGTGAGTATGATGAAGCGAGCCAGCCCGTTCGGGGACATCGCGCCGCTCCAGTGGAAAGTCTACGTGACCCAGAGGGAGCTGAGTGAAGGCGTGCTCGGGGAGAAGTACAAGCGCGAAGTGTATGGTGAGTGGGTGCTGTGACTCGCGTTATGGAGGCCGGGTCCGCTCCGGCCTTGCACCAGGTCGCCAGCAGTCTCCTGGAAGCTGCTCGCTGAGGTGGGGATTCGTCTCCCCGGTGGTCTCGGTCTGCGTGTGGGGTTACTTGTAGAAGGGCCGTCTGCTAACTCCGCACAAGTTGCATTCCAGAAAGTGGGGCATTTAGGAGCATTTTTGTGCTTTATTGGCAATGAAAAGTCTTAGAAACATAAAAAAAACCTACGGCAAAGTTGTGCCGAACATGTCCCTACCTTAGAAATTACTAGGCTTACCTATAGCCCTCTATTTTACTAAGCTCCATGTACCTATCCAAAAGTCTTTTAAAAGACCCTGTCGTATCCGCTTCCACCACCGTTGCCGGCAGCCCATTCCGCGCACTCACCACTCTGAGTAAAAAAAACTTACCTCTGACATCCCCTCTGTACCTATTCCCCAGCACCTTAAACCTGTGTCCTCTTGTGGCAACCATTTCAGCCCCGGGAAAAAGCCTCTGACTATCCACACGATCAGTGCTTCACATAATCTTATACACCTCTATCAGGTCACCTCTCATCCTCCTTTTCTCCAAGGAGAAAAGGCCGAGTTCACTCAATCTGTTCTCATAAGGCATGCTCCCCAGTCCAGGCCCTGCTATTACTGATGGATACACTTGTGAAGGTGTCATTTGGGAGTTATCTGTGAAGTAATGCGTTAAGAGCGCTCTGGGTATGGGGTCCGATATGCTGACGAGCTAAGTAATATTGTGCTGATTTTTTTAAGGTCCGGAAAGTTGATGCCACTTGTAACTGGCTTTTTAAAAAGCTATCATCCTCTGTTTAATTTGAAGTTCCAATGCATTAAGTTCCAAACAATGACATGAAAATTCTGTTGTCAAGCCTATTCCTGTTCCCCCTCCTACATTTTTTATTTGTTAGTCCCAAAATATTAAACAATTTGCAATTGTTGTTTCAAAATGGGAAATGCTAAAGATCCTTATTTGCTGGGGTAAAATTGGAATAATATTTTAATTGATCAAACTCAACAGTGTTTCCTGTTTAGCTATCAGTACCTGTTGTACCTTAAACTGAATCCTATATGGATCCATTATGCAGAAACAGATTAATTTTGCTTAAGTCCATCACTTTTGCAATGAGATTAATCTAATGTTGGAGCCTAATTGGTGAGAATTTTTCCTGGATTTCTAAGCTGATCCACACGTGTATGGAAATCCTGAGATTCTTGCCACTAACCCAGTTGGGTTTTTATCACTACTCTATCAACTTGGGTCAGTATTTCACTTGGGTATAACACTGAGATTCCTCACTGCCTGAACTTCTGTGGCATAACATTGTAATTCACTTTTGAAGCTTTTGAAGGATGATGAAATGTTTGGGTATCTTGTGCTTTAGTTACAGGTATGTTTTTAATAACAATACTTGTGATTTGTCTTTGAATCTTTAAGGTCAGAATAGTAACTGAAGTTTTTAAATATACAGGTAGTTGATTGCTGCTTTCACATAACTGCAATATAATTAAATTTCATTCTTTAGTAACAAATCTGAATTTAAGGATATCAAAGGCCCTGGAATTACAGGGCAGCAGAGTGGTACAGCCTGTAGGACTGCTGTTTGGCAATGTCAGAAAACACTGTTCAATCCTGCATTTGGCTGCTGTCCATGCAGTTTGTCTGTTCTTCATCTGATTTGAGTCTACAGCCCTCCTGCAATCCAGTTCATTTGAGGCTCCATTACCAGGCTGTGATGCAAAAAGTAAGACTGCTCATCACTGTACATCTGTAGAAATTTGCAAATCTTAAAATTTGAATCAAGTAGAGCCGTTGGCCGTTGCCTTCATCTAGCACAAGTATGTTGGGCCCAGGGTAGATCTTTAAAACTGTTGACACCCAAGAGTTTGAATCTGCTGACCCTTTCTACTGCACCCTTCATTCCATGAGGAACAATTCCTTAGTCTTGCTGATATTGAATGCAAGATGGTCGCGATACCACTCAACCATCTGATAACACTCACTCCTGTGTGCTTCCTCAGTCCACCACAGGGCATCCAAACCTTTTTTGTTATCGACCAATACCATTAAGCAAGAGATCTGCGGATCCCAAGTTAGGAACCCCTGGACTACCATATCCAACTCGTGGTCATAGATTGAATAATTATTTTCAGTTTTTTTTTGTACAGAACCTAATGTTACTTCTGAAAAAGACTCAACTAGAGATTAACTATTTGTGCTCTAAATCATAATACTAATATTTAATTAGGTTCCTAACATACAGAAGCTGTCCATAAATTTCTGTCTCACCATTCCAGGATTGAAAGGCTTGTCATACAAGAAGTGCTTGATGGCTCTGGGCCTCTACTCACTGGAATTCAGAAGAATGGGGGTGACCTCTTGAAACTATCAGATGTTGAAAGTGGGTGTGGAGAGGATGTTTCCGATGGTGGAGGAGACCAGAGGGCACAGCCTCAATAGAGGGACATCTTTTTACAACATAAGGAATTTCTTTAGCCAAAGGGTGTTGAATCTGTGGAGATTGTTGCCGTTGGTGTCAGAGGTCAAGTCTTTGGGTATATTTAAGGCAGAGGTTGAGATTCTTGATTAGTCAGGGCATGAAAGGATACAGGGAGAAGGCAGTTTATTGGGCCTGAGGAGAAATTAATCACCATGAAGAGGCAGGCAGACTTGATGGGCAAAGTGGCCTAATTCTGCTCCTATTTCATATGGTCTTATAAAAAAAATTACCTTGCTCTTCCATTTACTGAAACCATTAAATGGAGAAGTTGCTACATCTTGTAATAAAATAGTACTGCACACCCAAGTGCATGATTCTTACTGCTTTCAATCAACCTCTGTACAGTGAATTTGAGTATATCACTTCTTCAGATGCTTTTTATTAGATTCTAACAACAAGCTTCTCTTTTTCTTTCTGATTGTGTTTTGACCACTGAATTAAAATGTTCTTGCACTGTTGTCAGTTTATGCTTGTTTCTTGTAATGTTACTCTGCACTTCACTATCACAAAGGCAGAATGCAGTTTTATCTACCCTCCAAGGAAAAATGTCCTAATAACCTTGGTTGTACCTGCCAGATTCTAGTGAGTACCGTAGATTCCGGATTTTAAGCCGCTACTTTTTTCCCACATTTTGAACAGCTTTGAACTCTGCGGCCTTTAATACGGAGCGGCTAATGTATTTTTTTTTCATGCCGCCGAAAACATTTTGCCTCGTAACAGTAGACCAATAAAATTGATGAGTAGTTCACAGAGGTCCAATGAAATTGTACGATAAATCAAGCGCACTTTCACAATTAAATTATTGTAAATCAGTCATTTGTACTCACCCTCATCAACATGGAAAACACTCGAAGAAAAGCATTGTGCTGCCTTTATGGCTGTTATTTAGTTTATAATATTTTCGCTTAGTAATTCATTTGTTAGTTAAAGTTAGAACTGTTTTAACTATATTTGTTTTCTGTACTACATCGCGGGATGCTATGACGTCACACCCGGTTTCGCCGCGTCTTGTGGGATACCGGTTTGTGATAAACGGGAAGGAGGGGGTCGAGCGGCGGAGCGAAAACGCTGCTTTTAAGTTAAAGGCGATCAATAACTTTTCCTGGTAGGCTGCAGTATATATATTTTTTACCAGTCGTTAGGAGATATTGGAATGTTGTTCGTGCACTGTACAGTAAAGAAGTATACGCAACGTATATTTAAAAGTAGCCGCGTTACAGGCACGGTTCAAAAAAAAGCATTTGCAATATGTATTTGTTTATGTTACCATATGGATTTAATTAAAAGTTAAAAAATCCTCACGTGTAATATCTTTCTGTGTAAATATCTCATATTACAACGTGGGACACCTGCGGCCGAAAATCCGGTGCGGCCTGTACAAGTAAAAAATTGATTTTATTTCTAAAATTAGAGCCAGCGGCTTTTAATCAGGTGCGCTCTGTAGTCCGGAATCTACGGTAGTTCAGATTATGTAGCATCCTTAGTAAAGTGAGCCGGGTTTTCAGATTAGTTTTGAGGAATGAATAATGAATTTCAAAATGTTTAAGTAAATCAAGACTTCCCAGTTGAGGTGTAAGCAGACACTTTTACTAGTTCCTGGAAGATTATTGCCCTTTAGTTATGCTTGGTGTGCACCTCTGAGCTGCTTGTGTGTGATTGAGTGCATCCTTTATACTGCCATTATTTTTGGAGCAAAATGCTATCAGAATGCATTCATGTATTCCAGTCTGTTTCTTAAAACAAATGTCCTCTTTTAGGCTTGACCAGTACTTCTGAAATTCAGTGCCGTTCGTGGATTATACCCTAGAATTTTGCTTCATATCCAGAAAGACTTGGTGTTCTGGAACAAATGCAGTGAAATCTTCTGTCTTCTGCCATCCAAGACAGTATAAAACATCAGTGCTTCTACAATTACAGCTATCAATTTGTACCACTTAATTTGTGACTCCATCTTTGTACACATATGGTGAATATGTTTTAAATTCCAAAGCTTATAATTAAGAATTTTATTGATATATCATGAAAATTCAGAATAAGAATTATTTCAATCTTGTGCAGTAGCCCCCACCCCTCCCCACAAGACAGTGATACAGCCTGTCAGAATGCTCTTCACTTGTAGATGTTGTAGCTGAAAAATGAAATCTCCTCAAACTCGTAATGACATATAGCTGCTGTCTTGCCCCCTTTATAGCTGCATCTATATGTTGCATCCAGATTGGGTCCTCTGATATGGACACCCAGGTACTTGAAATTGCTCACTCTCTACTTCTGATCCCTCTGAGGATTGACTTGTTTCCTTGTCTTATAATTCCTGAAGTCCACAATCAGTTCTTTGGTCTTGCTGACCTTGAGTGCAAGGTTGTTACTGCGACACCACTCAACTAACAGGTATATCTTGCTCCTGTATGCCCTTTTGTCACCATCTGAAATTCTGCCAACACTGGTTGTATATCAGCAAATTTATAGATGGCATTTGACCTATGCCTAGCCACACAGTCATGGGTATAGAGAGAGAGCAGAGGACTGAGCTCATTCCCATGGCCTGAAAAGGCCTTTTTCAATTCTTGATGTATTCCATTCTTCCTGCACATCTTCCAATGTGTATTGACTTTTTGAGCAACAGCCCCATATTGTCTTGCCATGTGCTCATTTCATGATTTTCCTAGCATCTCCACCCCCCGTAATTGAACAGCCCATAATGGCTTCTGGCATTTTCTTTAGGATTGTTCCAGAGACTGCTAAATTCCCAACAGCTCATCATTATTCCTTTCACCCTTTAAGAATATTCTCCTCACTATCAATAGTGCTTGAATTTGCCTTTCAAACAAATAATGAAAACCCTGGCCTAATCCTTGTGATGTACTGGTTAGAAGTTTCACAAACATTGCTTAATTCATATCTGGATACAATTGTGATTGAGCTTGTATGGAAATTGTGCCTGGCCTGTTTCCTACATGAAAAATGTTAAAATGACAGCTAAATCTTTTTGATAACTGAGTAGCTGTTTTGTATTTACTTGAAATTGAACTTAATGTCCTAATTTTTACTTCCAGAGAAAACCAAGAGCTTGCTGTTCAATGGAGCTCAGTCTTTTATGGGAGATTTATGGACTGGTAACTTGGATGAAAAATATACACTGGACCCCATACTTGTTGAGGATAACTATATGAAGGAACCTGAAAGTATTTGTAACAGTAATCATGACTTCCTCCAAGGGCAGACATTTCTAGGACAAAATGGACAACTTCTAAGGGGTTTATCATATCTGCAAAAATGTAAGTTTATATGATTTAATTTACACGTTTGGGTGTTTTACATTTTATTGGGGTCTTAATCTAGTTACTGGAGCATACGAATTGGCTGAAGTCAATGTTTGTATAGCAGTAATCTTTGGTATTTAAGTCAAAACTTCCAATGCATGCAGTGACCTGTGTCAGAGGATTTTGTCCAAGGTCAGCTGTAGCAACTGAACATGAGGTTGGCACCTGTATAGTATTGCTGAAAGTTCTCTCTAAATGAGGCTTTACACAAGTAAGTAGATAACTGTTTTAAAGATCACTAGCATTATCCCTGCAATATTTAACATATGCTTGGAAGTTCTGAAAATGGGTATTAGTGAAGGTAGCCCTGTGGGCATTGACCAGTTGGTAAAATGACAGCATGGGCAAATGGAATTGATCCTCAAGTGAGGCAGACATCTTTGGAATGTCTAATGAGAGAAGAGCATAATAGTATGGGCAACTGAGGAACAGAAGACTTGGGTGAAATTGGCCAGTCTGGCTTTGTCTGCATTTCAGATGGTTGTACAAGATGGATGTGCATTTATTGTACATTCATGAGTTAAACTAGTTTGAAGCTCAACATCTGATAATCTGAAGAATTCAGACAGTCAACAGTACTTGGTCATGCTTTTTAAAACAACATAAACTGAAATATTGTGGTATAATTAATGTCAGTTCTTGTACTGCTGTGGAAATTATTTCTAGTTGATTCATACTGACATTTTTGGAAGGGAGTGTGGTAGAACAAGTTCCTAGGATCTGGGTGGTGGTCTCATGAAGTTGCTTGCTATTAAACATTTCTGGATGGGTGGTGATTGTGCTGCTGTAATTACTCAGTGTTTTTTATTTTCCATCACCTTTTACTACTATCTTTTAGTGGTAATGCCAATACTTCAGTGATTACAATTGAGGGGGCACAGAATGCTGTGACAGATCTATCTGTAAGATTACATTCAATTCCTGCTGTCAGTAAGGAATTTGTACATTCTGATAGTGTGGGTTTCCTCCCAATTCCAAAGGTCTACAGATAGGGTGAATGAGTTATGGGCATACTTTGTTGGTGCTGGAAGTGTGGCAACAGGCCCAGCAGTCCTTGCTGATTTAATGTATTATTTTGATGCACATTGTTGTTCCTTCCCGTGCCTTTTAGCGCATCAGGTGGCAATGTTGCTGTTTCTTTAGCATTTACTATTTGAGGCCAGGATGCTAGCTTTACGCTCAACCCGGATGGTGGAAAGCATGCAAGGAACCAGCTGGATTCGTACCCGAGACCACTTGTCTTGAAGTCCGGTGTGGACGCCACAACATCACCAGCTAGTTTTGATGGACATGCAGTCCATCAGTTTAAACTGCATAGGAAAAGTTCAAAACAATGTAGCTTTTCAAACAAAAATGTTTTTTTTAATTGGGTTGTTGATTGAGTTTTAAATCTTAGCCCTTCATCCCAACCTCAAAAAAAAATCACAGATGTGACTTAATGAGCTTGTATTTGGGAGGAATGATTGAGCTTTTATCTTTGCATATTTAGAATGATGTCTAACCATAGGTGTTTTTCAGACAAAATCAATTTTATTTCAGTATTTCAAATGGCAACAAAATGTTTTTTTTCCTGCAAAAATGAAGACTGGTTTTTCAGTCTTTCACAGCTTTCATTGGGAATGGTTATTTGTTTTGGTCTAAATTACTGATTTTTGTTCATATAGCATCCATCAAGGCAGCAGTTACAAACTGCTTTATCTGTCTGAAACCATCCAATTTCAAGAAACCTTGTTCACGGTGTGACCACTTACTATGCCAGGATTGCATCAAAGTGTGTGATCACTGCACGAAGAATTTCTGTTCAATATGTTCAGTTGCAGAGTGAGTAATGTTTTTGTATTTTGTACTTGGCTTCTGCTTTGCTGTAATCTGTAAACTTTACAATCTATATGCTCCAACTTGAAACCAGCAAACTCAATATTTAATAGCTTGACCAGACTTTTAAATTTACTGATGTTAGAACCTGTTCCCATATTTTGATGTAATTGTTTGGAAGATAAATTTTGCATTTATTGCTTCTGTAGCTAGCTGTTGATTTGCTGGTCTAGATGCCAAAATAGCTGCAGTTGAGTGGGTGCATATTGTCAGTGGGCTCTGCCTAAGGAAAGATGGAGCGATCTCCCACTGCACTTGTTAGGCCACAGTGGCAAAACCCCTTGGGCAATTTCATGCTGAGGGCTCTTTCCATCTGCCTCCCCCTGCCTGCATGAATCAAATACTGTTCAGCAGTAAGAACCTTCCCTCCTGTTAAAGCTTTGCATTTAAATGTATCATGATATGAAGTTAAATTTTTTTTTGACTTGGAGTGACAAGGTTGCAGGCTGCAGGTACCTGGGTCTCTGTTAGAGGGAAAAGAGATGGGCAGCCAGTGCCTCGTAGCCTTGTGTCCATTCTCCTCAAATGACCTACTGCGGGGAGCCTCCATGACTAGGTGTCAAGTGCTGTCTTTCCCTGAAGGGAGGGGGGAGAAGACCGCAGAAGTGATGGGGGATTCCATGGTTTGACTAAACACAAGATTCTATGGACACAATAGAGACACCCAGATGCTAGAATCATATGCCTCAGATTGGGTCCATGGCATTCTAAAGGGGGAGGGTGAGCAGCCAGAAATCTTGGTACATATTGGCTACCCATGTCATTGGTGCCAATAAATATCAGACACTACAAAGTTTCTTCAGATATATAGGGATAAGAGTGGATATTGGACCACTGGAAAATAACACTCTAGATGTAATGGGTGACCACTAAGTGGCAGATGAACTAAGTTTTTTTCTTTTGCATCATTCTTCACTGGAAGACTAGCAGTATGAGTCAGGACAGAAGTTGCTCTTGCTAGGAAGATGGGAAGCTGAAAAGTCTGAAGGTCGATATGTCACCTAATCCAGGTGGACTCCTCCCCCAGTGTTCTGAAAGGGGAAAGCTGAAGAGATTGTGGAGATATTAGTAATGATCTTTAAAGAATCACTAGATTCTAGAAGACTAGAAAATTGCAAATGTCACTCTATCCTTCACGAGGGAGGGAGGCAGAAGGAAGATACAAGAGGCAACTGAACCTGAACTTGCTAGTTGGGAAGATCCAATTATTAAGGATGAGATTTCAGGGTACTTGGAGGCACATTAAAATAGGCCTGAGCCAGTAAGGTTTCCTCAAGGAAGAATCTTGCTTGACAAATCTCTTGTAATTCTTTTGAGAAAATAACAAGCAGGATAGATGAAAAATTGTTGGATGTTGTGAACCTGGGTTTTCAAAAGGCCTTTGACAATGTGCCACATGAGGCTGATCAGCAAGATAAGAGCCCATGGTATTACAAGAAAGGTGCTAGCATATAGAGCATCGGCTGATTGGCAGGAAGCAAAGAAGGGGGATAAAATGAGTCTTTTGTAATTGGCTGACAGTGATTCATGGTGTTCAGCAGAGGTCTGTGTTGGTACTGCTTGTTTGTCAATGTTTGGATGATGGAATTGACGGCTTTGTGGCCAGGTTTGTGGATGATATGAAATGGGTGGAGGGGCAGCTAGTGTTGAGGTAGCAGAGGCTTGAGAAGGACTTGGACAGACTAGGAGAATGAGCAAAGAAATACCTGATGGAATACATTGTTGGGATGTGTATGATCATACACTTTGGTAGAATGAACAAAAGCAGTCTATATTCTGAACATGGAGAAAATTCAAAACTCGGGGACTTGGAGTCCTTGTGCAGGCATCAGTAAAGGTTAACTTGCAGGTTGTCGGTGGTGAAGAAGCAAATGCAATTTTGGCATTCATTGAGAGGACTAAAAATGGATGTAATGCTGAAGCTCTATGGCCCTGGCAAGGCCTCACTTGGAGTATTGTGAGCTCTTTTAGGCCCTTAATTTAAAAGAGTAGGGAGGATTCAAAGGGAGTTAACAAATGATTCCAGGAATGAAAGCCGTATCATATAAAGTGTTTGGCTCTGGGCTTGTACTTGCTGGAATTTAGGAGTGGTGGATCTCACTGAAACCCGTCAAATATTGAAAGGTGTAGATAGTGGATGTGGAGAGAATGTTTCAGAAAGTGGGGAAAGAGGGCAGAACTTGAGAATTTAGAATAAATGAGAAATTTCTTAGCCCAGTGGCTGATGAATCTGTGGAATTTGCTGCCAGAGATGGCTGTAGAGGCCAGGTCATTGGGTAAGGTGGGGTTTGATAGTTCCCGTTGAAAAGTTGCGAGCAGAATGAGGTTGAGGGGGAAATGGATCAGCCATAATGAAATGGCAGAGCAGACTTGATGTGTTGAATGGCCTAATTCTGCTAAGTCTATAGTCTTCAGCAAACTAGGAATCCCGTTCATATGAATGAGGACTGATCATTTAGGAAGCCAAGACAGTTCTGCTACTGGTCTCCAAATTAAGTCCAATGTTGAAATAGGGTGACACTAGTTTCTCTTTGCTGAAATTTGCATTAAGCTTTGAGTAGATTGAAGGTTGAAGTTGAGGCCTTCCTTTTCCATGACTGCTTTAGGATTAGCTACTGAACATACAGAACTCTCCAGTTTGACTTTTCTGCCTCATAGCATGTACTTCAACCTGTTGAGTGAATGCTACCAATAACTTGCTACTTCTAGATCTGATGCCAAATACTTGCAGGAAGTGCACTATATTAGAATCGGGTCACCGAATCACCAGCATGTGACGTGAAATTTGTTACCTTGGCAGCAGCCGTTCAATGAAATACATAATCTAGCATAAAAATAATAAATAAAATAAAACATAATAAATAAATAAATCAGTTTATTGAATAGATTTTTTTTAATGTGTAAAAACAGAAATGCTATATATTAAAAAGAAGTGAGGTACTGTCCAAAGCTTCAATATCTATTTAAGAATCAAATGGTGTGAATTAGTTGTGAAATATCATGACTGCCAAAAACAAAACTGAATAATCTGAGAATGTTTCTCTTGTACTAACTGAATTTCCCTCCACTTTCAGTTATAATGATGCTGAGGACAAAGTGTTCTGCTATGACTGTGTCTCATGAAAGCAACCTTTCAGAAGATTTGTGGACTTTTGTATGGGAATTTTTTACGTCAAGTGATTTCCACTTGTGTACAAATGGAAGCAATTCTACATTGTAATATACTGTTTTAATTTTGTATTTTATAATAAAAGTTTTTTAACTGTTTGCAAAACTTTACTGTTAAGTACACACTTATTTGTTCTCTAACAAATGAAGGAAAGTATTCATCAACTTTTACTTTAGTGTTGGTGTTTGCATACAGCAGAATGCATGGGTTGAGAAGTGTATTTCCCTCTAATAACTAGTCTAATTACTGATCTGATCTAACAGGTTCAAAGTTGCTGTGCAGAAAAACTGACTCCTGACATTTTGCAGATCTTGTCTGTTTTAATGGATATTATGACAATTAATACTCATAATTAAAAAATGGAATTACCGAGTTGGTTGTTTAAGAGGTTGGGTGAATTACAGACCTGGTGAGTTTCAAGAGGTGCTATTGGTGATTGAGCAAATCTGTACAGTTTCAGTCTGCTGTAACAGATGAAATTACTTACTGAAGAATGGAAGGATTTGACCAAGGTGCATCTGGATGTTGGATAGCTATTGAAATATTCAAAGTATTCACCAATTTCTTCAGTTTTATTTAATTTACAAAATGACTGCATCACCAAATCTCTGGAAACAAAGCAAGTTGTATGAATGAGATCTAACTCCACCCCCACACCTCCAATGCAAGCACAAATCTGCCATCATCTCCTGCTTTATGGAGCTTCAAAACCATCATTGCTTTCAAAGATTTGCTCTGGTCCATCTTATTACAAGTGTCAACCAGAAATTTAATGAAAATAGTATAGTACTGAAATTAACTTCAAATTGGCAAAACCACTTCTCATGCATTCTGCCTTAAGCCCATGGTTTTGTGGTCATTTGGCATGTTTATGGAGATAGAGTAATGACTCTTTGCAGTTAAGTATCCTGCAGGTTAAGTCTGCCTCAGTGTTATAAAAGGATGGTCAATAATAGGATTTTATTTTGAATGGATGCTAAAGTGCTAAATGCATTCCTTTAGAAAGAGCCATGGAGTTGGGACTAATGTTCCTAATGGTAAAACAGCACTGTTCTCACACCTTTGTGCCTGCTTGGTTCAGGTATTTGTTTCTCGACTAGAAAATATAAATGCCACTTGAAATAATTATCAACATTAATTGTTTTAGTTGATGTGAAAACATTTTTAACCCAGCTGGCCCACATCTGTAGCTAATTTACTCTATCCTCTCTTTGAATTGGTTTAGCATCTGAGTGGGAAAACAATTCAAGTGTGAGAAGTGAGGAGATTCAACAATTCAGGTTTTTCAAGCTGCACTTTCTTGCCACTAGAGTGTAGTAGTAAGCTACAAGTAACACCTCTAATTGAGTTAAGCTTCAAACAATGATCATTTGCTACACACTAGTTCAAAACTAATGCCTTTAACCTGGATGTAAGATATTTGGCAACCATAGCAATTCAATTGAGATTTTTTTTTGGGGGGGGGTGTTATTTGGTAATATCTGCATGTGAAGCTGCTCATACCTATAATTGGGAGATAATCAGTTCTTAACAGGATTAAAGCTACTTAACCCTCTGTTTTTAGTAATAGTTTGACTTTGATCCAGTGCTGATTTTGTCAAATGTGCAGATTTGAATATTGTAGACTTAAAGTGATGAAATGTTGCAACATATTAATAGCTCTTTTAGTGTTTAAATGTAAATTTAAGATTACATTTATTTTGTAAGTAACTTTAAGTTGAACATTTAATTCATCTAAGCCACTTTATAAATAAGCTAAAAATTCAATCTGTTGTGAAACTTGTGATCTCTGAATTCAGTACAATTGTAGGAAACTAATTTTGTTTGTTAAATATAAGTAGCAGATTAAGGAACAACATAGTCTCAATTTTAGACTAAGGTCAAACTTCAAATTTTTGAACTTCCTACTGTTTTTTAATCTTGATATTTAAGTCCGCTGTCCTAAATGAGTTGGAAAACATCTATGCACTGAAAATATTTGTCTTTTAAAATTCTTAGATTCTTTTAATAAACACCTTTTACCTATAGAGTACTGACTTTTGCAATTGCAGCCCTGCTTTAAAGGGGATTTGTATTTGAAATTTCAATAAAGCACTTTTATTATACTGGCAAATGTTGAGGATAATTACAGACTTGTACTTCAAATAGTTCTTGAGTACAATTGATTACTCACTGTGCCCACTTGTAATAAAGTTCCTGTCAAGTTATTTGAAGATTATTCATTCTATAGTATGACAAACTGAACCAGTACCTCAATATTATATTCCACAATAGCCCTTGTCCTCCATTTTTGGGTAAAGGGTAAATCACACACCCAAAGAAAGCTGACATAAAGTTAAACAATGGTTTTAGCAAATAAACAGCAGAGGTGTTGTAAGGGAAACAAACAACTCATTTATTCCCCACCAAACACAACATGAAGGTTTTTTAAACTGATATGTCATCATCAGAACAGCCTCTTAAAGTGGTTTAAATTTCAATGGGTGTGAATTATGCCAGGCTTGGGTCCTACATTCCATGGGTGGAATAACAGCAGGTCCCTCTGCCTAGGCCAGAGATGGGTTGACATTTGGTCAGGACATGCTAGTAGAATCCTCTACATCTTAGTGTGTTGGTTTAAGCTGATCTTATGAAATACATCCAGATTTACCCCTTCCATCTATGACAAGACTTTTTCCTGTTCTGAAACAATGAATCTGAAGAGATGTTGGTGTGCATTATGGCAGATGAAAATGAATGTAGATCAACAGGAACCCAGGAGTGCTGTACACCATGATGGGAGGTGGAAATGAAATCAGTTTACAGAGGCTAGCCAGGTAGACATGGCATCAGGATAAAATCATCTGGCACTCATAATGGCCCCTGATATACTAATTCAGCTGTGGAAGACTGGTTTTTTTTTCTTTTTGTAAGCCATTGAGCCACAGCAGATGATTGTGTCGGGGACTCACTCATCAGGGAAGCTCTCAGAGCAGCCTTTAAGGAGCAGTGAAACTGCTTTCATGTGCTGTTGTCTGCGGGTGGTATGCCATAGTGTGATACAGCCTGATGGGTTCTAGGCCATTACAAGCCAGAGAACTGATGTGAATTCGGGGCCATGGTCAGAGGAAATATCAGAAGGGGTGCTGATGTTCGTCTGAGCTATGTCTGGCCATCACTGATGCTAGAGGGGTGACCTCAGGCCACCATGCTAAGTAAGTGTATGAAACTGCAGGAGGAGGGAAGAAGACCAAGCAGGTCCACATTAATGTGGTCAACCCCATTACTCAAGGATCTCAAAAAGTGCCAATGTTGCCCAAACACGGTTAATTTTTGCACACTGGCACCCTTTCTAAGGCTGTGTCACACAAACTTAGTACAACCAGTTTCCATGAGCCTTCCGGCCCAGTCGCAATAGGCTGTGAATTGAGTTAAAAACAGTACATCTCTGGTTTGCAGGTATTATGGAACAAGGGTGACTGGTTGAGACATCGCACAGGAGAGAAGTCCCAGCTTCCCTGAATTTAATGTCAGCCCACTGCAGGCCCATGACTGCTGTTCAGTAAGCCTGCACCTCTAGGGCAGTAGTTTAGTCATCTGGCGTAGTCAACCCCAAAGCGTATGCCTCACAGCCAGTCATTGAGGTCAATCAGCAATGGTATTATTCAGTTTTGGGAACTAGTTCTTCCAGCATTTTGTGGGTAATACTCTGATATATATAGGCCAGGTTCCATTACTGCCATGCAGACCAAGGATCTGATATTTTGGCCATCGTGCATGAGGGATTTGTGGTCAATGAACGCTGTGAAATGGCAACCCACTAGTAGAAAACAAATATGGCAGACAGCCAGATAGAGACTGAGAAGTTCACAGTCAAACGTGTACTTCCTTTCAGGACAGCTCGTGGCTGAAGAAGGCAAGCGGCTGCCACACACCTCCAACCAACTTTGTGCACCGAGCTTCAGTAGTAATGGCTATAGGTGCATTAGGGAGTGGGTGTGGCAGAAGGGTCACGTGGAGAGAGCTCCTTTGGTGTCATCAAATGCTCTGGTCACGTCCGCTGACCAGCCTAGCACGCAATTAGGGGCATTGCCCTTAAGGGCACTATACAGCAGCTTGCAGAATGAAGTGGTGACAGAAATTCACCATACCTAAAAACCTTTTTTAGTAGTGTGTGGCGTTGGCTGAGAAAGTGTGTGGAATGTGATACACATTCGGATTTGGATGCACTGGCGACAAGTATGACATCCAGGTAAATTAAAAAGACCTATGTCTTTTAGTACAGAATCCATCAGCCTTTGGAAAGTCTGTGCTGCATTTTTCAGCCCAAACGGCATGCACAGAAAATCAGAGGCCAAACGGGGTTATCGCAGCCATTTTGGGAATGTCTTCTGCACACACAGGAACCTGATAGTAGCCCCTAAATCAACTCTGACAACTATTTACTTTCCAGCTGAACATGTCAAAAAGTCTTGGATGTGTGGAACCTGGTAACAATTGGGTGGTGACTTCATTGAGGCAACAGTAATCGTTGCATGGGTGGCAACCAACATTAGACTTGGGGTCTATGTGGAGGGGCAAAGCCCAGGGGCTATTTGATTGGAATACAATGCCAAGCCTTTCCAGTTGGCAAGCTCAGCCTTCGTGGTTGCCAGATTTTTTGAGTCCAGTCTACGTGTGTGGGCATGGACCAGCAGGTCAGTTGTGAAATGGTGGTGCTCCAGCCCATGTTTTGTGTCTGTAGTGGAGAATGTGCACTGGGTGAGGTTTGGAAATTCACCCAGCAGGCAAGTAAACTCATGTGGTGGTGTGTGCACCTGACAGTGTCATTGCGGAGACCTCACTGGGGAAGCAGGGTACCGACCCAAAGTCCTTGACATCCACAAGCCAGCAGTTAAGATAAATCAACAGGGCACACAGGAGATATGTACCGAGCAGAGGTCTAACCACTTTAGCTAGGATGAAATTCCGTGTCTAATGATGCCCACTGAAGCACAGTGTGTCACCCATTGAGTCCGTGACTCCAGATCCTGCTCCCATCGTTGGCCTCCAGTGACGTTTCATCACTCTTTGCCTTCTGATCAATAGGTGATGTTGGCAGCGCACTCACTTGAGCACCCGTGTCACACAAGAAGCGTTGCCCTGAAAGGGTGCCCATAATGAACAGTAGACGACCCTGGCAGCTGAACCCACGGTGTTCACAAACCTGTGATGTCCCAGTGCACTGGCACTGTCAGAACTGCAATGTGGTTGGTACTTCCTGGCATTCGTACCAAAGCGAGAGTGGTAAAAGCACAGACCCGGCGATGTCTGTCTTGCAGCCACAGGCGCATGTGTGTTGGAGACCCTGCTGAGCGGGCTTACTGAGGCAGGGAAAGGGGGAGGAACTGCGCACCTCTGCCCGGCTGAGTACAGACTATCACCCATTTTAGCAAACTCCCTATAGTCGTTCATGGGTGTATTAGGGCTATGCAAATTTGCTCAGGGCATTTGCTGCATGAAGAGTTCTTTAAAACTAAAACAAGGGTGGTGATTTCCTAGGAGAGACAGTACGTGGTCCATTAGCTCTGAAGGCCTAGCATCCCCCAGGCCAGGCAGGGAGAGCAACTGTTCAGTGTGTTCGGACTCCAATAGTTTAGAAGTCTGCATTAGGTGAGCTTTCAGCATGCCATACTTACGGTGTTCAGGCAGGTGTTGTATCTGGTGCTGTCCGTGAGATTTTCCACAGCACAAATTAGGCATCAGCTTGAACAAACTAAGCAACAGCAAACCTCTGGCAGTTTCAAGGCGACTGTGTTGGCCGACGTGTTGAATAACTCCGAAATCACCCTAGAGCCAATGTAGTTTTTGCAAATATAATGGCAGATGTGTTTAAGTTTAAGGAAGCCACACCACTCCTTTATTCTCCACCAAACACAGAACGTAAATTGCTATCAGAAAATCTTCACATCATTATGTCACCACGTCGGACCAGCCTCTTAAAATGAACACACCAACTCGATGTCGGTGGTTGTGAATTATGCATATATTTCCACCTATTAAACTACCCTACAATACAAATTGTCTGCAGTGTCCAGGTTTCAACTCTATCTTGAGTTAGTAGACACAATTTTACCCAAAAGATCTGTCAGTAAATTAGTGTTATTTAGGTTATCATAAATAACTAGTTTATGACTAGTTCAATTTTTGGCTTTGCACTTACACCTTTATTCCTAGTGTATTTCTCTGTTGAAGTGTACTGGAGATCGGCCTCCATATCACGAACACCAAGACTGTTTACTCCCACGTTTAAATCAAATGGTATTGTTGCAGTGCAGAGGAGGTTCACCAGGTTGATTCCAGAGATGAAGGGGTTAACTTATGAGGGGAGATTGAGTAGTCTGTGACTATAATCTCTGGAATTCAGAAGGATGAGAAGGGATCTTATAGAAACATACAAAATTTTGAAAGGGATCGACAAGATAGAGGTAGGAAAGTTGTTTCCATTGGTAGGTGAGACTAGAACTAGGGGACATTGCCTCAAGATTCAGGGGAGAAGATTTAGGACAGAGATGAGGAGAAACTGTTTTTCCCAGAGAGTGGTGAATCTGTGGAATTCTCTGCCCAGGGAAGCAGTTGAGGCTTCTTCACTAAATATATTTAAGATACAGTTAGATAGATTTTTACAAAGTAAGGGAATTAAAGGTTATGGGGAAAAGACAGGTAGATGGAGCGGAGTTTACAGACAGATCAGCCATGATCTTATTGAATGGCAGGGCAGGCTTGATTGGCCGGCTCCTACTCCTATTTATTATGTTCTTATGTATCACAGTTTATTACCTTTAGAATTAACTATTTATAAACTTCCAGCTGTTTTTTGAATTTCCACAAAAAAGTTCCATCCGGTTTTCAGATCCTAATTCTGATTTATTCTCAGTCGCTTTCACCACCTAAAGTGTTACCTTGCTAGCCTTTATTGCAGTGCTTATTCAAAAATTTTTCTTGGCCCTCAAATCTGCTTTCAATTTGTCCCATGATGCAACCCCAATTCCTTCACTGTGGCTGATCTTCAGACCTTCAGCCTGATTTCTGGAATTGTCTTCCCTGAATCTCTACATCTCTCACTACTTAACCTACCTCTCGCCAAGAGTTTTACTGCGTGTCAAAATCTTTTTCTGAAAAGTCCCTAAAATCAATAGTCATCAACCTGAATAAAAGCTTGGGAACTTGTTCTCTAACATAAAAGAAAAATGAAAAGTGGAGACTAAATCTGACTAAATTGAAATCTACAGAGTATAATTCAATAGAAGATCAAAATATCATGAATGTTGGAAAGCTGCCATCAATCACAGGAAGTAATTGACAGCTTCTGTGAAATGTAGGATATCTGAAGAAAAAATGTTAAATTATTTTTCTTGCCAAATCTGACTCTTTTTCCAGCAGCATGCAAGGCCCCTGTTCTGCTTTCTGCTGTTCTGTTGTCGCATATTCCTTCCAAAACTAACCTTGAAAGATGCCAGAGATAGTCATTTATATTAATCCTTTCCAAATTGCACAGTTAATTTATTGAACACTTTGTTTCTACTCTTGCCGTTCTTGCATCTTTAAATGCAATATTTAACACGTGGTCACTGGATAAATGTAGCTTCTTATTCATGACTATTTTTATTTGTAGTCAAGTCTTTGTGTCCATTTTCATTTGTGCTCTGCCAGCTTTGATTGTTCCTTCCCTATAAAAATACACAAAAGTTTTGTAATTTCCCACAGCACAGCAAAAAACTGCTGCTCTAAGTTCAATTTTTTTGTAAGAGTAATTCATAGTAACATTAACAAATGTAGTGAAAAGTAGGGAATTGGTCTCTTTCTTTTACGTTTTAGGGAAATTAATTTATCTAAGCCTGAAAAAGTGTAGCCACAAGGCAGCAGGCTGAGTAACAAAACAATCACAAGCACTGTAAAACTGCCAAGCCAAAGCTATCACAGTTTTTAAATTAGCCTCTTGTAAATATATTCTATTTCAACTGGGTTTGCTCTTAAGACATTGATTCTTATTTGAAATAAATATTTGTAAAGGCAGGATTATTTAAAACCATATTGGGTGTAAGGGATTCATTGACTCTCCTTTCAAAAGAAGAATCATTTGTTTTTGTGTTTATAGAAGATATTAAAGTAAGTTCTGCCAAAATAGAGATGTATCTGACCTGAAAATGCAGGACAATGCTTCCAAATCCCTATAAGCTAGTGTGACATTTTGAAGCAAGTTTTTGTTGGTGTGGATGTCTGGTAGAGTATTCACTAGACAGTTGAATAAAGGTTACAGAATTTACCTTTGCTGCCTATCTTAAATGTGCTACTGTTTGGGGAAATGGTAGCGTGTTCCCTCTATTTTAAATTCCCTTGTTTCGTATAAAAGTCAAAGATTTTTAGAATTAGGACCTGCAATCTGTTGCTTAGGGGCTGAAGCCTGTCACATCTACTATTAGCAGATGCAGTGACAGCTGACACATGTTCCCACTTCTGCAAGACAAAGAATGATTCAATCTTGTCAGTCATTCACTACTGCTTTTATGCAGAGTTTCTGAACATGTGTATACCCATGAAATATTTTGTGTCTCTGCATAAGAAAGAAAACATGGCTGGTTCCCAGTATATTCTCTGGGACAGTTTTGTTTCAGTGAGTACTAACACAGCAAGTCATCTCAGGCCTCTGACCTTTTTGACCAAGGTGAATGTGCGCATCACTCATTTACCACAGGGATGCTGATGAACTTCAGATCAGTCAAACAATACTACCAGTGTATAGTTCTCCCTTGACTCCTCTATCTGATAAATGCTTCCCACAAATAGAGAACAAAGTTGACTGATACTTTGTGTACTTAATGGGCGTGACACAGAAAACCAGCAAAGTAATGCACAGAGTAGAACATATTGATTGTAAAAGCGGATTGCAGCAAATTGTTGCTTGCAGAATGACTGACTGCGGTTTATTAGAATTAGGTTACTTAAGCTTAATGAGCTTCCAGTATTTATTATGAAAAGAAAGCAGTGTCATTACAAAAAAAGTACTATTACAATATTGATACTCTATTCATGAGGGCACAGGTGCCTTTGTGCTATTTTTCCCCTGCCATTGGGCTCCAGGTTTGAATCATGGTGGGGAATGAAGCTGCATCCCTCCGTGAGGTGAATTATTAAACTTGTAAACCTGCTTGTCAAAGCGAGTTTCAGACTGGAGGACTGTGTGCTCCAGATGGTGAATATAACTGTCCAACAACTATAATTGTCCAACAGCCGTAACTGCCCAATGACCACAACTGCCCAGCGACCATAATGCCCAACGACCATAACTGCCCAATGACCATAATGCCCAGCGACCATAATGCCCAATGACCATAATGCCCAATGACCAAAGCTGCCCAACAGATTCTGATCTGGGTTTTTTTGATGTTCAAGTTCCCCAACCACCATGAGGATAGAAACGTTTCTTTCCAGCTCTCCAAAAAAAATTCAACATGCAATAAATGATTCAATGTCACAATATATTTGAAAATTAGTTTTAAACTAGATTCATTTCTTGTTCCAAGCTTTTCATTGAATTTGACTAATACTATCACTGTGTATTTGTTTTTAGATTTTATTAAATCCAGTGACTACCAGTCTGTACACTTCAACGTGCAGTATTTAATTTGCTACAGCAAAGTATAGATACCTAACCTTAGAACTTACTCTTGTTCTCTTCATATAGCCTTTAAATTTTCTCTCAACATTTTTAACCAATACCCTTTAAGGCAAAGAATAAGCAAAATAGCTTCTCCTCATTTCAGCTTGCTTGCTATGATCCAGTTCACCGTAAGTATCATTGTGAGTGAATAGTCTACATATCGGGAGATATCTAACTATATAAATATAACCTGAAATTTGGTAACTCCCACTCCAACTTGTAATTTGGTTTTACAGTGTTCAATGGCTATTTGTGAGCTTTCTTCAAGTAACTTCAGTAAAATTGCTTTCATCAATTGGGCCTTACTCATAGTTTACGCTGCTGAGCAAATTTGAATTTCATTGTACAATAGCTTACATTAGTTACCGGAGAATCATTCACCAGATTACATACCAAGTGACTTGGAGACAGAGCAGTGCTACTTCGTCATCTCGAATTTAAATCCTGTAGTTCCCACTCAATATGCCACGACAGTACCTTCCTGGAGAGGCTGCTGTGAGTGGAGAAGACTGCTTATTATCAACCTAACACCATTGTTTTTGTTAAAAGGGTCCAACAGACCAATGTGAAATGGATTCTAAGCCATCCTGCAGGTCTCAGTTTTAAGTGGGAAAACAATGATCACCTAGGAAAGGGCCTCTCCTACCAATGACCAATTTAATTTTAGGGAAGAGCTGCATTAAGTTAGAGAAGACCCAAACTATTCAGCTTACTAATTTGTCCTGGAATTGTTGAACATTTAATAGGCATCTGTACCTTTACTTTAAGGAAAAATGATTTAACTTGAAATATATTTGAAACAACATTTTGAAAGCTGCATTTATTTGACGATGAAGCAGTACACGATTAATAGTTAAATGTTGACAAATCACTCTGTTCTATTATCGTGTAGTGGTTTCAGTTGAATCTTTGTATGCAGGATCAACATAAAATGATTTGAACTTCAGTACAAATAACATCTGGTTGCTGAGCAAATGTCACATTCTAAACAGCTCAAGAGAATACATACAGTCTGTCATACCACCTGGACATATATAAATTGCCAAATGGCAAGAGATAAACTACCACATATAGTGCAAGCTAATCTTTTACTTACAAAAGCGTGTATCATGCATTTATTTAAACCAAAAAGACATCAAATCATGAAAATATGCAAAGAACACCAGGAGAGATGTTCAACTCTTGGAACAGCTTAACATCAAACAAACAATATCAGAGCAAAAGAAGTTTTAAAACATACCAGATTTATGCAATTTGTTAAATATTGTACCCACAGATAATCTGTTTTGTATCCTTCTAAAGTTGTGCATATCTGGATGGGTCAGTAGCAATTACTGGCCATCCCTAGATTAAGAACACCCAACTTATAGACAATCCCTACATACAGCTTCCATAATATTTTTAAATTCAAATCTCAAATTCTGCCAAATGTACATATGTTCATTCTCTGAATGGTACAGTTTACTTTCTCTGGTTTACTAATTGTTTTTCTTATCAGTCGTATGTGCTTTTGATGCCATTCCTTACAAAATGTGGAGATGTGACTGCCATAATTGAGTGATTTATCGAAACTACGGATGAAATTGACTTGTGGACGTAGATCAAAATGGAACACATTCATTACCCAGGGACAGCCTATAAAATGCACATTGTGCTCGCTATTTGATGAAAGCTGGAGAGTCATACAAATGATGATTAGTGTGCAACCAAGCACACTAATCATCCCACAGTGTACAAACTTGCTGGAACCATTCTTACCATTGTATTATCAGGCAATCCTTGTGTTCTGGTTTATAAATCCACTATTGCTTCCACTATTGAAACTTGTGGCCAGTTCTAAAGCTACTTGCAAATTTAATATTTTTTTAAAAGGTAAAATAGATTTGAGAAACTTTAGTAGTTCTGTTATCTTACAGTCCACTGGAGAATTTATTCAGTTAGAAGACCATAAGACAAAGGAGCAGAATGAGGACATTCGGTCCATCTAGCAGGCAGAGCCATTATATCACGGCTGATTTATTATCCCTCTCAACCCCATACTCTTGCCTTTTCCTTGAATTAAATGTATTATTTACCTCCTCCATATGCATGAGGACCTGTAATCTTTGGCGTGACATTCTTACTACTCAAAAACCTGTCAATTTCTGTTTTAAAGGTAGCCAATGAATTGACCTCCACAGCTGTCTGTGGCAATGAATGTCATTGATTCACCATCCTCTGGCTAAAGAAATTCCTCCTTATCTCTGTTCTAAAGGATGTCCTTCTATTCTGAGCTGTGCCCTCTGGTCCTAAGCTCCCCCACTATAACAAACATCCTCTCCACATCCACTCTGTCTGGGCCTTTCAATGTTCAGTAGATTTCAATGAGATCCCTCCCTCACTCTTCTAAACTGCAGCGAGTATAGGACCAGAGCACCTCATACATTAACCCTTTCAGTCCTGCGATCATTTTTGTAACCCTTCTCTGGACCCCCTCCATTATCAGTACATTCTTTCTTAGATAAGAGGCACAAAACAATAGGTTTCAATAGGTACATTTAATGTCAGAGAAATGTATACAATATACATCCTGAAATTCTTTTTCTTCACAAACATCAAGAAAACAGAGGGGTGCCCCAAAGAATGAATGACAGTTAAACGTTAGGACCCCAAAGCCACCCCCCCCCCAGCTCCCACCTTCCATGCATAAGCAGCAACAATGCAACTACCCCCCCCCACATTAAAAAAAAGCATCGGTGCTCCCTACCAAGCACTGAAGCAGGCAGCAAAGCATCAATAAAGACACAGATCTGCAGTACCCCAAAGACTACTCACTCACCTGGTAATTTGACATACCACAGGCTCTCCCTTTCCGTAATAAGGGAAAAAGAAGTGTCCTCATTTCACAGCCAGAGGGGAAACATAGCAAACAAGTTGCTGATTTTATGATGTTAAAAGTCTGTTGTGTTGCTTTTTTTGAACTCTGAGCCCAGAGAGGCTCAGGTCTCTGGACACACAGCCCACGGCTGCTCCCAATGTTCTGTGTTCTTCTGCGACGCCTCAGTCAGTGGTACCGGCCTAAAATCAGCGCATCCCCAGAACCACGAAATCCCAGAAACATGAAGGCACACTAGTCTTCCAGGCCGTATCCTTGGGTATCAAAAAGCATCCAATCATGAGGCCCTGACAGCGGGTCTGATTTCCACAAAGAACTGACGTCAGTGTGTAATTCCAGGTCAGGGTCTTCAAAAGAAACTTAAAAAGAGAAAAAAGAGATATCAAAGGTAGAAAAAGGGATATCACTGCCAACAACACTCCAAGACTTAGAATTCAGCCCTTGCTTTTATATTCTAGTCCACTTGAAATGAATGCTAAGATTCCACCTTCCCTACCACAGACCCAACCTGCAAGTTAACCTTTGAGGAATCTTGCATGAGGACTCCCAAGTTCCTTTACACCTCTGATTTCTGTATTTTCTCCCTGTTTAGAAAACAATATATGCATTTATTCCTTCTACCAATGTGCATGACCATACACTTTCCTACACCATATTCCATCTCCCACTTCTTTGCCCAGTTTCCTAATCTGTCTAAGGCTTTCAGCAGACGTTCTGCTTCCTCAACACTACTTGTCCCTCCACATAAGACCTAAAGACATAGGAGAAAAACTAGACCATTCAGCCCATCTAGTCTGTTCTGCCATTTCATCATAGCTGATCCATTTCCCTCTCATCCCACTTTCCTGCCTGTAACCTTTCACACTCTGACTAATCAAAACCTGTCAACCTTTGCCTTAAATGCACCCAATGACTTGGATTCCACAGCTGCCTGTGGCAACAAATTCCACAGATTCACCTCCCTCTGGCTAAAGAAATAACTCTTCATCTTCATTCTAAATCAGGGGTGTCAAACTCATTTTAGGTCACGGGCCGGATTGAGCAAAATGCAGCTTCATGCGAGCCTGATCAGTCGGACGCGTGCGAACGCAGCTTTTGTTGCCTCCGTTTTTTCAGCCTGTTCTCATGTGTCTCAGTCTCTGCTATAACTACAAAGTGTTTCATTTTACAAATTCCGTTTCTTATGAAGAAGTCTGCCAAGCAAGACTGCCGAATAAACACTAAAAACCCTGAAAACCTGGTACCTGAATAAACTCAGCATTAGCCATATCATACGCCATAGGCGCTTCGATTACTGGGGCCAGCTTTAATAGTAATTAGATATTATCTCGCGGGCCAAAGATAATTCCACCGCGGGCCTTGAGTTTGACATATATGTTCTAAATGATTGTCTTATAAAGCCTCAGCATTACACCCTTGTTTATATTCTAGTCCTCTTGGAAGGAATGCTAGCATTGCATTTGCCTTCCTCACCATTGACTCAACCTGTAAGTTAACCTTCAGGGAATACTGCACGAGGTCTCCCAAGGCCTTTGCACCTTGGATTTTTGAATTTTCTCCACATTTAGAAAATAGTCCATGCTTTTATTCATTCTATTAAAATACATGACCATACATTTTCCATCTGCCACTTCTTTACCCATTCTCCGAATATGTTTTTCTTGTCCAACCTCCCTGCTTCCTCAGCATTACCTGCTTTCATATCATCTGCAAACTTAGCCACAAAGCCATCAATTCGGTCATCAAATCTTTGACATATAATGTAAAAAGAAGTGGTCCCAACACCATCCCCTGCAGAATGCCACTTGTCACTGCCAGCTTATCAGAAAAATGTCCCTTATTCCCACTTTTTGCCTCCTGCCAATCAACCAATCTCCTATCCATGCTAGTATCTTTCCTGGAATGCCATTGGCTCTTATCTTGCTAAGCAGCCTCATGTACAGCACTTTAGACAATAGACAATAGGTGCAGAAGTAGACCATTCGGCCCTTCGAGCCTGCACCACCATTCTGAGATCATGGCTGATCATCTACTATCAATACCCAGTTCCTGCCTTGTCCCCATATCCCTTGATTCCCCTATCCATAAGATACCTATCTAGCTCCTTCTTGAAAGCATCCAGAGAATTGGCCTCCACTACCTTCCGAGGCAGTGCATTCCAGACCCCCACAACTCTCTGGGAGAAGAAGTTTTTCCTTAACTCTGTCCTAAATGACCTACCCTTTATTCTCAAACCATGCCCTCTGGTACTGGACTCTCCCCAGCATCTGGAACATATTTCCTGCCTCTATCTTGTCCAATCCCTTAATAATCTTATATGTTTCAATCAGATCCCCTCTCAATCTCCTTAATTCCAGCGTGTACAAGCCCAGTCTCTCTAACCTCTCTGTGTAAGACAGTCCAGACATCCCAAGAATTAACCTCGTGAATCTACGCTGCACTTCCTCTACAGCCAGGATGTCCTTCCTTAACCCTGGAGACCAAAACTGTACACAATACTCCAGGTGTGGTCTCACGAGGGCTCTGTACAAATGCAAGAGGATTTCCTTGCTCTGGTACTCAATTCCCTTTGTAATAAAGGCCAACATTCCATTAGCCTTCTTCACTGCCTGCTGCACTTGCTCATTCACCTTCAGTGACTGATGAACAAGGACTCCTAGATCTCTTTATATTTCTCCCTTACCTAACTCTACACCGTTCAGATAATAATCTGCCTTCCTGTTCTTACTCCCAAAGTGGATAACCTCACACTTATTCACATTAAACACCATCTGCCAAGTATCTGCCCACTCACCCAGCCTATCCAAGTCACCCTGAGTTCTCCTAACATCCTCATCACATGTCACCCTGCCACCCAGCTTAGTATCATCAGCAAATTTGCTGATGTTATTTTCAATGCCTTCATCTAAATCGTTGACATAAATTGTAAACAGCTGTAGTCCCAACACCGAGCCCTGTGGCACCCCACTAGTCACCACCTGCCATTCCGAGAAACACCCATTCACCGCTACCCTTTGCTTTCTATCTGCCAACCAGTTTTCTATCCATGTCAATGTCTTCCCCCCGATGCCCTGAGCTTTGATTTTACCCACCAATCTCCTATGTGGGACCTTATCAAATGCCTTCTGAAAATCGAGGTACACTACATCCACTGGATCTCCCCCATCTAACTTCCTGGTTACATCCTCAAAAAACTCCAACAGATTAGTCAAGCATGATTTACCCTTGGTAAATCCATGCTGGCTTGGCCCAATCCTATCACTGCTATCTAGATATGTCACTATTTCATCCTTAATAATGGACTCTAGCATCTTCCCCACCACCGATGTCAGGCTGACAGGTCAATAGTTCTCTGTTTTCTCCCTCCCTCCTTTCTTAAAAAGTGGGATAACATTAGCCATTCTCCAATCCTCAGGAACTGATCCTGAATCTAAGGAACATTGGAAAATGATTACCAATGCATCCGCAGTTTCCAGGGCCACCTCCTTTAGTACCCTAGGATGCAGACCATCCGGACCTGGGGATTTGTCAGCCTTCAGTCCCATCAGTCTTTGTCAAAAGTCTTCTGAAAACCCAAGTGCACAGCATCGCTTTGTCTATCCTGTTCGTCATTTCCTCAAAGAATTCCAACAGATCTGTCAGGCAAGATTTTCTCTTATGGAAACTATGCTGACTTTGGCCTATTGTGCCATGCACGTCAAAGTGCCCCGAAACCTCAGTCTTAATAATCGACTCCAACATCTACCCAAACATTTAGGTCAGCTAACTGGCATATAATTTTATTTCTTCTGGCTCCCTCCTTCTTGAAGAGTGGAGTGACTTTTGCAATTTTACAGTCCTCTGAAACTATGCCAGAATCTTTTCTTTTTCAATCTTTTTATTTAATTTTTCAAAAACAAGTACATAACAGTCATAATAGTACAAAAGGAGTGAGATTACATTGTTGGCAATTAACACGAGTAAAAACTATAGGTAACACCAATATTATAGACCTCCCATACCCTTGATATAAACAAGATACAAATAAAATAAAATGATGGGAAAAAAACCCAAATTGAAAAATCAAAAACAAAGTAAACTAAACTAAACACAACTAAAACCTAAACTAAAAAAAAGCTGGGCTATTCTATTACATAAAAAAAAAATTAGTGTCATCACCTCCGCTCCTCTACTCAAATTAATGAATAATATAAAGGAATCAGAAAAGGTCAAATTACATTCCATGAAAATATTGAATAAAAGGCCTCCAAGTTTCTTCAAATTTAACCGAGGGATCAAAGGTACCACTTTTAATTTTTTCTAAATTTGAACAGGATATGGTTTGAGAAAACCATTGAGATGTAGTTGGAGGATTCACCTCTTTCCAATTCAATAAAATAGATCTTCTAGCCATTAAAGTAGCAAATGCAATCATCTGCCAAGCTGCAGAGGGCAGATCAATCATTGGTTAGCCAAAAATTGCAGTGATAGGATGAGGTCATAAATCAATGTGCAAAACTGTAGAGAATGTATCAAAAATATATTTCCAAAATTTTTCCAAAAGAGAGCAAGACCAAAACATATGAGTCGGAGAGGCTATGAAATTGGAAAAGTAGGTAACATCGAATAAAAAAATCTCTGATCTGTAAGTACACTGTGCCAGAATCTAGTGATCCTTGAAAGATCATTACTAATGCCTCCACAGTCGCTTCACCTACATCCTTCAGAACCCTGTCCATCTAGTACAGGTGACCTATATACCTTCAGAACTTTCAGCTTCCCAATCCCCTCCTCGCTAATAATAGCAACCGCACTCACTTCTGTCCCCTGACACTCTCAGACTTCTGGCATACTGCTAGTGACTTCCACAGTGAATGAAGACTGATGTAAAATACTGATTCAGTTCATCTGCCATTTCCTTGACCCCCATTACTACCTCTCCCACCTCATTTTCCAGTGGTCTGATAACTACCCTGGCCTCTCTTTTACTCATTATATATCTAAAAAAACAACATTTTGGTATTCTTTTTGATATCATTGGCTAACTTACCTTCATACTTCTTTTCCTTTCTTATATCTTTTTTAGTTGCCTTCAGTTGTTTTTTTTTTAAACCTTTCCATTCCACTAACTTCCCACCAGTTTTTGCTCAATTATATGCCACCTCTTTTGATTTTATGTTGGCTTTGACTCCCCTTGTCAGCATGGTTGCATCATTCTGCCTTTAGAATACTTACTTTTTGTGATGTCTCTATCCTGCGCCTTCTGAATTGGCACCATAAACTCCGGCCATTGCTATTCCACTGTCGTCCCTGATAGTGTCCTCTTCCAAGCAACTTTGTCCAGCTCCTCTCTCATGCCTCTGTAAGTCCCTTTACTCCACAATAGTACTGATACATTTGATTTTAGCTTCTCCCTCTCAAATTGCAGGTTGAATTTTATCATAGTATGATCACTGCCTCCTAAGAGTACCTTTGCCTTAAGCTCCCTAATCAAATTCAGATCATTACATAACATTCAATCCAGAATAGCTGATCCCATCATGGGCTCAATCACATGCTGCTCCCAAAAGTCATCTCGTAGGCACTCTAGAAATTCCCCCTCCTGGAATCCAGCACCAACCTGGTTTTCCCAATCTACCTGTGTATTGAAATCCCCCATGACTGTTGCAACCTTGCCCTTTTTTGCGTGCATTTTCTATCTCTCATTGTAATTTGTAGGCCACATCCTTACTACTGTTTGGGGATCTGTATTTAACTCTCATCAGCATCTTTTTACCTTTGCAATTCCTTAGCTCTGCCCACAGAGATTCAACACCTTCTGACCCTATGCCACCTCTTTCTAATGATTTGATTTCATTTTTTACCAACATAGCAATATGTTCCCCACCCCCTTTGTCTTCCTATCTGTCCTTTTGGTACAATGCGTATCCTTGGACACTAATCTCCCAGCTATAATCTTCTTTCAGCCATGATTCAGTGATGCCTACAACATCATACCTGCCAACCTGCAACTGTGCTGCAAGTTTATCGACCTTATTCCTTATACTGTGCGTTCAAATATAACACCTTCAGTCCTGTGTTCACCCTTTTCCATTTTGCCCTCCTTTTATGTTGCCACTCATCCTGTTGGCTGCAGTTTTGCCCTGTCAACTGCCTCTCCTCACTACACATTGCCTTTGTAAACCAGCCACCACATCTTCAGCTCTGGACACTAGTCACACCATGCTCAACCTTCTGATTCCTAACTTTGTCTGAGTTCTGTCTCCACAACCTCTCCACTAACTGTTCTGGCACTCTGGTTCCCATCCCCCTGCAACTCTAGTTTAAACCGCACCATGCAGCATTAACAAACCTTCCCACTAGGATATTAGCCCCCTCCAATTCAGGTGCCAACTGTCCCTTCTGTACCGTCCCACCTTCCCTGGAAGAGAAACTAATGATCCAAAAATCTTATGCCCTCCCTCCTACACCAACTCCTTAGCCACGTGTTATGCTGTATAATCTTCCTAGTTCTAGCCTCACTAACACGTGGCACAGGTAGCAATCTTGAGATCACAATCCTGGAGGTCCTGACCTTTGACTGAGCACATAATTCCCTGAACTCCCCATGCAGAACCTCGTCTCTCATCCTACCTATGTCATTGGTACCTACATGGACCACGACTTCTGGCTGTTCACCCTCCCACTTAAGAATGCTGAGGACTCAATTCAAGATATCCTGGACCCTGGCACCCAGGAGGCAAAATACCATCCAGAAATCTTGTTTTCACCCACAGAACCTCCTGTCCGTTCCCCTAACTAACAAATCTCCTATTACCACAACATGTCTTCTCTCCCCTCTTCCCTTCTAAGAAAGAGAGGCAGAGTCAGTGTCAGAAACCCACCCACTGGGTCTTTCCTCTGTTAGGTCACACCCCTGACGGCATCCAAAGTATTGAGGGGGATGGACCCCCGGGTACTCTGCACTGGGTCTTTAAACCCTTTCCCCTTCCTGACTATCACCCAGTCTCCTGTGTTGTGTACCTTGGGTGTAACCATCTAGTAGACATTCTACAAATTCCCTCTCTTAGGATCCAGCATCAACACCAACCTGACTTTCCCAATCTACCTGCGTATTAAAATCCCCATGACTGTTGTAACGCCATTTTGACATGTATTTTCTTTCTCACTTTGTAATCTGTAGCCCACTTCCTGGCTACTGTTCGATGGCTTGTATATAATTCCCATCAGGGTCTTTCTACCTTTGTAGTTTCTTAACTCTACTCACAAGGGTTCTGCATCTCCTGGTGTGATGTCACCCCTTTCTAAGGATTTGATTTCATTTGTTACCAACAAAGCCATGCCACCCCCTCTGCCTACCTGCCTGTCCTTCTGCCACAATGTGTGTCCTTGAGTGTTAAGCTCCCAACTAAAGTCTTCTTTCAGCCACGATTCAGCGGACCTGGAAATCCAAAGCAACGCACACACAATGCTGGCAGAGGGAGGTGCTCAGCAGGTCAGGCAGCATCTATGTAGACGGCCGACATTTTGAGCTGAGGCCCTTCTTTGAGACTGGAAAGGAAGGGAGAAGACATTGGAATAAAAGGTTTGGGGAGGGGAACGAGGCTAGCTGGAAGGTGATAGGTGAAGTCAGGTGGGTGGGAAAGGTCAAGGGCTGGAGAAGAAGGCTTCTGATAGGAGGAGAGTGGACCGTAAGTGAAAGGGAAGGGGGAAGGGACCAGGTGGTAATGATAGATAGGTGGCATCCGTCGGTCTTGAGAGACCATGGATCTGCGCCTGGAGTTTCCAGGGCGCAGGCCTGGGCAGGGTTGTTAGGGAGACCGGCAGTTGCCCAAGCTGCAGGCCTTCCCCTCTCCACGCCACTGATGTTGTCCAAGGGAAGGGCACTAGGACCCATGCAGCTTGGCACCGGTGACGTCGCAGAGCAATGTGTTGTTAAGTGCCTTGCTCAAGGACACAAACACGCTGCCTCAGCTGAGGCTCGAACCAGTGACCTTCAGGTTACTAGTCTGATGCCTTGCCCACTAGGCCACGCGCCAACACAATGATAGATAGGAGAGAAGAGGTAAAAGGCCAGAGTGGAGAATAGAGGAAAAGGGGAGGGAATTTTTTTTTACCAGAAGGAGAAATCAATATTCATGACATCAGGTTGGAGGCTATCCAGATTGAATATGTGTTGCTCCTTCATCCTGAAGGTGGCCTCATCTTGGCACATCTAATGGACCGGCATGTCAAAACAGGAATGGGAATGGGAATCAGAATTAAAACGTATGGCCACTGGGAATTTTGGCCTTTAGCGGATGGAGCAGAGGTGCTCAACAAAGCGGTCCCTGGATTTACGACGGGTCTCACCTATGTAGAGGAGGCTGCGTGGGGAGCACCAGACGCAACAGACAACCTCAGCACATTCGCAGATGTAGTGTTGCCTCCCCTGCAAGGACGGTTTGGGGCCCTGAATGCAGGTGAGGGAGGAGGTAAGTGGGTAGGTCTGGCACTCAGATTGCTTGCAGGGATTAAGTGTCGGAAGGGAGATTAGTGGGGAGAGATGAACGGAAAGGGAATCGCGAAGGGAGCAATCCTGCAGAATGCGGGGTGGGTGGGGTTTAAAGTAAAGGTATGTTTTGTGGCAGGATCCCTTTGGAGATGGCAGAAGTTGTGGCGGATGATATGTTGGGACGTGGAAGCTCATGGTGTGGTAGGTAAGAATGAGACAAGGCGACAGGAAGATGCTTTGGAAATGGAGGATGTTCAGGTGAGGGCAGCATCAATGGTGGAGGTAGGGATACCCCACTCTTTGAAGAAGGAGGACACCTCAAATGTCCTGGAAAGGAAAGGAAAAATTGTACAATATTGTGTGCAAAATTGTGTACAATTTTACAAAACTGTGAAAGGTGGTTTTGTTTACTAAAACCCAATTAGATGTTATTAACTTGGAACCTCCCATCCCGAGGGAAATAGAAAATAGTGCTATTTGTTAAATATCCACAATATTAACTCACAATATTCACAATATAAATGTTTTAATAACAGCTAACTTGAAGCTGCAATGTTAGTGCAGCTGTTTTAGCAGACCTGAAAGGAATATAGACAAGATTCCTATGTACTGATGATTGAACAAATTCTTTACAATTTGAATGCAATAAGTCAATTTTCTGCTGCATTTCAGGACAATTTTTTGTAAAAATTTAAAAAAAGTTATTTCTCAATGTTCACAGCCAGATACTAAACAAGACTTGATGGAATTGATCTAAAGGAAAATATTGACTAATGACATTTGAAGTGTCATGTCCAGAAGTGTCAAAAATATAGTATATTTCAGTCAGTAAAGACCTTTCCCAGAACGACCAAGTGCATCCTTCAATAACTGTGTTCAGTAGATGACTTAAACTAACGTTAGACCATGTTTTAGATTTAATTTCCCCCTCTCAAACTATGGCATAGATCCTGTTGCTGCAGCTGTTGTGTCTCACAGAGGCCATTTGATGTTTGCACATTTTACAAGAGGTAAACAAATTATAAGCGGAGCTTTGGTTGGACTCCAGACTATTTTTGACCTTTACCATGAATTGCACAGGTAAGCTTATTGAATTGAATGGGCCTTAGAGACTTTTTTAGTTTACTGATTAAATTAGTCAGTTCTTTCATGTACAGTATATTACCAACAGAAAGGATAGGAATAGTCATTACCCAGCTTTTAGAACTTGTAGGAAACCAGAAACTGAACTGAAACTGAAACGAAATTCAATCTATTTGAAGGTTTGTGTTTACCTGCAAAACAGATGATAAATATATAGATATTCTAGGAATGTCCAATTCAAACCATGTAAGACCATACATTTTAAATCCATGAGCTCCCTTAATTTTATTACTGTTTTGAAGTCTCTCTCTATGTATGTATATGTGTGTGTGTGTGTGTGTGTGTGTGTGTGTGTGTGTGTGTGTGTGTGTGTGTGTGTGTGTGTGTGTGTGTGTGTGTGTGTATAGTCAAAACAGATAACCTTTTTCAAAATCTCTTACAAATTTTACAATATTTGGATGAACAACTGGATAACAATAAACTTTCATATGCCTTTCCAAGAAATGCTTAAAATCCACCTGTAAGCAGTGATTTTCTTTCTTGCAAACTGTCAAGTTCTGTCCCTTCCATTGGCTGAGTAACAAAATTGAAGAAAGGGTGGTCTTCTCCCATCATCTGTGGATTCTATGCTGACATCTGTTGAACAGAAGAGATAGATCAATAAATACAACATACGGCATTTTACATCAATTGCAGTTTGTTTTAAAATTTTGACTTCTTATTTCAGGCACACATTCAAAGTAGTCAGTAGATAACTTCTTAGATTTGGTTTTGATAGACTACATGAAATTCCCACAGCTTCTGTTTCTGGTTTTAAAGTGATTATTAAGACAATTAAGCACCAACAGGGAAGAAGGCCTCCTTTCATTTAATTGTATCCAAAAATATGCAAGAACCTCTATCAGGGATTGATAGTTATAATCAGTACAGTAAGTTCTTCATCAAAGTACCTTGTATCCATTTCAAGGTCAGTTGAGACTTAAATGGCATGTGAAGCTGTTAAAGATGTTGGGCAGATTAAGAGAATGAGCAAAGATGTGGCAAATGGAATACAGTGACAAGAAGTGTATGGTGATGCAATTTGGTAGATGGAATAAATAAACGGAGACATTTCAAAAATCAAAGGTGCAAAGGGACTTGGGAGTCCTCATGCAGAATTTCCTGAAGGTTAACTTGCAGGTTGAGTCAGTGGTGAGGAAGGCAAATGCATTCATTTGGAGAAGACTAGAATATAAAGGCAAGGATTCAATGCTGAGGCTTTAGAAGGCACTAGTGAGGCCTCACACAGAGTATTATGAGCAGTTCGGGCCTCTTAATTGAAAAAGGATGTGCTGACATTGGAGAGAGTTCAGAGGAGGTTCATGAGAATGATTCTGGGAATGAAAGGCTTATCATACGAGGAGTGATTAATGGCTGTGGGACTTCACTTGCCGGCACAAGAGGAGGCCATGGATCAACACACTGGAACGTGAATGGGAGTCGGAATCAAAATGTTTGGGTGCTGGGAAGAATTTATCTTGCATTATTTCCTTTGCATCCTCGTAGCCACTACCTAACCTCAAGGGGAAAATAACAACTGTTTGCATTTATACGTTATCTTTAGCATAGTAAAACGTCAAATCAGTTGAAAGTCACATAGAAACAAAACTGAGCTAAATTTAGTTCTATCCAAATATGAACTGCATGGCCAGAGGTGAAAGCAGAGATACAATTTGACAAAGATGTTATTAAATTTGATGTAAATTAAGATTCTTGATAGTTGAAATATGTAAACCAATATTTGAAGCATTCCTGTATATTGCTATAATCACATTAATCATTGTAGATCTCTTATTTTTATGATCATTGTTATTGTGTATCAGCATTAAAGTAACTAAGTTATTCAGATTTCATGTTGTATCTGTGGACTTGGAAAGGAATTCAGGCCAGAACACTAAAAAAATGTCAGCTCACCTTTATGGTTCCCCATTAGAAACATCAAAATGGACATTCTGCCTTACTCTGCATACAGCACTATCAAAGTGGCATGCTTTGAGAACTACACAAATGTCAACCTAAATTCAAGTACTGTACTGGTGCTGACGTTCTGAAGCATAATTTGATCTCTCACTCTCTTGGCCCAGAGATGACAGCCAAGCAGGCACAGCTAATAATTAACCTCCTGAAATGCTGGCAATCACACAGCAGCTCAGCAACATCCATGGAGAGAGAAACAAAATTAAACTTCGGAGACAAATTTTTAGAGTTAGAGTTTCGGTAACAAGCAGGAATTGCATCAGGGGAGCTGAACTTTGAAGTGGACTTCCCTCAAGGAAAATAGCAGTTGAGTTAAAAGGTCATTATTTTGGAATATCACTATTTTTATCTTCACGGATGCTGCCTGGCCTGCTTGGTATTTTGCAAATTATGTTTTTGTTTAACAAACCTCCAGCATTTTTTACAGTGTAACAGCGAATCAAATTTACTCAGCAATTTCCAGAGCTATTTTTATCTTACCAGGTGTTGCTCTATCATGTAGAATTCACAACAACCATACCAGGGTAATGTGTTTGCAGTATTTTCAAGGTCTTTACCAAGTCCAATTTATTGCCTTTCTGGGAATACCTCTGAGAATGTGCTAATGAGATACAATCAATATAATCTGTTTGCTCAGCCCAATTCATCAATTAGTGAAAATTCAGAAATAAATAACTTACTCCCTTACACAAAGACATTTTGATTAAACTTGCCGTATAAAACAATATACTGACCAATAATACAAATAATTAACAAATTGCTAAGTGATTTATTGTTATGCCTGATCAGGAATTCTCTACAAATACAAAAAAGAAATAACATGAAATATCACTATTTTACATATGAAAGGAATTAGAAATAAATTTAGCAAGACAAACTAATGAAGTGTTAACAATTTCTGGTGCATTGCTTTTTAAAAAAAATTGCTTTTACTTGCTTCTTCTCAAAAAATGCATTCCTTGCAGCCCTTGGACATTCCAAGTGTAATCAGCTGTTATAGAGGAAAAGAGAATGATCAAAGTGCTAAAACAATCCCATAAAACAATGGTTGTTGGCCTAATCTGAGACACAAGAGATTCTGCAGATGCTGTAAATCTTGAGCAACACAAAAAATGCTGAAGGAACTCGAGGCCTGCTTAGTTCCTCCAGCATTTTTGTGCGTGTGGCCTCCTAATCTATTTTGTTGATGTTGTTGGAAGGAAAAGAAATTGGCCAGCTAAGTGGTTTTCTTCTAAGCATTAGTATGGGTCCTTGGTTTAAGCGGCATTTTCTGCCAGGAATCATATATTTACACATTGCTTCAAATATGTGTGTTGCTCGAGGCATAAACAAAGTATTAAAGTTAAATTTAATTATTTTGTAATCATATCTTCACCTCTCCCTATGTGCAACAATTGCTCAGATTAATTGTAGAAGAATTCATAGTAGGATTGTTTATAATTGTGTAGGTGTTAAATCCCTAAAAGATAACACACATCTTTGTTTAGGATCATTTTTCATTAACCCAGAGAGGAGAGATTTGGCTTCTGGTGACAGAGTACATGGAAATCTGATCTCCTCCATAAGAATAAACCCAAACAACCTTTCGTGGTCCTGGCTGTAGGAGGGAACGCAGCCGCACATCACTTCATACATCCTACCTCCAAATCCCCACCATTGTGGAAGCTATGGAGAGGGTGCAGAGGAGATTTAGCAGGATGTTGCCTAAATGGAAAACAAGTCTTATGAGGCAAGGTTAGCAGAGCTGGGACTTTTCTCTTTGGACCGCAGAAGAATGAGAGGGGACTTGGTAGAGGTCTACAAGATTATGAGGCATAGATAAGGTGGATAGCCAGTACCCGTTTTCCAGGGCATGAATAGCAAACACCAGAGGGCATATGTACAAAGTTAAGGGAGGGAAGTTTAGGGGAGACATCAGGGGTAAGTTTTTTACACAGAGGGTTGTGGGTGCCTGGAATGATGGTCAGGGATGGTGGTGGAGGCTAAAACATTAGGGGTATTTAAGAGCCTCTTGGACAGGCACATGGATGAAAGAAAAATAGAGGGTTATGGGGTAGTGTGGGTTTAGTACTTTTTATAAGGATTATATGGGTCGGCACAACATCGAAGGCTGTTGCTGTAGTGTGTAGTGTACTGTGCAGTAGTATTCTAGTGTCTAGTGTCTAGTGTCTCTAGTCTGTTCACCGTCATTATCCAAAATTGTAAATGTGCTAATAGTTATAGAATTATCGAACAAGTAGAGTTCTATTTGAATTCAGATTCTGAAATGCAATCACTATTTCAGCATCAGAAACAGAGGAATCAAACCTGCAAACAGCAGCCAGATCAGCTGTTTCAGCATCAAGACTGAGGAATGAAAATTTCCCAAGATACCCAAAGTATCCATCATTCAGAATAGATAATAAAACAAAATCAACAACTAATTTTTTATAACTAATTTTTATTGCAACACCAACAAATTACATTCATTACAACCAGTTGCCGATTACATTTTGACTGTTTAAGCCAGCCACCCCTCAACCCTCATTGCCATCCCCCTCTCCACCCCTCATCCTCATCCCCACCCCCTCTCCACCCCTCCCCCCCTCCACCAACCAACTGAATAGTAATGCATACACAGACAGAGCATTCCTATTTTAACAAAAGATCTTTTAAGTTAGATATCAAATTTGTCCACATTAAGATTGAGTTTGGTCGTGCATCATTTACTCTTGCTGATGATAATTCCAGGTAAGAAATGTCCAAAAAGCTCTGAAGCCAGTGAGTACTTGAAATATCATGAGGAGGTTTCCAACACTGGACTACAATCTTCTTAGCTGCAGTCAGGCCTGCAGCCAGACTTTGTGTGTTTTTCCCATAAGGGAAAGGTGGGAGTCATCATTTAGGAGATGTACAGTGGGGTCCATTGGTAATTATACCCCCGTTAGTTCTGTAAGAGTACTGATAACCTTCTCCCACAAACCAAAAACCCCTGGACATTCCCATACAACATGTATAAAAGAGCCAACAGTTCTGTGGGGGCAAAATGAGAAATATGGGTCAGGAACCAGTCACATTTGATGTCAATTCTCGGTGTTAGATATGCTCTATGACAAAATTTCAAGTGTATATACCGATGATTCGGGTTTTTCGAAGCACTGGCAGCATTATCCCAAATCGCATCCCAGTCTAAGTCTTGTCCCAATTCAGATATGTCCCTATCCCAGGCTTTCATTCCTGATGTGGACATATAATTCTGGGAGTTTAATTTATCATAGATATATGACACTATCTGTCTTGGAGCACTCTGTATCCAACTTAAAATGGATAGTCCTTTAAATCTGATCCCCAGGGAACCCCGTAGGCTTTACACACTGATCTTACTCTAAAGTAGAAGAAAAGAGAGTGTTTATCAATATTATATCTAGATACCAGTTCTTGAAAGCTAAGGGTAGTACTTGCCCCATTAATATCTTGAAGAGTAAAAATACCTTTATCCTCCCAAGTTCTGTTAGTGAATGGTTTCCCCCTAGATAGAAGATGATTATTGTTTAACTTGTATTAAGACCGTCTATGAGCCCTAAAGAACGTGAAAAAGGAGGGTTATATGTCAGCGCTCAGTGCTGTGCTGCCATCTTGCCTCGTGCCTCACCGAAAGTCATTAACAATTAATTTTTGATTACTGTCAACTTTAAAGGGGGTCACTCATTCTCAGGACAAGCGTTTGACAAGAAAGAAAGAGTAATCCAGTGAAATGTAGATCACTAGACTCAGTGCAACTTCCGTTGGTAAGAAAATAAGCAATTTGCATGTTGTTAGTTAGTTAAACTTTATTCCATGCTCTACAAATACAGCCTTATTCATATTTAAAACATATTCTATCTTTTTTTCAATCATTCCAACTCTAGAATATACCGAATACTTATTAAAGACACTGTCAAGCTGGTGATGGTGCAGAAAAGATTTAGGAGGATGCTGCCTGGACTAGAGGCCTGAGTTATAGGGACTGGTTGGACATGTTGTGCAGTGCTCTGCAAACGTCTTAGGCACATACATAGCTTGGGTGCTTAAGGCCTTTGCACAGCTGTAGCAAATTTATGTTTTGCTTTCTACTGCTGCCGCAAGAAAAACCTCACGGCCTATGTGAGTAATGACAAACCTGATCCTGGTATGGGTCTCTTTTGTGGACTGAGAGTGGCAAGGAGGCAAGGAAAGGGGAATTATAGTTGAGAAAAGGGGAAGGGAGGGAGCAGGAATCACCAGAGAAACATTCTGTAATGATTATTAAACCAATTGTTTGGAATCAGATGACCTTGCCTGGTGTCTCAAAGCTGGGTGTGTCTGCCCCCTCACCATCCACTGCTCTTGGCACTCCTTCTCTGCCACCTGTCCCACATCCCTCCCGTGGAGGACCACCTTCGCCATTTCCAGCGTCCTTTGCTCATACCAGATTTACAAGCTTGCTCTCTGCTCCACGTTGACAAATACAGTACTGTATCTTTATTCCTTGGAACATAGAAAATGAGAGATGACCTCACCAGAGTTTATAAAATCATGAGGGTTATGCATATGATGGACAGTCATAGTTTTCTCCAAGGCTGTGGAGTCCAAACAAGAAGGCACAGATACAGTGTAAGAGGAGAGGGTTTTAAATGACACCAGAGAGGTAACTACTTTAAACAGAGGGTAGCAAATACCTGGAATGAGGTGCCAGAGGAAGTGGTTGAGGCATGTACAATTGTAACATTTAAAAGTCAGATAGTCACAGAAAAGTACAGCACAGAAACAGATCCCTTTGGCCTATCCAGTCTGTGCCAAACCATTAAAACTGCCTGCTCCCATTGACCAGCACCAGGACCACATCCCTGCACATCCCTCCCATCCATGTACCTGTCCAAACTTCTTTTAAATGTTGAAATCAAGCTCGCATGGACCACTTGTGCTTCCAGTTCATTCCACACTCCCATGACCCTCTGAGTGAAGAAGTTTCCCCTCATGTTCCCCGTAAACTTTTCACCCTTCACCCTTAACCAATGACTTAGCTTATTGTCCTACCCATCCTCAGTGGAAAAAGCCTGCTTGCATTTACCCTATCTACACCCTCATAATCTTGTATACTTCTAACAATTTCCCTCTCAATCTTCTACATTCCAAGGAAAAAGGTCATAACCTATTCAATCTTTCCTTATAACTCAGGTCCTCCAGACTCGGCAACATCCTTGTAAGTGTTCTCTGTACTCTTTCACGTTTACTTAAATCTTTCCTGTAGCTAGGTGACTAAAACTGCACTCAATACTCCAAATTAGGCCTCAACAGTGTCTTATACAACTTCAACATAGCATCCCATTTCCTATACTCAGTACTTTGATTTATGAAGGCCAATGTGCCAAGAGCTTTCTTTATGACATTATCTACCTGTGATGCCATTTTCAATGAATTATGTACTTGTATTCCCAGATTCCTTTGTTCTACCGCACTCCTCAATGCCCTACCATTCACAGTGTAAGACCGTCCCTACTGAAGGGCAAGACCTCGCACTTGTCTGCCTTAAATTCCATCTGCTATTTTTCAGCCCATTTTCCAAGCTGGTCTAGATCACGCTGTAAGCCATGACAGTCTTCAGCACTGTACACTACACCCCCAGTTTTGTTGTCATCCACATATTTGCTGATCCAGTTAATCATCCAAACCACAATGGGCCCAGCACCAATCACTGGGGCACTCCAACAGTCACAGGCCTACAGTCAGACAGGCACCCATCTACTACCACTCTTCGTCTTCTCCCACAAAGCCTAATCCAATTCGGTACTTCACCTTCAGGTAGTAAAGTGGTTTTGGATAGGTACATGGAGAGGAGGAAGGGTTGAAGGGTTATGGGCCAAACACAGGCAACTGGGACTAGCAGGGACTCATTGGGCCAAAGGGCCTGTTTCCTTGCCATAATACTCTATGATTCTATAACATACTCAAGTTCAATGAATTAAATATATGTAAAACCCTCATTTAACAACTATCCCAAAATGTTAACTGGAGTTCAAAGAACCTGGGCAGAAAATGTCAGGGAAATCACAGGGTCATTGGGTAGCTTCAGTAGTGTCCAGCAGCAGGAGTGAAGGTGGGTGGATATCGGATAAACAACGTAACAAAATAGGCACTTAAGGGATCGGGTGGAAAACCAGCATAGCAAGTCAAGTACAGAATTATAAAAATTATGTTTGACAAATTTGCTACAGCTCTGTGGTGATGCAGCACAGGGAGTCAACAAAGAAGAATCTGTTGATGTAATTTTCAGAAGGTATTCGACAAGAGCTCATGGTATTGAGAAAAATGAGTAAACATAGAAGGAAGACTGGTTATCACATAGAAGTGTCAGAATAAACAGGCTCTATTCAGGTTGGTAGGAAGTGAACAGTGGAGTGTTCCTCAAATATTTATTATTTATACTAATAAATTGGAGCAGGAGGCAGATTATAAGGTACCCCAGTTTGCTGATGACACAAAATAAGTGGGAGGAAATGCTGTAATGAGAACAATTGGATTTCGCACAGGAATATCAATAGGTTGAATGAGCAGACAAAAACAGCAAAATTTCACCGGGGGAAAGGGCAAGGTCATACACTTTGGTAAGAGGAGTCCAAAGGCAGACTATTGTCTAAATGGAGAAAGATTTTATGAGTGAATTGAAGAGGGATGTAGTTGATCTTATTCACAGCTCTCAATGATAGCAGACAAGAACAGCAAGTTAAAAGGCATATTGGCATTTATTGAAAAAAATAGAATTGAGCCTGATTGAGCTTTGGGCTTCGATCTTTGGTATTAACACTCAGATTCCACCATGACTCATTGTCCTTGTGCCTCTTGGGACCACCTGACCTGGGACAGCCCAATATCCACGGGCACTTTTGTCACTTATCCACATCAAGCATGGGATGGAGGCCTGGACTCCGGATGTTCTCTGTCTGATGTCCACATTACTGGTCTTTGAGCACAGAGGGGAAGTCCAAACTGAGGATATCCCTCCTCACTGGCCTTCAAATGTTGAACACAGAATGCAGAGCGGAGGCCTCAACTCTGGTCTAACCTCGAAATCCTCCACAGCCCTGTCACTAAACCATAGTCAGACATAACTAAAAGATTAGAGGGTGATCATTTCAAACTGCCTCCAAGAGGGCCACAACTTTGTTGTGGTCTGAAGGCTTGCGTGCCACAATAACCCAGAGATGAAGTTGGCTGGGATCAGGGATTTATGCTTTGGCTCTCATGCCAAACAGGTCCAAGGGTAGAGGCCAGACTAGGACTGGTCCAGCATTCCTCCAGGTTCAGGGGTTCAGCTCAGGGCTACAACCCTGACTGGTAAAATAAAACTGTTACCGAATCCTTCTACATCTGCATATCTGACGGTAGTGAACACTGAGAGAAAGCTACTGACATGTTGAAGGAAGGTCTGAACACTGCCAGAGACGGAGGACCTTCATTACTGCCCTAAACAGCAGCGGCATAACGAGCAGCAAGTATTTCAAACTGAGGTGTGTACGATCATGCTAAATCTCTGGGCTTCTCTTACCTGTGGAATTGTAAAGGTTTGATCACTGGGGATTTTGAAAGATCAGGGAATTGAGGACTATGGAGAAATTGTGATGAAGAGGAATGGGGCAGACTGGCCACAGTCATATGGAATGGTGGACCAAGCTCCAGGGACTGACTAGCCCACTCCTGCTTCTGCCCATGTATCTTTAATGTTCGCATGCACGACGTGTGCAGAGATCTGAAATTGATATCAACTTTGCAGCTGATGTTGAAGTTAGATGACACACAACTGATGACAGGAGGAGCCCAAAGACCAGTTTTTAAAGATTCTGGTGGTAAAAGTGCAGAGAAACCATTCCTGGAAATGATCTTTATATCAATATGGAGCTATGGAATGAATGAAAGAGATTTTAGGACTACAGGGAAGTCCATGCTATTGTGAATAGGCACAAGAGTGGGGTTGAGGCTAAAATCAAATTACCGGTACTCATGATCTTTAATGGGGAGACGGGCATGTTCAACATATATGAACATATATGAATGTATAGCCAACTTCTGCTCTGATTTTATATGTTCTTTGGAGAGGTTTCATCATTAAATACAGAAACAGTGGACTGCTGAAAAAATGTCCTTCCTCATTATCAATTCATAAAGCAATAAAACTACCAACTAGTTCAAAAAATGCAAGTTTAGCAAGTATAAAGATCACTTCAGTTTTCAGTATAATTAATCATCTGACCTTTCTAATTAATAGTCAGAAACTGTTTGCACTTTGATGTAATACCCTAAGTTTAAAATCTTGGTTTTTTTTATATATCAGTAATTGACTCCCATTTATTAAGAAAAATTTAAGAATTTCTGTTTCATACCTGAGGTAGATTTTCTGAGATTGCCACCAAGCAGTCAATGATCATTTCGTAAATGTTTTTAATTCTTAATAAGGATTCAGCAGAAACGCAGAACGTATCTACCGGCAGGAATCTGAGCAGGTATTATGTTACTTCCAGGCAGGTCTATTTACAGCAGCTTCTGCCTGTATGATTCAAGTGTAGTGGCAGCTGGCTGTACAGCTGCCCCATATATGTAGAGGAGAAACACAGCTGCTTGCCTGCCAGAATTCCAGGAGCAGCGCTGATCAACTCAGAAGACTAATCAGGACGTTTTACTGCTCAGAAGCTATCACACTGGAGCCGAAATGCCTGATGACCTCATCGATGAATCTGAAACCTTAGCAATCATGTTAGAACTTACATGTAGGTTATAGTTGATTAAAAGCCTCAACCAGCAGTAAGCTTTCCCTTCCTCCATTTTCAGGTGCTGGAATACTGAGTCACAGCGCATTTTGTTACAAGTTCTACAGCTGTCATTTCACAGCTTCTCAAATCCCCACATAAGGTCCCTGGTCCACAGTGTACTGACTAACCTTCACTGGCAGGGGCAGCTATTACATTGTACTGCACTGCTTCAACTTGGTCAAAAGTCTTCACACGACACCCTCACTGGATGTACCACAAACTGGGTCAGAAGGCGGCACAGAAACCGGGCAGTGCACCTTCATACAGTGAAATCTTCTCCGAGGATCGTCACGTTCTTGTGGTAGAGAGGCTTGTGAGTTCCTCAGATCCCAGGAGCAATGCCGTCTGGAGGTAGGGCCTCTCATGGAGGTAAAGTCAAGGGGGAGGAACGAGACAAAGAGCGATCCAACCAAGGCCCCAGTGGTGGAGCTGGCGGACGATGATGACATATTACAACGGCAGTGAAAGTGGAGGTTGGCTGCAGCAGGGAAGGGTCCCCAGGCGTGTGCACTTCATGCTGCTGGACCGTGACCTTGACTGGTCAAGGACCATGAAGTAGCTGCTCGAGAATCAGCCTTCCCATGTTAAACAAAGTCACATACATGCATTCTCAATTAGGGCAACCCCTTAGGAGAACATTGCACTCAACTCGAGCGATTGCACTGCCACTGCAGTAAGATGTGGAATATTTAAAAAATCCAAATTCTGAAAGTGGTTATAATTGACAAAAGCCACCTGAATATGATGAAAGTAAACTCTCATTTTTAAAATAAGTACTGTTTAAATATAAACACAGGTTTCAGCGGTAACCAGCACCTTCTTCTTAAGTGGCTTGGGGGAAGAGTCTGCTATTGCATACTGGAGGCATTAAATACCACTGAACGTAGTGTGTTTAATAGACACATACTAAACGTTTTTAGGGTTTCCTTTCCCAAGGTTCATATTGAGCATTATGTTCTGGTCCACAGTGTACTCGCTAATCTTTACTAACAGGGGCAGTTATTATATGGTTACATGTTCTTCATCCTTGCTTCCTCAGAGATCAACTAGAGCAAGGGAAAGGAGCCACAACTTTTCTACCAATCCAGATTAAAGTGGTTAATGGAGGAAGAATGCAAGAAATCTTCCATCATTTACAGCTACCAGGATCAAGGGCACTTGGATCATCATATGAGACACAGGATGCATTGGGATAAAACGCTGGGCAGGTAGTCAGTCACGTTATAATGATGTTGCCACATACTTCCTTAGCTTCAACGTTGACTATTGGTTCTCATCATCACAACCATGTGCTCACCTTTTAATTTCTAGTCGTACTTAACAACTGTCACTTTCCATCTTACCACCCTCTAAGGTTATCAATGTTCAACCTTAATGCACAGGACAGCTGCCTTTTTTGCCCCTCTCCAGCAATGAAGTCACAGTCCTCTCCTGTGGTCCAGTCATGCACACTTCCAGCATCAGTGCAAATCCCGAGTTCCTGAGCCCCACTCCGGCCCAAAAATCTGGGACAAACCACAGACCTCTAAGGCATTTATTGGAAGGGGAAGGTGGAATGTGTGAAGTTGTTTTCAGTTCCCCCAACATCTTCAGTTTTTACACATTTTATGGAGGTGGCATCAATAAAAGTAAAATAAAATCACCTGTTGCTCTTTAAATAACTCAGCTGCAAAAATAAAGGAAGTCTGATGGTATCTGCAGAATGCCCACACCACATCCCCATTTGTGGCCTTATTCTAAAACAATATGAAGAAAGCTAAAGTCTGTAAAAGTGACACAGGGCTATCACACGGACAATAATGGGCAGCTGTTTAACGTAACTTACAAGAGAAACCAAGGCAGCTATAAATATTGAAGTCTTTGATAAGCAGAAGCTCACATTTCTAAGATACTACCAGGCCCCTAACCAAATTCCAGCATGCAGCTAAAAACAACTATATAACAACTGTGTAAACAGAGGCTACTACTCAACCTTCCAGTAGCCAAGTCAAAAGATGACTAATACAAGGAATATATCTACCTTTTAAGCTTAAGGGTTAGCCATCAGAAAATTCCAAAAGTTTCAGTAAACTTCTGAATTGTAAATAGTCATGTCAGCAGAAACTTCTTCATCTGAACAAACTCCATGCTTTGAAAACAACTTTCTTTTCCCTAAGCACCCCAGTAATCTCTTTATGGTTAGCTTCTACCCACCTTCATAATGGATTTTTATCTATATTTCAGATAATTATAAATGAAGCATTCAGAACTGCTTGGACTTTAAACAAGGTGGAAGGAAACATTACTGAACGTTCAGTTTTATTACCTGTACATTTGAATTTTGCAATTATAATAATTATGTTTTAAGTTCAAACCAACAGTCCAAATTTATAAAAATTTCTTAACTTAAAATCAAGGGATACATCTTTTATCAAATTATCTCCCTGGAGAATTAAATAAATTGATATTATACAAGTGAGACTCAAAATCTGTTAAATTTTCCTCATTTTATTCTGACCAAGCAGCCTACTTGCTCTAAGTTGCACCGGCCTGTGTCTGGCCCATGTCACTCTAAACCTGTCCTATCCCTGTGCCTGTACAAACGTAAATACTTCAAAGTTAGTCTAAAAACTGATATCGTTTCAATAATGCCACTTTTAAGTGGTACAAAAGAAGTGTAGGAAATCTGTTTATTTTTGAAATTGAGTCAAGGTTGTGCACAGTGAAGAAGTTTTGAGAAGTTATGTAATGCACCACAGGGCAAAATCCTGGCAGGTCCTTTCCTTCAACCAAATCTTCTAAAACATCCCAGCCATCGATAACAGGAAAGTATTTCAAATGTGGGAGAAATTTTTTTAAAAACCAGAAAATCTCAAAGAGTTACAGAAGTGATACTTCTTTCCGGGGTGGTCTGTTCAAAATGAACCTCGAGTCTAGTAAAGTCCCATGGTTAAAAGATGAGGAAGTATAAAAGATGAGAACTAAGTAAGTTGGTATTTACAAAGGAAAATTTGACAAATTATTTAAGGAAGTTGAATGGATGTTTGAAATATATTCTAAAACTAATTCCCATCACATGTTCAATCCTAAAGGATTTGTACAGCAGCTCACAGCCTCAGGACAATCTAACACATTCAACTATCAACAGAGTGCAACATGAGTAAGCCATATGGCTGTTAAGCGTTCTGCTCTTTCGCAAGATCAAGGCTGATGTGATCTTTGACCTTAACTCCGTTTTCACACCAAAAGCCCACAAACCTCAAATCCCCTGTGGTCCAAAACTCAAGTATAATGTTGAAGATACTTAAAGACTCAGTATTGTTAGTGCTCCTGGGTAGAAACCCCCAGATTTTTACAATCCACAATAAGAAATTCCCCCTGAACTTGCTCTTAAACGATCAAATGTCTATTTTAAGATGGGGGGGGGGTCCCAGTTCTGTTTTCTTCATCAAGTGAAGTATCATCTCATTATTGACCCTATCAAGCCTCTCACTCTCTGTGGTGAACTAGATATACCTGTCTGACTGCTCCTGTGGCTCCTCCCACAGACCCTGCTGACTGCTCCTGTGGCTCCTCCCACAGACCCCTGTATAAAGGCGACTGTGGTCTGCTGCTCTCCCTCATTTTCCCAGGATGTAGTGTTGTTTGTTCTTCCAATCAATAAAAGCCGATATCTCACTTCCTAAGTCTCAGCATGAGTTATTGATGGTGCATCACTCTCCCAAACTCCAAACATTACAAACCCATCCTACTCAATCTTTCCGCCAGGACTAAACCCTTTCTCCAATAGTCAGCTTAATGAACCTTTCCCATACAGATTCTGAATAAAGGATATCCTGCTTTAAAATAAAATAAATCAAAGCTACACAGAGATGTGGCCAGTAATATCATCTCAAGTTTCGCTCACCCTTACTCTCTACACCTTCGCCACAGATGTCAACTTTCTATTTGCCACGTTAATTACCTGCTACACAGCCCATAACATTCAATCTGTCATTTGCCAAATTTTCACCAGACAACATTGACCACAACACCTGTTGCATGGTGAACTCCCAGTGACCCTGCCAAATCTGCAGATTAGCATTCTCCCTGCTTGATATCCCTCTACTTCAATGACTACAAAAAAAAAACTTGTGGTACCATCTGCAGTTTTTAAGAGAGCCCCAAACGATCTGGAAACCCTTGCTGAAACAGCTCAAATAATGCAATGGTGATGATGGATGTCCTGGATAGTGTTTTTGGAGCAATGGGTCACCTGCGTGTTGTGAAATTACTGCAGCACTGGTAAATAAATATGTGGCCGAACTGAACAAGTAACCAACTGAAAATGGGTTGCAACTTCTTTCATAGTAATTATATTACATATATGTTTATATAATCCTGTGAAGGGTCTTGGCTCAAAATATAACCACGTCTCTGCCTCCATTGATGCTCTTTGGCCCACTGAGTTTGTCCAGCAGTTTATTTTCGCTCCAGATTCCAGCAACTGTACTTCCTCTTGTGTCTCTTTCCACAGCATTATCAAATTTCTTGTGCAAACAAAAAATGACACGATAAAGAAGAAAAACAAAAACAAATCAAGGCAAGGCAGCAGGAGGAAGGTTAAGGCTGTGCAACATACTGACCAGATTACATTGAGAGTATAATACCAAAACATGGGCAAGAGATCAAGAAAGAGGCACCTATTTATTCTAAATGGAAAGAAGAGCCATTATGAAAGATAAAAGAAACACAAGACCTGTAGTTTATTTCAGGGGTTTCCAACCTGGGCTCCACAGACCCCTTGCTTAATGGCATCGGTCCGTGGAACATAAAAGGTTGGGAACCCCCGGTATATTTGAAGGTGATCCTTGTGGAATGTGGAGGTTCTTGCACAGATGATCACATCACAATGAAGAGCACTGGTATTTAGCCCTGATGAAAAGCCATTTTAAAACAGAATCAGCTTTAATTTCATTGGCATCCGTTACTGAATTGTGGGAGCAGTACACTGCAATACATAACAATTCTAAATTATCAGTTACAAAAAGAAGTATACATAAACAAATTAAATCAAGTAAGCAGTGCGAAAAGAGAAGAAAAGATAGTGAGGTGGTGTTCATGGATTCACTATCCATTCAGAAATTTGATGGCAAAGGGGAAGAAGTTTGTTCGTGAAATGTTGAGTGTGTCACTTCAGGCTCCTATACCTTTTTTGTGATGTAGAAATGAGAAGAGGGCATGCCCTGGGTGATGATGGACACTATCTTCTTGAGGCACCATCTTTTGAAGGAGTAATTGAAGCTGGCGAGGTGCGTGACCATAAAACACTTGGCTATGTTTACAACTTTCTGCAGCTTTTTCCAGTCCTGTGCAGTGGCCCCTCCGTACCAGATGGTGATGCAACCAGTTACAGAGCTCTGCATGGTGCACCCTTAGAAATGTGCGAGAGTCTTCAGTGACATACCAGGTCTCCTTAAACTCCTGTTGAAATGGACCTGCTGCCTTGTCTTCAATGTAATTGTATTAATACATTCCACCCAGGATCTCCAGAGACACACAGGAACTTGAAACTGCTCACCCTTTCCTCAACTCACCCTTCCTGAAGTCCACAATCAATTCCTTGGTCTTACTGACATTAACTGCAAGATTGTTGTTGCCACATCACTCAACCGGCTGATCTATCTCGTGCCTGTCTGCCTCCTTGTCAGCATCTGAAATTCTGCCAACAACAGTTGTGTCATCAGCAAGTTTATAGCTGGGGTTTGAGCTGTGCTGTTACAACACACACCCATCCACGCCAGCTTCCGAGGTTCAGACACTCTAACTGCCTGGAGTATGGGTAGTTGTCATGGCCCCTTTAAAAATTCAGGACAGTCCCACTAAGTGGCAATTATGTTTTGGGTGCCAAGGATTGAGCATTTTAAGGAGCACCTGAACTGAGGTTTGGTGTTCAGTTGTAAACCTGCTCATGATTTTGTCTTGTGTTTGTTTTGTGCTCCGATTCTCGATCCAGTTTGAAACCGTGTCTTGACCCTAGCCTCCAGCATTTGGGTCCAAGCCATCCTCGTCGAGGACTCTTGTCACATGTGCCTTGCCACATGGTCAAGGGTGTAGAGAGAATGAGCAGTGGGCCAAGCCCATATCCTTGAGGTGTGCCAGTGATAATTATCAGTGAGGCAGAGGTGTTATTTCCGATCAGCACAGACTGTTGTCTCCTGGTGAGAAAGTCAAGGATCCAGCTGCAGAGCGAGATACAAAGGCCCAGGCTTTGGAGCTTGTTGATTAAAACTGAGGGTATGATTGTGTTGAATGCTATTGTCCAGGTGATCCAAGGCTGAGCGATGAGCCAATGAGATTGCATCTACTGTAGACTTGGAAATAGGTTAATTATTAGACAGTAGTCAGTGATTATTAGTTTTGCAGCCAGTTGAGCTGTGGTTATATACCTATGTCGATTTCTTTAGTCAAAAAATTGATGGAATACATGTTAATCAGTAAACAAGGTCAAAAGGCATGAGTTGCAGAAGAACTGTGGAGTTTTCATCACATCCTAAGTCCTAAGCTGAGCCAGAGATCCCTTCCATCGCTCGGTCTCCCAGCTGTGCCAGGATATTTCAAAGACGGATCCTTGGAGACAGAGGCTGACTAAGAAACCTCCTCCCCACCCACGCTCCCCCCAACTCAGGATTCCTCCTCCACTGGAAGGCAGGTGGGTGGAGCTCAAGTGAGTGATCCACAAGACACATTTCCTGAAACCATGATGCATCCCTTTCTGGGTGCATCATCGCCGGGTATGGCAACCGCTCTGACCACTGGAAACTGCAGAGTTCTGAATTGTGCAGCAGATCAGGAAAACCAGCCCCCCCCCCCACAGACTCTGCTTCATTAAGGCAGGCAGCAAGATCAAAGGCACCACCCTTGTGTGTTCATCATGCCTGACGTTGAAGTCCTGGGTGACCCAGAGCCTCCCAGCCAACAATATCTGCCTGAAGTGCATCCGGCTACAGCTCCTTGAAGATCGCGTTAGGGATCTGGAGCAGCCGCTGGATGACCTTCGGCTTGTACGGGAGAGAGGGGATAATTGATCAGAGTTAGAGGGAAGTAGTCACCCCAAAGTTGCAGGAGGTGAGTAGCTGGGTGACTGTCAGGAGAAGGAATGGGAAGGTGAATAGGCAGTTAGTGCAGGGCACCCCTGTGGCCATCCACTCAATAATAAATACACCGTTTTGGGTACTGTTGTGGAGGATGACATGGTTACTGACACTGATCACAGGTCCGTGGTGCAGAAGGGAAAGGGGGAGAAGAGGGGAGAGCTAGCGATAGGCGATTCATTGGTCAGAGGAGCAGACAGGAAATTCTGTGGACGTGAATGGGACACTTGGATCACACGTTGCCTCCCAGGTGCCAGGGTCAGGGATGTTTTAGATCGCGTTCACAGAATTTTGGAGGGTGAAGAGGAGCAGCCAGATGTCTTGGTACATATTGGTACCAATGACATAGGAAGGAAAAGCAAAGAGGTTCTAAAGAGAGAATTTAGAGAGCTGGGCAGAAAGCTGAGAAGCAAGACCTCCAGAGTAGTAATTTCTGGATTGCTGTCTGTGCCATGCGCCATTGAGGGTAGAAACAGGATGATTTGGCAGACATATACGTGACTGAGAGGCTGGTGCAAGGGGCAGTGCTTCAGGGTCTTGGATCATTAGGATCTCTTCTGGGGGAGGTATGACCCATACAAAAGTCTCTAAACTTTCTGCTTCTAACACCACCCCAGACAGGGTAATCCAGGCACCCACCACTCTCTGTAAAAAAAAAACCTTGCCCCTCACATCTCCTTTCAAATTACCCCCTCTTACCTTAAATACATGTCTTCCGGTATTAGACATTTCAACCCTTGGAAAAAGATATTTTAGCAATCTACCCTATCTATGCCTCTCATTATCTCATAAGCCTCTATCAGATCTCCCCTCAGCCTCCGCCACTCCAGAGAAAAATAACCCAACCCATGTTTGTCCAACCTCTCGTTATAGCACATGCCTGTAACATCCTAGTAAATCTCTTCTGCATCCTCTCCAAAGCCTCAACACCTTTGCTACAATGAAGCAACCAGAACTGTATGCAATAGTCCAGATGTGGCCTAGCTAGAGTTTATGAAGCAGTAACGTAACTTCTTGTGCATGCATGCCAGAAGCCTTTTTAACCACCCTATCAGCCTGTGTAGCCATTTTCTGGGAGCTATGCCCACGTATCCCAAGATCCATCAGCTCGTTAACACGAGCCTGTAACAGTGGCTCTTTGCATTTGGCCTATCACATGTGCAACACTTCATATTTGGGCTAAACTCCGTCTGCCATTTCTCCACCCACGTCTGCAAATGATCTATACCCTGCTGTATTCTTTGCCAGGCTTCCAAAACACCATCAATATTTGTATCATCTGCAAACTTACTAACCCACCCAGCTACATTTTCATCCGGGTCATTTATCTACATTACAAACAGCAGAGGTCCCAGTACAGATCCCTGCAGAACACCACTAATCACAGACCTCCAAATGGAATAAGTCCCTTTAACCATGACCTCTGTCTTCTATGAGCATGCCTGTTCTGAATGCAAATGGTCAACTCACCACAGATCCTATGCATCAAAACCCCAGGACATTAAGTACCCATTCCTACTCCTCTCTCCACCAAATCTCTGTATTGGCCACGACATCACAGTTCCATCACTTTTACTTTTACCCATAATGCTCCTGGCATTAAAATACACATTCTTCAAACTATCCATCCCTTCCTATCTTTTACTTTGCTCCTACTTGTCCCTCCTCTCCCTCTCTCCACCTTCAGACCTGGTGCTTTGGTTCCCATCCCCCTGCCAAACGAGTTTAAATCCAACTGAGTAGCACTAGCAGGTCACACCTGCCCCAGAAAAGATTCCAATTATCCAAGAACCTGAAACCCTGTCCCCTGCATCAGTTCCTCAACCATACATTCATCTGTACTGTCATCCTATTCCTGCCCTGACTCGCACATGGCACTGGGAGTAATCCAGATTACTACCCTGGAGATCCTGCCCTTCAGCCTCTTTCCTAACTCCCTGTACACACTGTGCAGGACTTCTTCCCCCTTCCTAACTATCTCACTGGTACCACGGTGCACCACGACTCTGGCTGATCACATCGCCTCTTGAGGTAATTTTACAGCACTCTGAGACATCCTGACCTAGCACTTTAATTTCCCTTTACTAAGTTACTAGTAACACAAGCAATCTTAAACATCCATCGACAAATCCCGACAGGCCCCACTCACTTTTTAAAACTGCCGAAGTCCACAACAACTCACTCCAGGATCACCTGCTCCACAGACTTCAATGTTCTTCGATATTTGGATTGATAACTGGTCGAGGGAAGTGCCTGGTGTGAAAAGTGTTAGTCTTTGGCTCGAGAGTCTTCGGCGAGGAGAATGAGGGAGGAGACTACGCCAGGCACAATTGGAGAGGGTGAAGACATGACCGCTAAGCTGATTCAGTGTGCTATGTGCTGCTACAGCTGTGGAAAGTGTGTCCAGATTCAGCTTCTGAAGGAGCATGTTGCAGCACTGAAGAAAGAACTGGATGACCTCAGGTTTATCCGCAAAAACGAGAGTTTTCTGGACAGGAGCTACAGTGAGGTCGTTACACCGAGGATACCAGAAGAGAGAAAGGGGGCGACAATGAGGAAGGAAAGGATGCTTGAAGTACAGGAGACCCCAGGGGATGTACCTCTCGTAAACAGGTTCACCCTCTTGGAAGCTGCCAGGACTGAAGATACTGCCAGTCTGAGAGGCGGACAGGTCTGTGAGCTGAAAATTGGTGCAGAAGCAGAGCCAAGGAGTCAGACATCAGGAAGAGCCGTGGTAGTAGGGGACTCCATAGTAAGAGGTACTGAAAGGGGTTTCTGCGGCAACAGGCGAGATTTAAGGATGGTGTGTTGCCTCCCTGATGCTAGGATCCAGAACATCACGGACCGATTGCAGGGAATCCTCAAGGGTGAAGGTGAACAGCCGGAAGTGGTAGTGCATGTCGGCACAAATGACATCGGGAAGAAGAGGAAGGACATTCTGCAGCAGGACTTCAGAGAACTCGGAAGAAGGCTGAAAAGCAGGACCTCCAGGGTGGTTATCTCTGGTTTGCTTCCAGTTCCTCGTGCTGGAGAGGGCAGGAACAGGGAGATAATGGATCTGAATGTCTGGCTGAGGAACTGGTGCAGGAAGCAAGGATTTACATTCTTGGACCACTGGGATCTGTTTTGGGGTAGGGATGAATTGTACAAAAGGGACAGGTTGCACCTTAATAGGCGGGGGACCAGCATTCTGGCAGACAGGTTTGCCACTGCAACACGGATGTGTTTAAACTAAGTAGTGGGGGGGAGGGGATGAACTGGAAATATAAGGATGGAGCTAAAGGGAAAGTGAAAATAAGAAAAGTTAAAAAGGACAACAGAATCAATGGAGTAGAAAGCTCAAGAAGAGATCATACAGTATGGCCAAGTGAAATAGGAATTGATATGAATGGAGAGGGGAGTAATGAATTAAAAGCATTATATATGAATGCACGAAGTATAAGGAATAAAGTAAATGAGCTTGAGGCTCAGTTGGAAATTGGCAAATACGATGTTGTGGGAATAACAGAGACATGGCTTCAGGTGTACAGGGCCTGGGAAATGAATATTCGAGGATATACATCTTATCGAAAGGACAGACTGACTGGCAGAGGGGGTGGGGTGGCTCTGTTGGTGAAGAATGATATTTAGTCCCTTGCAAGGGGGGGGCATAGAATCTGGGGATGTAGAGTCAGTATGGATAGAACTGAGAAATTCTAAGGGTAGAAAGACCCTAATGGGAGTTATCTACAGGCCCCCAAACAGCAGTCTGGATGTAGGGTGTAAGTTGAATAAAGAGTTAAAATTGGCATGTCGCAAAGGTAATGATACAGTTGTCATGGGGGATTTCAACAAGCAGGTAGACTGGGAGAATCAGAATGGTACTGGACCCCAAGAAAGGGAGTTTGTAGAGTGCCTCCGAGATAGATTCTTAGAACAACTTGTACTGGAGCCTACCAGGGAGAAGGCAATTCTAGATTTAGTGTTGTGCAATGAACCAGATTTGATCAGGGACCTCGAGGTAAAGGAACCATTAGGAGGTAGTGACCATAATATGATATGTTTTAACCTACAATTTGAGAAGGAGAAGGGAAAATCGGATGTGTCAGTATTACAGTTGAACAAAGGGAACTATGGAGCTATGAGGGAGTAGCTGGCCAAAGTTCAATGGAACAATATCCTAGCAGGGAAGACAGTGGAACAACAATGGCAGGTATTTCTGGGAATAATGCAGAAGGTGCAGGATCGGTTCATTCCAAAGAGGAAGAGAGATCCTAAGGGGAGTAAGGGGTGGCCGTGGCTGACGAGGGAAGTAAAGGGCAGTATAAAAATAAAAGAGAAGTATAACAGAGCAAAGATGAGCGGGAAACCAGAGGACTGGGAAGCTTTTAAAGAGCAACAGAAGATAACAAAAAAGGCAATACGCCAAGAAAAAATGAGGTACGAAGGTAAACTAGCCAAGAACATAAAGGAGGATAGTAAAAGCTTCTTTAGGTATGTGAATAGCAAAAAAAGGTTAAGACCAAAATTGGACCATTGAAGACAGAAACGGGTGAATTTATTATGGGGAACAAGGAAATGGCAGACGAGTTGAACAGGTACTTTGGATATGTCTTCACTAGGGAAGACAAACAATCTCCCTGATGTAATAGTGGCCAAAGGAACTAGGGTAATGGATGAACTGAAGGAAATTTATATTAGGGAAGAAATGGTGTTGGATAGACTGTTGAGTCTGAAGGCTGATAAGTCCCCGGGACCTGATGGTCTGCATCCCAGGGTACTTAAAGAGGTGGCTCTAGAAATCGTGGATGCATTGGTAATCATTTTCCAATGTTCTATAGATTCAGGAACAATTTCTGCTGATTGGAGGGTGGCTAATGTTGTCCCACTTTTCAAGAAAGGAGGGAGAGAGAAAACAGGGAATTATAGACCGGTTAGCCTGACGTCAGTGGTGGGAAAGATGCTGGAGTCAATTATAAAAGAGGAAATTACAACACATTTGGATAGCAGTAGAAGGATCAGTCTGAGTCAGCATGGATTTATGAAGGGAAAATCATCTGGAGTTTTTTGAGGATGTAACTATGAAAATGGACAAGGGAGAGCCAGTGGATGTAGTGTACCTGGACTTCCAGAAAGCTTTTGATAAAGTCCCACATAGGAGATTAGTGGGCAAAATTAGGGCACATGGTATTGAGGGCAGAGTACTGACATGGTTTGAAAATTGGCTGGCTGACAGGAAACAAAGAGTAGCGATTAACGGGTCCCTTTCGGAATGGCAGGCTGTGACCAGTCGGATACCACAAGGTTCGGTGCTGGGACCGCAGCTGTTTACAATATACATTAATGATTTAGATGAAGGGATTAAAAACAACATTAGCAAATTTGCTGGTGACACAAAGCTGGGTGGCAGTGTGAAATGTCAGGAGGATGTTATGAGAATGCAGGGTGACTTGGACAGGTTGGCTGAGTGGGCAAATGTATGGCAGATGCAGTTTAATGTGGATAAATGTGAGGCTATCCACTTTGGTGGCAAGAACAGGAGGGCAGATTACTATCTAAATGGAGTCAAGTTAGGAAAAGGGGAAGTACAACGAGATCTAGGTGTTCTTGTACATCAGTCAATGAAAGCAAGCATGCAGGTATAGCAGGCAGTGAAGAAAGCTAATGGCATGCTGGCCTTTATAACAAGAGGAATTGAATATAGGAGTAAAGCGGTCCTTCTGCAGCTGTACAGGGCCCTGGTGAGACCCCACCTGGAGTATTGTGTGCAGTTTTGGTCTCCAAATTTGAGGAAGGACATTCTTGCTATTGAGGGAGTGTAGTGTAGTTTCACAAGGTTAATTCCCAGAATGGTGGGACTGTCATATGTTGAAAGATTGGAGCAACTGGGCTCGTATACACTGGAATTTAGAAGGATGAGAGGGGATCTGATTGAAACATATAAGATTATTAAGGGATTGGACACACTGGAGGCAGGAAGCATGTTCCCGGTGATGGGTGAGTCCAGAACTAGAGGCCACAGTTTAAGAATAAGGGGCAGGCCATTTAGAACAGAGATGTGGAAAAACGTTTTCACCCAGAGAGTGGTGGATATGTGGAATGCTCTGCCCCAGAAGGCAGTGGAGGCCAAGTCTCTGGATGCATTCAAGAGAGAGTTAGATACAGCTCTTATAGATAGAGGGGTCAAGGGATACGGGGAGAGGGCAGGAACGGGGTACTGATTGTGTATGATCAGCCATGATCACAGTGAATGGCGGTGCTGGCTAGAAGGGCAAATGGCCTACTCCTACAGCTACTGTCTATTGTCTATTGTCTATTATCTATTCAACAGATAGTGTTTAATTTTAGAAAGAGAGATTTACCTTACCATTCCAACACATCCGAAAATAGCATGATTACATTTTACTGCAGCCGACAACTGATGGTACATCCAGATCGCAGGACACTCTTCCTTCCTTAGGATCTCAATACACCGCACACTTTCCCTGGAATGAAGATAATCCAAAGCAGAGATAATCTCTGCTCCATGGAAATGGGTGTGATCCTCAGAAGAGGTGTGTTCCTGTGACAAGGAGTTACAGAATATATCGACACTTCCATTGCTGTGTTATTGAAAGCTGATTACTAAGCACCTTTAGCTTAGTGAGTGGTGGACTATGCAGGTCAGCAAATTGAACCTTGGGCTTTCTGCCTGTCTGTGTTAATTCATACCAGTTCATGTTCAAATAACTGCACGTAGCAACAAAAAAGAAACCCAACATCCTAAAAAAAAAGCAAGGAAATGTAATTTCAAAGAGAAGCAAGCCTTCCAGATACTGCTAAAATAAAGTATGTTCATTGGCCCGAAAGGTTAATTCTGTTTCTTTATCTGACGTACTTAACCTGATGAGTACTTACAGATATTTATTTCATGTGCCTTCAGCATCTCCAGTATGTTATTTCCAGACAGCACTTTTTAATTAGGCATTATCTTCCTTCTAGTCAAGATGGAGTTGAGGTCGTGGCTTGGTCTTAATTATGTTCATAGGGATTGTTTTTGGGGATGGAGAGGGATGTTAGAGGTCAAGCTGGGGTTTTGGGACAGGAATATGGGGGAGTTAGAGGTCAGATTTGGTTTAGGGTTTATGTGGAGGAGTTAGTGGTCAGGTGGGAGCCTAGACCTCCACTCCACACTCCACGTTCAAAAGCCAAGGATGGGCGAAAAATGACACTCGAAGTCTAGGTCCCCACTCCGTGCTTGTAGACCAGCAAACTGACCATGAAACAAAGGCCATCAGTAGATGCCAGGGTGTCCCAGGATCGGATATCCGTGTGAACAGGAGGCACGAGGGCTGACGAGTCAGTGGGCCCGGAGTCCAAGGCCTGCATTTTGGGGCCCCTTCATTGACCAATCTGGGGGTTGATACCGAAGGTTAATTGGAAGCCCAGAAGTCAAAGCCTGGAGACTGGAGGCCCTAAGGGCTGTTCCTGTGATCGGTGTACTGTCCTTGTGTATGGGTAGGTGGGAGGGAGGAAAGAGACTTGCCTTGTCTGTTGCTTGCTGTGTTCTGTGTTGTTCTGCCAAGCACTGTGGGCATGCTATGGTGGCACCGTGATGTGTGGCAATTCTTACAGGCTTTCCCAGCACACCCTTAGGCTGTGTTGGTTGTTAATGCAAACCTTTCACTGAATGTTTTGATCTACGTGTGATAAATAAATTAATCTGAAATCTGACCAGCCCTCCATTTGCATATTTCATAACAAAGCACAAACAATCATGTGTTTGAGAAGAAACTTCCAGAGCCTTTAAAAAATAGTGAACAAGACGAAAATGTTTCACTAGTTTAAAAATACCATAGTTGAAAAACAATTTTTCAAGCTCCTCTGCCTTTAAAATCAGATAGCAATGAAAAGCCTTCACCAGCCAGGCAGGTCCTATACCACCATCTATATCGATGATTTGGATAAGCTTGCACCAAGCATGGTTAAAGAGTTTTCAGATGACACTAAAATATATGGCATAGTGGACAAAGAAGAAGATTATCAAAAATTACAAGGGAGCTTGATTGTCTGAGTAAGTGGGCCAAGGAATGGCAAATCGAGTTTAATTTGGCTCAGTGCAAGGTATTGCATTTCGATAAACTAAATCCAGGTAGGGCTTTCACAGTGAACGGGAAGGTCCTGGGGAGTGTTGTTAAACAGAAGAACCCTGGAGTACAAGTACATGGTTCCCTGAAAGTAGAGTCACAGGTAGACAGGGTGGTGAAGAAGGTTTTTGGCACACTGGCCTGCGTAAGTCAGGGTATTGAGAATAAAAGTTGGGAAGTCATAGTGCGATGGAGCTCAGGCTGCACTTGAAAAACACACACACAAAACGTTGGAGGAACTTAGCAGGCCAGGTAGCATCTAGGGAAAGAGTACAGTCGACGTTTCAGGCCGAAACCCTTTAGCAGGACTTAACTGTGTTCAGTTTTAGCCATCCTGCTATAGGAAAGTCGCTATTAAACTGGAAAGAGTATAGAAATGATTTAAAGTAGAAGGATATTGTCAGAACGAGGAACTGAGTTATAGGGGGAGTTATAGACAGTATAGGACTTTATTCCTTAGAGTGTATGATTACTGAAAGGTGCTTTTATAAATTAACATGGGCAGAGACAAGGTGAAGGTACTGGTTCATTTATGCATTGCAGGAAATCTGAGATTCTGTAGAATTGTAGTCAGATAAGGAAAAAAAAATCTGTTTTTTTTGTATTTTGTTATTTGTATCGCTTCATACTTTAGCTTAGATCACCTTATCTAATATTCAACACTGTACTTTGAACAGAAAAACTGGCCCAAAATAGAGTGCAGCATAGCCATGCTTCCACATCCAGTAAACTACTTCCACTTGTAGCAAGACCCTACAAGATCAAATATCAAACTCAACCCAAAAATCAAAGTGAATTTCAGAAATCTTGAACTAAAACAAAATCAATATACTTTTCAAAAACATATTTTATTTTGCTTTTAAAATTAACAGAGTAACATTTTTCAAAGTTTATTGAAAACATTGTTGGCCACAGACTTATTGAATGCGCAGATCTTTATTGGGAACTGCTGTGGCAAAATAATATGTAGCTGAACAGTTTGAAAGGGCACTCACAGTTAAAATGGATGTATGGAATTTTGTAACGCTCTGGTTTCAGTTGTAATGCATGCTAATTCATCCTACAAAAAAAAAGTTTGATTTTAATAAACAGGAAAATAATGAACCTGAATTTCTAGTTAGAGATGTTGATTACATTATAGACAAAATGTTTAGGCATAAACAATTAATAAAGCTCCATGGATTTATTAATCTATTAAAATTCAATGATGTTTTGACAACTTACTTTTGCTGGAATATCTTCGGAATTTTCATGGCATAATACTGTCCAGTAGCTTTCTCTTTAATTAGAATCACCTTTCCAAATGTGCCTTTGCACATTTTTAAATATTCAACATTATGCATACAGAGAACAATAAAGCAGTTTCATAGGACTACAGGGTTATAGAAAAGATACTGCAGTTAGATTATTTTGACAATTTATTCTGTACAATGGATTGATAAGGATTTTCAGCTGAATTTCCCCTGGAGCAATTATGTTACCTAATAGCGTCTTCAGAAGGACACATTGTTTTGCCTCTTGTAAAAGTGACGCTTGAAAACGCTGACAGGTATTTTAATATTTGTAATGCATCTTCGGTGATGGTGTCCATGATTTAATAGCGAAAGGCCAAGCTCCTAAGTGAGAGCTCTGCCTTCCCTGAACTGTGTTACTTGCCTGGAAAATAGATTTGAAAATTGGTTTACGATTAAATTGACCCAAGGAAAAATATAGCAACTAAAGCAGGCACACAAGGTAAGGTAATAAATGAGAAGTGTAGAGGAACAAGGAGTCCTTAGAATGCATGTCTGAAGGAGAAGGGACAGTTGATAAAGATAGATTAGGAGGTACAGATATCTAATTTTTGTGGGTTGAAGCACAGAGTACTGAATACTGAATATGTTTATACTGAACCAGTACAATACACTAGTTAAGACCACAAGTGAAGGTGGTAAGCTGTGCCGATACAAGATTTTATAATAGCAGAAAAAGTATGAGCAAACTGTTACGACAGAATATTAAAGAAAACCAAATGACACATATAAAAGCAAATGCACTGTATTTTAAACTTGAGGTTTTGCATTAAAAATCATAATCTTCTACACACACATTTAAAATGGAAAGTACATCACCATTGCTGATGTTCCAGTTCCCATTTTCCCGAAGTTATAATTGTACATTGGAAATGATCTTCTCTCCTATTACTTCATTTGATAGTTCCCTATGCAAATTAACTGTATGCAGTACCATTTCCAGAAAGAGAAAAATATTTGCAGAATTTTTACATATGCTAATGGGAATTTCGTCATTGACAGGGTGGCTATGTGGATCTGGGTGGGTTTGGCCTAGAAAGTTATCACAATGAAGTCTTTCAGTGAAATGTTTGTTTTCAAACACCATAATGTTATGTGCAACAATATAAACAGATGGGGAAATACAGAAAGGTTAAGGAGATGGAATAACAAGACAGTTGAGATTAATTCATGCTGATGGTAAATGAACTGAAAATAGAGTGTCATAAAAATGTAATTATAGAGCTGTACAGCCCGAAAACAGGCCTATCTGCTCAACTCCTCCATGCTGACCAAAGTATCTTTCAGAGGTAGTCCCATTTCCCTGCATTTGGTCCATATCCTCTGAATCTTTCTTAACTGCCCTCTAGTTCTGGACTTCCTACCTGGTGAAATCAGACTGTCACTAACTACCCTGTCTATGCCTGCCATGATTTTATAAACCTATAAAGTTACCCCTCTTCAGGGAAAGCAATTCCAGCCTATCCTAGCTCTCCTTATAGCTCAAGTCCTCCTGTGAATCCTTTCTAGCTTAATTAGAACTTTCCTGAGGTATGCTGACTAGAATTGCACACAGTATTCCAGGTGCGGACCCAGCAATATGTAAAAGAAGACAGAGGAAAGTATTATCAGTTAGGAAGCACAATGATCTGGTGAGGGAACCACAAAAGAGGGGGAATGGAGAGCCGAAAGGAAGTTGGGCTCGTAAGTTAACTCCTGAAATAATTCAAGAATAATCAGATATATTCGTGAAATTGTAAGACCATAAGATATAGGAGCAGAAGTAGGCCATTTGGCCCAACAAGTCTGCTCCACCATTCAATCATGGACTGTTCTAATTCTTCCAGTCATCCCCACTCCCCTGTCTTCTCCCCTTTGATGCCCTGGCTAATCAAGTACTTATCTATCTCTGTCTTAAATGCACCCAATGACTTGGCCTCCACAGCCACTCTTTGCAATAAATTCCACAGATTTACCACCCTCTGACTAAAGTAATTTCTCTACATCTCCGTTCTAAGTGGACATCCTTCAATCATGAAGTCGTGCCCTCTTGTCCTAGACTCTCATACCATGGGAAATAACTTTGGCATATCTAATCTGTTCAGGCCTTTTAACATTTGGAATGTTTCTATGAGATCCCCCTTTATTCTCCTGCACTCCAGGGAATACAGCCCAAGAGCTGCCAGACATTCCTCATATGGTAACCCTTTCATTCCTGGAATCATTCACGTGAATCTTCTCTGAACCCTCTCCAATGTCAGTATATCCTTTTTAAAATAAGGAGCCCAAAACTGCACACAATACTCCAAGTGTAGTCTCACGAGTGCCTTATAGAGCCTCAACATCACATCCCTGCTCTGATATTCTATACCTCTAGAAATGAATGCCAATTTGCCTTCTTCACCACCAACTCAACCTGGAGGTTAACCTTTAGGGTATCCTACACAAGGACTCCCAAGTCCCCGTGCATCTCTGCATTTTGAATCCTCCCCCCATCTAAATAATAGTCTGCCCGTTTATTTCTTCCACCAAAGTGCATGACCTCACACTTTCCAACATTGTATTTCATTTGCCACTTTGCCCATTACCCTAAACTATCTAAGTCTCTCTGTTTCCTCAACACTACTCATTCCTCCACCTATCCTTGTATCATTGGCAAATTTAGCCACAACTTCATTAATACCATAGTCTAAATCATTGACATAAATTGTAAAAAGCAGCGGTACCAACACCGACCCCTGTGGAACTCCACTGGTAACCAGCAGCCAGCCAGAATAGGATCCCTTTATTCCCTCTGATGCACCATCAATAACTCACGCTGAGACTTAGGAAGTGAGATATCGGCTTTTATTGACTGAAGAACAACACTACATCCTGGGAAAATGAGGGAGAGCAGCAGGCCACAGTCGCCTTTATACAGGGGTCTGTGGGAGGAGCCACAGGGGCAGTCAGCAGGGTCTGTGGGAGGAGCCACAGGAGCAGTCAGACAGGTATATCTAGTTCACCACACCCTCTCTCTGCTTTCTGCCAATCAGCCAATGCTCCACCCATGCTAGTAACTTCCCTGCAATTCCATGGGTTCTTATCTTGCTAAGCAGCCTCTTGTGCGGCACCTTGTCAAAGGTCTTCTGAAAATCCAAATACACCACATCTACTGTATTTCCTTTGTCTACCTTGTTTGTAATTTCCTCAAAAAATTGCAGTAGGTTAGTCAGGCAGGACTTTCCTTTCAAGAAACAATGCTGGCTTTGGCCTATCTTGTCATGTGCCTCCAGGTACTCCATAATCTCATCAACCATTTGGCCCCTTAAGCCTGTACCAGTTACTGGTGAATCTAGTTAGCTCCATTCTCTGGCTGCTTCTCCAGAGCCTTGGAAACTTCCTCCAGAAATCTCTTTTCAGAAGTGATGATTAAACTTGCTACTACACAATATGACCATAGCTAATTTGCACCAGGCTTCATTTCCTCTTCTGTGCCAGTTTCTCATGGTTCTCAAATCCCTGGTCTTTCAATAATGTATCTGCTTCCTCCTTAAATATTTCCAATGATTCTGCAGGTTATAGAGTTCAAGAACTTGATTAGCTTCCTCTCCATTGACTTTGCCTATACCTCTCTCTTTCTCATTAAAGCAGCCAGCATAAGCAACGCCCCTCCCTCCGACCTCAGACATTCTCTCTTCTCCCACTCCCACTGGGCAGCAGGTACATCAGCCTGAACACGTACCACTAGCTTCTACCCTCCTGTATTTAGAACAGTGAACCTATACGATAAGATGGACTCTTAACCTCACAATCTACCTCTTTGTGGTCTTTTTTTTTATTAAACAAAATAGACTTTATTCAAAAATAAAATTTTGTACAATAGACCATTCAATGACTCTCAGCCCTTTACAAATGTTTCCATTACAGTCTTTACATTCCCACACTTTTGCCACCCAGGTGGCACTCTGTTATTCCATATTTACATACACTTGTTCAGAGGTATACACCCCACCTCCCTACCCCTCAACTCCCGCGGGAGAAGAACCCTAGACTGTAGTCTTTCCTCATCGGGCCCTTGCGGTGGCTACACCAAGTTTCAGTGCGTCCCTCAGCACGTACTCCTGCAGCCGAGGATGTGCCAGTTGGCAACGTTCCTCCACAGACATCTCCATATGCTGGAAGACCATCTTTGTGGTCTTGCATCTTATTGTCTATGTGCACTCCACTTTCTCAGTAGCTGTTACACTTCTTTTGCATTCTGTTATTGTTTTACCATGGACTGTCTCAATACACATGCAAAGAAGTGATCTGTATGAACAGTGGGCAAGACAATCTTTTCCCTATACTTTGGTACATGCGATAGCAATAAACCAATTCCAATTCCACCCTTTGTTACTAGCGGCTCACTGCATCTCTGTTTTAAATAACAACTCTCTATCTGCTCAACTCAATAGTTATTTCAATAAACTCTATAGTTATTTCAACACACTGTGTGAATAGGTATTTGGCAAGCTTTGTTGGGCCAAATGGCCTGTTTTTGTCAAAAACTTTCTAAAATTCTAACGCCTTGCTCTCGTTGAAGGTTCTCTCACTAATGAAAACATCACGACATCTATTCCATTAAGCCATTTCAATATCTTATGTGTTTCACTCTTCTGAACTCCAAATATAAATCTAATTTCTCTAGCTGCAGATAAACCCACTTTTACTTCACAGACTAATTCACGGTAAAAAATCTCAAGGGCATCCGGAAAGACTTTCAACAACCATTATCACACAGTTTAAGGCCACCGTGAAGGACAGTTTTGGATGCTAATTTAAAGATTGCACTTATAATGCAATCTCTTGTAGACTGAAAGAAGTCGAGAGATTCAAACCACGTGCATGTAAAAAAAAATCACCATGCGTGAACAGAGTAAAACATCAGCCTCTGGATTGAAACTCACAAATAAAGACTAGAAAGGGGGCAACAGTGAAAGGAGCACCTGGATGAGGAGCTTGAAAAAAAAAATCACTGGGGAGAATACAAGTTACTGGAAGTCAGACTAGAAACCACCGCAGTCAGGGAAGGAGGCTGAAAAGAAACCACCAGAGATGGAGAGCGACAAAGCTAAAAGGAAGTGAGAAAAGAAATAAACAAGAGCAGGAGTTTAAAAATAGACAAACCAGAATGAGGACAAAAAGAAATAAAAACATTAAGGCTAATAAAATCTCACCCTTTTTTTAAACTTACGGACTTACTTACTGCCTGTTACTCTGCCGGCATTAAGAGCAGCAATGGAGCTCCTCCATCTGCCACACACAGTTATAGAAGGATTCTACATTGCTGTTTCTGTAACAATTGTTTTTTGACCAGTCAGGGTTGTTAGTCCTAAGCTGAACTCCCAAACCGGGAGGACCAGTGGACCACTCTTAGTCTGGCCTATACCCTTTGACCTGTTTGGCATGAGTGACCCTACCAAGAGCTAAAGCATGAGGCCCTGACTCCAGCCAACATAGTTCTCCGGGTCATTGAGATACGTCGTCATCATCGTTAGGCCACATCTAGAATTTCCAGTTGGCAGAGGATTTCCCTCCACGCCGCTCTGACGTATTGGGAAATCATGTACTCCACAGGTGACAGCAGTGGTTTGCCTTTGCCTACGGCCAGGCGAGTTTAAAGAGATCACCACCTCTTGCAGTGGATGATGAAGTGTCTTGTCGTGCTCCTAGCGCTCCACAGCGCCTGCTAGCCTGCCTTCTTGACAGTTGGACCGTTAATCAGTCTCCTCCGCTCAGTCTGCCAGGGCCAGACTTCACACGCTTGGATAGACAGATCCCCTACCTCACCGAGGGTCAAAGACCCGTCGGCTACCCTCACCTGGTTTGGCCCATCTGCCGAGACGGTTTACCAGGGTGTGGCCGCTGCACGTGTTACAGCTACTTGGAGCCACGGGTGAGAGCTGAGCGCCAGGTGGGGACCAAAGGTGGACGAGCTGCCCTGAAAAAGGGCACAGCAGGTCCCCCCCCCCACCAGAGGTGCTACCCTTCTCTAGACACCCCATACACCCCCACTGAGGTACACAAGCTTCCAAACCCTACAACAAGGTTGTGATCCTCTTGGAGGTCACTGTTTTTTTATACTACTATTAATACATGCTTTTTTTTTAATGTGTTTTAATGTCTCTTTTGAACATTGAGAGTGATTTAAGTCCGGGGGTCTCTACCTCATCAATGTAAAAAAATTTACGGGAGATCCCATTCCATCATTTTCAACTGAAGTAGATACAATATGTAAAACAAAGGAAATTCAAACATAATTTGTCAAGAATGTGCACAGTATAAATTAATGCATTACACTTGATTCTAACAGAATTGTCCAACTATTATTTCATTAAGAAATCTTCATTTGTTGGAGTAATACATTTATTTATATTATGTACAGCCTTGAAACACTAGAATATTTATACTGTTTTCTTTTTTTCAGAAAATGCAACGTTAACATTAATTTTGAGAGGACTAGAATATAAAAGCAAGGATGTGATGCTGGGACTTTATAAGGCATTGGTCAGACCACCTTTGGAGTCTAATGGCCACTTATTTACGAAAGGATGTGCTTTCATTGGAGAAGGTCCAGACGAAGTTAATAAATATGATCCCATGAATGTCAGAGTTAAAATATGAAGAGCATTTGATGGCTCTGGATCTGTACTTGCTGGAATTTAGAAGAATGAGGGGAGATCGCATTGAAACCTACTAAATATTGAAAGGCCTAGATAGAGTGTATGTGGAGAGGATGTTTCCTATACTGGGAGAGACTAGGACCAGAGGGAAAGGCCTCAAATAAAAGGATGTCCCTTGAAAACGGCAATGAGGGGGGAATGCCTTTAGCTAGAGAGTGGTGAATCTGTGGAATTCATTGCCACAGATGGCTATGGATGCCAAGTCAATGGGTATAGTTAAAGCAGAGGTTGATAAGTTCTTGATTAGTAAGGGCATCAAAGGTTACAGGAAGAAGGCTTGAGAAAGGGGTTGAAAGGAAAATAAATCCGGCATAATTGAATGGCAGAACAGGTTCAACATACTGAATGGCCTAACACTATCTCCTCCTATGTCTTACAGTCTAAGTTCACCAGCAATGAAATTCGCTAGCACCTGATGGACCCTGATCACTTGAATAGAAATTCTGATTAATTATAAGCTTATAATACAAGGTAACATTTAAACCAGTATTAAGAGAGAGGTGCTGTCTTTTGAATAATCATTGACAATGTGACAAACCAGAATATTAACTGGCCTCCCAGTATTCGGAAAGATCAAGGAAGTCTCTTTCAAGCTCTCGCCAATATTAATAGCTTCAAGCTATAATAAAAAAATTAGGTTTTATGTCATAATGATTTTGCTGTTGTGACGTGTATATTGTTTGATGTGCTAGCTGCTAAATCACTTCACAATAATTGCTTCTAGTGTTCAGGGGCTTTCTGAGGCCAGGAAAGGTCCTATATGAATTCATGCCTTTGGTGTACGTCTCTTTACTTGATTATCAAATCACCTTGATTCTCTCTGTACAGGCACACAGATCATAAAGATGTCAAAAACTTATAATATGGGATAGATGTCTGAAATATTAAGATGCTGCTTTTGATGAATTTTTATATGTGCTAAATTAGTGCAAAGAGGGATATTCAGTCATTATCCGCAATTCTCACTGGTAGTAAATTCTATCAACAAAATATTTCTCCAAGTATCCAAAATGAGCTTCTATTGCATAGTGTGTGTGCATGTGTTTGTATTTAAGGCATCCTGACACTCTGTTTGGTGCAAGAAATGTTCATTTGATCTGTTATTTGGAGACCCTTAAGGATAGTCTATGATCTCGCCCTCTTGCTTAAGGTTATCTGCTACTGTTTGGATTGCTTTTTCCCGTCTTCACTATCAGCTTTAACAAAACATATTCATGGTAAATATCACCTTAGATACAAGATATAGCAAACAAAATAAATACAGCTTAAATATTCTCTAAATCAGTGGTTCCCAACCTTGTCTATGCCTCACACCCCCAGGAAATGTTTGATTAATGTTCGCACCCCCTACAAAAGTAATATCACATTTGAAGATGAAGAAGTCTAATTTCTAATTTTTGAACCACAAATTGAACCACATACAATACTGTGGGTGAACAAATTGAACTTAAAAGAAAAATAAGCTTTTAACTCAGTGCATAAAATGCAAATATAAATTGAGCAATTAGATTCTAATTTAATCAGAAAAATTGTAAACAGTAAAATCAATCCCAATTGTGAACATAAAATTCAATGACTTCTTTTGCTCCTGCTTCTCATTCATGATTTTGTCAAAACGTGGAACTTTCTTGCTGACTGCGATCCGCAGGTCTGCCTGTGGATTCAGGCGATTCCTCGATTTTGTCCTGATTGACAAAAGAGAACTGAATCCAGATTCACACAAGTATGTTGTTGCAAATGGAATGAGGACACGGAGTGCTTTTCCACCAACTCTTGGTAACATATCCAGTGCTGCACACCAAAACTCCTCCAAAGTCTTGCTTTCAAATTGCATTTCAAGAGCTCGGTTTGTCCGCAAATCCATAAGATCTTCCTTCAGCTCTTCATTATCTGACATTTTCTCCAAATTGTAGGAGTATGGATTCATGATCCATTGTTCTGAAATCTTCAGGTCTCCAGCAGCAAAATATCCATCAAACAACTCTGACAGCATTTCCAAATGAGCCACAATTTCTTCATGCACAGTAGGAGTTATGGATCCAGCATCATCAACCATCTCTTCTAGTGAAGGAAAATTTGAGAGACTGCCTCTTTCCATCCTTTGACGCCAAAGACGTAACTTTTCTTTGAAGGCATTCAACTTTTCACAAGCCTTCAATATGTTTATCCCTTTTCCTTGTAGAGAAACACTCAGGTCATTCATACGAGTGAAAATGTCAGCTAAGTAAGCCAGCATTTGGGCGAATTCCTGTGATTCCATTGCCCCAACCAGATCACATTCACGCTCCTCCAGAAAAACTTTGATTTATTCCCGCAGTTCAAAGAAGCGGGTTAAAGCTTGTCCTCGTGACAACCAATGGACTTCTGTGTGGAAAAGCAAAACTGAATGCTGACTTCCCAGATCCCCACAAAATGATTTGAAGATGCAATGGTTCAAAGCACGCCCCCTGATCCAGTTGATGATCTTCACACAAGTATCAAGGACCTTCTTCAAATTTGGAGGCAATGTTTTTGATGCCAAAGCATGTCAATGAAGAAAACAATGTGTAACTTGCAAGTCTGGAATCTCCTTTTTCATCAATGCAGAAAAGCCAGATTTATTTCCAAGCATTGCAGGTTCCCCATCAGTGCACACAGAACCAATGACTTTGATACCTAAATCATGTTTGGCAAAGAAGTCTTTCACCAGCTGCATCACATCCTTTGCAGTTGTGTTTGTTTTCAGATCTTTACAAAACAGGAAATCTTCCTTCACAGCACCATCATTGACATACCTCACTAATGTGATGAGTTGACTACAACAGTTGACAACAGTTGACTCATCCAACTGAATAGAGATTTTAAGAGGACTAGCTCTGACATCTGAGATGACTTGGTCCAAAATACCTTCACTCAAATCACTGGTTCGGTTGTGAATGACATTATTTGATAGGGGCTCCTGTTCAAATTTTTTCTTGCTTCTTTGCCCAGGATAATTGTTGCCATTTCCAGTGCACATGGCTTGGTGAGATCTTCCGCAATTGTATGGGGCTTCTTGGATTTGGCCACTTTATACACCACTTAGTATGAAGCAAGAAGTAGTGGTTTTTCAACAGAAACAAATCTTAATTTTGGAAGAGTTCCTTGTGAATCAAAACGAGCTCTTTCGATTTTCAAAGACACAACATCATGTCCTTCAACATCAGCTCCACAATGCTTGTTCTTGAAGTGCTCTTGAAGCTTGGATGGCTTCAGATTTGAGTTGGAAAACACAATGCTACAAAGAATCCACTGGGGTTTTTGCAAGCCATCATTTCCTGTTGTGCAAGTGAAACCAAAGCACACATAGTCATCATTCCATTTCCTTCTTTTTGACATGATGAAGGGTTAATGAAGGGTTAAGGGTAAAGACAAAAATATGAGCTAATATGAGAAAAACTATCTGACTAAGTCAGGGATGACCGCTTTACTCAACCAGACACGCCTATAGGAAAGTATTGGGAGAAATACGCTTTCGAATATTATATTATCTGCGGTTACGCCAAGATAAATCGTCAGGTGGAAATGCTATGGGGACGTGACGCAATTTATTAGGCTACTCTCTACTGAATTTACACACCTATTTCCGTTGATTACCGGAGATATGAACTCCCATCACACGATTCAAAGTCTTCGGTGCTAACCAAGATACCTCCTCAACTAACACAATTCAAAATTATCAACAATTCAAGAAAAAAACCTTTTAAGAGAAAAAAAACCTTTGAAATTCAAAAACTTTTTTAATGAATTGAGACAAATACGAATGAATGACTTCAGCTGCTTTTTATCAAAATGTGGCTTTTTAAAATTTTATAATTGAATAATTTACCTACTGTCTGCGGGTTTGGTTTTAACACGAAGACATTACTCGATGGTTGATTCAGGATGTATAAAGATTTTGACATTATGAGATGATTTTTAACTCTGAGACGTAACCTTATAGCTAACATTGATGAGACTCCTCAACTCTAAGGTGTAACTTCCCAGGTAACACTGATGAGAATCCTCAACGCTGACTCGGGCAGCGGGAGACTGGAGTGTGCTTGGGACAAACCACTCCTCAAGGCACACTGGCAGCTAGCTGAGTGATGACTCGTGACTCGTCATTCAAGGACACAAGCCACTTTTTGTCGCACCCCCTGAAATTCCATCTCACACCCCCTGGGGGTGCGGGCACCCCGGGTTGGGAACCCCTGCTCTAAATATAATTACTCTAATATAGTTAAACTGGCTAATGACCTCTTTTTGTAGGAATCATTTCAGTTAAAATGTCTGTCACAAGGATTTATTTAGCATCTTTTGATTATCAATACAATGCAGCACAATTCTGCCAGTTACACTGCTTTCTCCTACCTGCACTTTGGTTTCAAAATTTCAGTTTCTACATTTGCAAAAATAACAAGATTTAAGTCATTCATCTTCCAGAATGAACCAATAACAGATGGTACCCAGAAATGGTCAAGAACAAATGAACGCCTATGTGGCTGGTCTTTGAGAGAGATAAAATTTGTCTGCCACAGTGATCAAAACCAGTTTAGATATACAGTACAACCACATTAAGTAACTATAGATGGTATGTATCTGCTCTACAGACACCACATAGAACATGGCAACCTGCCACAAGGATCATCACTGTCAAGCATAAAAATATATACTGACCAAGGCAATATAAAATGCTTATCATCTGAAGCACTCAGCAGCTCCAACAGAAATCCCACAGAATAAAGCGTAAATATATTTCTTCTTTTAACTGTTTCCCTTTTTAAATTTAAAACTTTCCCCTTAACTCATTTTCTTCCTTGATTTCCATGGTTCTGTATTAAAAAATATTTCTCTTTACTTAGTCTTCTCCTTTCATTTTATTTTTATTTAAAACAGCAGTTAACCCCTTGTTTTCTTTCCATCTATGAAAACAGTTTCGATTCCTCATCATCTCCCCCAGCTTGCAGAGGGTTGGAGGATGCACCCTGTGTGTCAGGTCTCATTGGAATCTGTTGCATTGACTGCAGGTATGGCTCTGTTGTCTCTATCTCACTCAGTGGCTGCATGCCCATGCTGTAAAGATGGGGACAACCCAGCAACAGTGACTGAGGGAACAAACTACTGTAAAACACTGAAAAGGAGTTAAAAATATAATCAGCCTTTCAGATCATAATTCATTGATATTGACATTTTGTTTTTCCACATGTGTACCTTTCAAATATTAACACTGCAGACAGCTTTGAGAAATGTAATAGGAACGAATCAACACCACAGCAGAAAACAAAACCAAGTCAGCACAACCTAGAATGACACTGGTTTAAAAAAAACTTGCAATGAGGATGGATGATAATAGATGCTGGGAGTGACCTTTTCTGCTATCCTTGCCCTCTTTTCTTTGTACAACTCCTTCCTGACTGATAAACACGTGGCTTCTGGACAGCCTGTATGTATGAACAAGCATTCAGAAAGCCAGTAAGATGATGGGGATGCACTTGCTGCCTGATGTGTGGCTGCAGGCATCTTCTGCTGGGAGGGAATGGAACATTTCCACGTGTCTTCTCTCTGTCTCACCATCATATCCCCAATCTATCACCGCCCACCTCCAGAGTCACAACAACCAGGGAAGGTCAAGCTGAACAGAGCTAGGAGCAACAAACAGACTAACTCACTGAGGTAGAGGCCTGATGATAGCCACTCTTCCCACACCTGCTCTCTCTCCGATCACAGCTGGTTCTGTCTTCCATTTAATTCAACTTACAGGTCAAGTTACAAACAATTCTCAGGAACGGAACCCTATCGTAGCCTGGGACTGCCTATTTCCTTTTATAGTGTTTATTTATAAATACTCAATCAATTAATTTTAACTTGCTCCAAGTAAAATATTCCATATTTTAACCAAAATGTGGAACAATCTTGTAACTTTTATCTGCATTTGTTTAATTAATGTCATTACCAAAGGATCATTCTTCCAAAGTTTTTCCAGAGTTTTGAAAACCTCTAAGTATTTTGAATGTATTACTCATGGGTTGCTTTAATCTTCACGTGGATTGGATTATCAACTTGGAAATGATAGCCCAGAGAATTGGTTCATAGCCTGCATTTAAGACAGTTTCCTAGAGTTTTGTATTATGGAGAAAGGTTCAAATTTGGTAACAAGATAGAAAAATCATCTGAGAAGAAGATTCACTTAGAACCAAAGATCATTACTCATCTTGAGATTGAAAACTTGGTCTGAAACAACTGTGTTAAATTTCAGTAGGTTAATTTCAAAGGAATCAGTAGAGTTGACTAAAGTAGTCTAGGTTAATAGATTAGCAGCTAACATAACAGACAAGCGGCAGTGGATATTTAGTAACATAAATAATATCTCCCAGCAAAAATACGTACCAATAGGAGAAAAAACACTGAAGTGTATGGGATGTACTAATCATATCTAACCCAGAAAGTAAGGTGCATATCGGTAAAAGTTTGCAATGGACATAAAAATTGGGATGAATTCAGATTTCAACAGGTTAAAGAAAACTCAAGGAAAAAATAACAGAGGGTTAAATAATGACAAAATTTGTTGTGTATTAAATATTTGAACAATATTATAAATATATTTTTATTAAACATTTTTTATTTACATAATGCATTACTGGTTATATGTAAAAGTACATAAATGGCATACGTCATTACCCCACCACATGATACATGTATGCCTTGCTTAAATTTTTAAAAATAAAGTTGAACTCCCATTCCTGGCTCTCTTGTCTTTCTTTGAATTAGTTTTTAGGTTTTGGAGTTACAAGACATAATGGTGGCAACAGGGAAGTTTTAAACAAACCTGAAACGACTACATAACTGATGAAGCATTATGAGATGTTTGAGTTAAAAAAAGCACAGTGAGAAAATGTTAGGTTTACCAAAAGAAGAGAGAGAAATGGCCAAATTTTTTTAAAGCGCAGCACGTTTTCTTCACAAAAGGAAAGACAATCGAATTTTTTAAACGGAAAAATTCATGAATTTATAAACAGTGAGTAATGGATGATAAAATAATAAATTAAAAGAGAGTGGGAATGGCTGGCTACGTCGCAAAGACTGATAGGTTCCATTACACAGTGGATAGCTGGCTCATGTATACTGAGCGAAATGAGCAGTATTTTGAAGCAAATTGAACAGCCAGTAAACACAAAGTACACTGCAGATGCTGTGGTCAAATCAACACGTACAAACAAGCTGGATGAACTCAGCAGGTCGGGCAGCATCTGTTGAAAGGAGCAGTCAATGTTTCAGGCCGAGACCCTTCATCAGGATTGAAGAAGGAGGGGCAGGAGCCCTATAAAGAAGGTGGGGGGAGGGTGGAAAACCAATCAGAGGAAAGATCAAGGAGTGGGGGAGGGGAAGCAGGGAGGGGATAGGCAGGAGAGGTGAAGAAGGAATCTAAGGGGAAAGCACTATGGGCCGCTGCCCCCTCCTTCTTCAGTCCTGACAAAGGGTCTCGGCCCAAAACGTTGACTGCTCCTTTCAACGGATGCTGCCCGACCTGCTGAGTTCATCCGGCTTGTTTGAACAGCCAGTGAGAAGCAAGTGGCAATTTTACTGAATGCATTGGATTTAAAGGCATAGAGTTCATTTAGAAATCTGACTGCTCCAACTACACCAGCCAAAGTGAGCTTTGCTGATATCATGAAAATAATGCAGGAACATTTAGAACTAAAACCATTGTTGATTGCAGACAGTTTAGGTTTCATAAGCAGAATCAAAAAGAAAGGGACTCCATTTTGGCATATTCTGTTCAAGGGCATTGATATTTCCATACCAGGCTGTAATTCAACTATTTAATATACTTTCCACAATACACCTGTGGAAGCTTGTTAAAGTTTCAGACATCATACAAAACTTCTAAGGAAGTAGAAGTGCTGCTGTGTTTTCTTCATAATTGCACTTATCGTGTTGGGCCCAGGACACATCCTCTGAAATGATAACATCGAGGAATTTAAAGGTACTGACACTTTCCACCTCTGGTCCTCCAATGAGGACTGGCTTTCTTCCTGAAGTCAGTAATCAGCTCTTTGGTCTTGCTGGTTGCTGTTCTGGCACCAATCAGCCAGATTTTCAGTCTCCCTACTACATGCTGATTTGTCACCACCTTTGGCCAATGACAGTGGTGACGTCAGTAAACATAAATATGGCACTGGAGCTGTGTTTAGCCTCTCAGTCATAAGGGAGCCAGGACTATGAGTCTAACTTCATTATTTTACTTTAAGTGAGGCACGCATGTATCAGGTGGCGGGGTGATGATGTATGCTATTTATGTATTTTCACATATAACCCATAATGCATTATGTAAACAACAAAGAATGCTTAATCAAATGATATATTTACAGTATTAATGAAATATTAAATACTCAACACTCTTCCCTGGTTAGCTGTAAACTCCAACTCAATATAGAATACATCACAACTTATATACAAATACTATATGCTGTATACAATATACTATATAATACAACTACTTAATGCAGATATCCATAGCATAGTAAATTTTAAATTGCTCCATTCAGGCCTGAAGATTTAATCGCTGTGGAGGATTTCTTACTCTTGTTGGATAATGTCTTTCCTGACGGGGGGGGGGGGGGGGGGGTCACTCTGCTTGGGAGGTGAGGCTTGTGGCTGTGAAACAATCTCAGGCTCTGGGGCCTCCTCCATGGTAATTGTAGGAATTGACTCTGAGACTGCAGTAAGTGGTTCTGACAGCTTTGGACACCTTTCTTCTCCTTTTCTTGGCTTTTCTGGATCTACTTCAATCCTTGCATCTCTCCTGGTCCTGGCTTCTTACCCTCTCTTTATCCCATACTTAACCTTTTCTCAATACTGCTCCCTTTCCTTATCCTTGTTTCTCTTATGATCCCTGTTACTGTCCTGATCCCACTTATGCTCTTGTTCCCATTCTTTTTCTTCTTTCTAGCAATTATATCTTGATCTTCGGAAGGTGCATTTAATTCACTGGAGAATTCTCTTATTAATCCTTCTGTTGTGGGGTGCAATTAGTGGACAGATCTCCCAAAGGATGAGGGATGGATAGTGGACTTGAAGAAAGCTGGATCGGCCATGCTTTGGAACACACACAAAATGCTGGAGGAACTCAGCAGGCCTTACCACCTTATTGAATGGTAGGACAGGCTTGAGGGGCTGAATAGCCTTCTCTTGTCCCCTTCTTTGTAATCTCATATGGCTAAATTGCTGAGACCATGTGCATCCAGTCTTAATTTAAATACATGCAATGAAGTAAAGGGGCCCAATATCAACATAACTTTGAAAAGCACAACTGAAATACAAAACAACTTTCTTCCCTATTACATTTATGTAGTCAAATAATTTTCAAAAATGTACAGATACTGCAGAGGACACGTTAATTAATTTAATTGTGCAGTGGTCTCTGGTTAACTGAGATATATCGGGACCATACATTTCAGCCCAATTAAACGCTGCCCCAATTAGACAAAGTTTCATGGAAATAGTTAAAAAGATATTAAAGGACAAACTGAGTAACAAATTATGTATTTAAATAAAACACAGAATCAATATAAACACTACCAATAATACCACAGCAGGTTATACTGTGTATTAGTGTATTAATTAGTAAAACTGTGCATTAGTTCCTAATAGTTATCGACAGAGCAATTCATCCAGTATACACAATGAACAAGATCAGCACAGTCACCTAGCACAGATAATGGACTGCCTTCATACCATGTTATTATGACTGATCCTCCAAATCTTCATTTTCATTGTAACATTCAAGACGATACCTTCAAACTCTTCATAATTCCTGGTTGCTTCTGGCATCTCCAAGCCTGGATGCTTGAAACCGCAGTGAGCAAAACAGTTCAGAATTGTCTTACCGATTATCTCTTGCCATCTATTAGTGACAAAAAATTACTGTTTTTTGAACCCAAACGCATTCATTTGAGACAATTTTAAAACTGTTCTCTCTAAGTACGGTGTAGCATGTGACAACCACACAAGTGCACCCAACTGATGCTAGCTAGAACCAGTTTGGCAACAGCCTCTTGCCCCAATTAAGTGGCACGGTGTCCCAAATAAATGAAGGGAATCCTCGCAATCTTCTCAATTAGTTTTTGTTCTTTAAGACTTGTCCTGAATACTCTGATTCACCAATGGCCCAATTAACCCTGATCTGCTGTATTAACATTTCTGTATACAGGAAACAAGCTTCCCCATACTAAATGGCATTGTTTCTGAAAACACACTTCCTTTCCTAGGACACACCGTTCCTCTGGGGTATCAGCGTGAAATGTTCCTTCAATTACTACAGCCCACTGGAGACACCAAATGATGGATGTGTTTGATTTTGGCCATTCTGTCTTCATCAGCTGGCATTTGAACAGAAAGATAAAATTAACTTGAAAATGCAACATTTCTAGAAGCAAAGCTTTCATTTGATCTCTTCAGTGAGCATGCACACATCTTGCTGCAAATCCGTCTCCTCACCAACTCTAGATTTCTGCCTCACTTTGAGGTCAAGAAGAGAGGGAATGATGGAGCAACAGCAATGATCAGTGGTCATTGTATGGTCTGGTTGTTATTCCAGAAAATCTGCAGAACTACAGATGCTGGAAATCTGAAGTAAAACACACAAAAAAGCCGGTCTGTGGACAGAGAAACAGAGATAATGTTTCAGGTCAAAAAAAGCAGGTTCATTGCAAAATCTGAGTGGGCTACTCCCACTCACATAAGACACTGAGTAAAAAGAGGAACGCAGAGCCACTGGTGTCCCAGACAACAACTTCTTACTTTTCATTTGTGAACTTCCTTGCACCATACATTGAAGCAGACTAAACCAATAAATAACACCTTTCTGGTGTGAATTAAACATCAAAGGACAAAATAACATAGTTCCGGTGTTGAGCTAGACATCCATCACTTAATCTACACACGTGAATATGTAAAGAAAAATTGAAATGCAGGCTGGGAGACAAATATATAATAACTATAATATGTTCTTAATCAGGTTGTCTATAGATGTTAAAGAACAGAGCAATGATATCTAAATCGTGAATATTCATCTCAGACATACTGCTGTTGCTGGAAGATCATGACGAGCAGTTAGCACTGAAGCTTGGGAATCCTACGAGGATAAACCCTGGATGAAACTGACTACAAACTGCACACGCTCTCTAATTAAATGGGGTCTGGAAATAAGTTCTGTTGCTAAAGGAAATCATAAAAGGATTAAATAAAGGTGAAAAAAATGTCACTAATAATAATAATAAATAAAATAAACAATAAATATCGAGAACATGAGGTGAAGAGCCCATAAAAGTGAGCCCATAGGTTATGGGAACAGTTCAGTGATGGGGCCAGAGAGGTTGAGTGAAGTTATGTCCGCTGATGGATGAGGGTTGCTAACTGTACTTCAATAGGTTATTAATTCCCTCCTTGTACACAGAAGTTGCTGATGCAGGAGTCGATAAATGCAAATTGGATAAACAAGAATTTTGTGTACTAATAACCACCACAAATCAAGAGCGTCACACAGCGTGCTTTTGTCAAGTGGAACAATATGCTGCCTAATTAACCAGCTCTACTATTACAGCAACCTTATTAAATCACAGATGAAATCTGAGCCTCTTGGCTAATAAGAAACATGACACTATATCAATGTCCAGATTCAGAACAAAATTCAACAGTTTTCCTATAATCTGGCTGGTAACATGCATCACATCTCATCAGTATTGTTACTAGGGCTATAATAGGCAGGAAGTTCCACACTATGTATTCTGATAGTAACACAGTAACTTGATAAAGTGGAATCCATTTAAGGAAGATCCATTCATAAAAAGTTCACAATTTTTCAAACAAATGTTTATTGACAAAAGAAAGAGAGTGAGGCCAGAAAATATAAAAAGGAACTGCAGATTATCAAAATCTGGAGGAAAATACACAGAAAATACTTCGGAAGTCAGACAGCATTTGTGAGAGAGAAAACAAAGTTGAAGTCTGAAATTGGTGACCTTTCACCAGTATTTCTCAACATTGCGTATTTTAAAGAAAATACAGGTAAAATAGACACTGTGCTTGCAAGTTAATAAAAAAAATGGGAAAACAGATGAAGCAAAATTCGTGGCTTCGTTCCCACCCTAGGAAACTGATGACCTGTTGTATTTCCTGGAATCTCCCTGCAATCTCCTTCAGGTTCACAGACAGAGATTTATAAGGAAATGCTTTTGTTTGAGATACTGAACTGCATTTAACAAGTAGAAGATTCCATCAATAATTTTACTCTAATGCACAATGTAAATGCATTAAAAAACTTAAAATAAAAGCTAGCCAATGTGAAATGCATTACAAATTGAATATTTATGAAATAAATTATAACAAGACATTTAAGACACAAGAATTTACACTATGTTTACACTATCGTGGAAATATCACAGTTCTTTTTTATTTCTATGAACATTTTGTTGAAGCTCTAAGCTATGATGAAAAAAAATTTAAAATAATACCACACATAATAACTACCAACATCCCTGTCTTATGAGCATCGTTTCTCACTTTAACAAATACCTTCAAATTGAAATTTGTGTCTCAGCTGAACCAGGAATTTTCACATCTGGTACAGCAAATAGGCCAAAGTAAGAACAGTTTTATTTGTAAAATTTACATTTTAACATTCAGATTCAGATTATTGTCATTTATAAACCACAAATACAATGCAGTTAAAAAATGAGACAATGTTCTCCGGAATGATATCATGAAAAAGCACAAAACAGACCACACAAGAAAAACCACATATCGTTTGGTAATCCCCAATCCAGAGTCCAGAGAGGCTGCTGTGTATCGATATCGCGCTACCGTCTTAGCACATTCCCCGGAAAGGAACTACAAACCCATTAGACAAAACTAAAGCTACAAGACCTACACAAAACCACATAGTTACATATAGTTATAGTTAACATATAGTTTCAACAGTGCAGACAATATTATAATTGATAAAAGACTAACTGACAAAGACCACATAATTATAACACATAGTTTCAACAGTGCAAAGCAATACCGTAATCTGATAAAGAACAGTCCATGGCACGGTTTAAAAGAAAGTCTCAAAGTCCCGACAGCCCATCATCTCACGCAGATGGTAGAAGGAAGAAAAACTCTTCCTGCCATGAACCTCCAGCGCCGCAGCTTGCCGAGACAGCACTTTGGGAGCTCCGACCACAGCCAACTCCGAGTCCATCTGAAAACTTCGAGCCTCCGACCAGCCCTCCGACACCGAGCACCGAACACCATCTCTGCCCAGCGCTTCGACCCCGGCACCGGCCGCCAAGCAACAGGCAAAGCCGAGGATTCGGGGCCTTCCTCCCGGAGCTTTTTCCGATCGCACAGTAGCAGCGGCAGCGAAACAGGCATTTCAAAAGTTTCACCAGATGTTCCTCCGTGCTTCACACACTGATTTCAGTGATACACAAAATGCATTTAAAGTAGTGATCTGTAAGCCACCAATGTGACCTAACAGGGTACACTCTGAACTATATACACGTTTCACACAAAATCAAACACATTTTCTGAATGGTAAATAAATAAGCTTCATAACAGAAATGAGATCACTGTCTTGCAATCTATTAAAATAAACTAGAATCATTACAAGTAAGTTTGCCAGTTGACAGCTTCATAGAGTGATACACTTTGCTTCCTATTTATTTACATTTTATAGTTCCAAATAATATGCGGGGATTTTGCACCCTCACAGTGAGGGAGATTACAGACTGAAATGGCTGGCCATACTTAGGTGCAACAGAGGATTTATTCAAAGGTATCTCTAGTTGGACTATATCTAGTGGCTTCTCATACCCAATAAATGTACCATCAGTTTTCAGAGAAATATATCTGTGTCTTCATGCTTTTGTGTGTTCTACTGGAAATATAGAAAACTGGGGATTATGAATTCCTAAAGAATAGCAATAAGCTCTCAAAACAAACTGTACAAGGCCTTTATTTCTCTAATCCCTATAGACATATCATTGATTTGGACAAACCTTGAAGAGATAAACAATTCTTTGCACAATGGACTCAATTTCACTGGGAGAAGTGGACCAAGATAGGCCCATGTGTTCTTTCTGATGGTGACCCACTAAGGTCACAAGGTCAGCGAGAGGCTCTGCAACTTAAATATCTCTGAAAGACTGGGAACACTTCACAAACAAGACAAAGTAACTCAATATTACTGTCAAATAATCCTGAATGTAGTCATCATATTTTTAAACTATTATTCTCAAGGGAGCAGGGTGGAATTTTAACTTACGTATTTAACCTGCCTTGAACGAAGTACAAAAACAATGCTTGTGTTTTTACCATGAGTGATTTCTTTTTGATTATGAATTAAATCATGTTAACTTTAACTTGAATATAGCCTGAAAATATTGTACTTCTTTAAGATCTACGACTGCATGGAGAAAGTTGATGGAACATTTCATTGAAGAAACCAGCTAAATGTGAAACCAGCCATTTTACCAGTATTTAATCTGATTAGATTAAAGTAAAAAATCCCCAGATTGCCAAATGTGCACATAAAGTAAATTAGGAGAATAATTTATCAACTGCCAAAAGAGAAAATGCTCCTACATCCACCTCCTTGCTATAAACTGGTGACCTTCCAAGTCTCTCCGATCATTGCTCTAAAACTGATTCTGATTGAAGTACGCTCTATTGTTGACTTGCCATCAGCTTTCCCTTTTACTTCCTTTTCAGGAAGAGTATGGCCTCCAGATGGTATACCCTTATTGTGAGAACTCATGCGTGCAATACTTCATTCTATCCACTCTGTGGCACAGTATGTTAGAATATCAAAGCTCTCCACAGATTGTTATATCACAATTATGAAACTAAATCTGAATTTATTACCAATCCAATTATTAAAATAAATGTCACAAATTTGGTACTGGAAGCATAAAAAAGGTTATCTGCTTGTGCAACAAAGAATTCGCTAAAGTGAATGCATTTTATTGCCACTAAACAAAAGATTTCATTAGCACTTAATGTGTTAAACCTCAGTTGAGAGTGCTTGCTGATTCCAAGTCTGTTCAAATGAGTAAGTGTCATGTTCCCAGCACCAAGTTCATTTAAGCTCAAGCTTTTTTCTTTAACACTACTACTGTATGATGTTCAGTCTTTGCAGCCATTAGTATAATATTGAAACAAGATCTCAGAGTTTACAATACTCAGTAGGTCAGGTAACATCTATCAAGGGAGGAACAGAATACTCTTCTAAGACAATACCTTCTCTGATGTTGCCTGATAAGATTAATTCTGTAAGATTAATTCTTTCAACAATGTGAGCTTTTATTTCATCCACTGCATTTTACTTATGCATTTATATCATGCTGGTTATTAATTATAAGGTTTATCATTGCTTGGGGGATGGGTGCAATTAATTCCCAGCAGCACCTGAATTTGCACAGTAAAGACAACAGTCGATAAATCATAGCCATCTACGACACGCATCAGAACGACGGGCACCCAAGCGATCTGGTGACACCGAGATACATCCTAGGAAGTGCTGGGACACTTCACCAGTGATGTAACCTGGGGTCATCGGGTGTTTCAGGTCTTTCAGCATCAGGCACTCTCACCCAGGAGACCCAGCCAGGGCTGATCAGGTCCCGGCGTGTGTCCCAGCAGCATTGGTCTATGGGTCACACCTCTTGATCCGTAGCCATCTGGAGGCGCGCTCAGCAGCCACCGTACGGTCCTGATGGCTCTTTCCTTTGCAGCCCCCATACTGCCATTGAGTGAATCGGTTCTGCAGACCAAGCAGCCAGCAAAACCTCTACACCCCACCTCCATGGGCTTGCAATGTGCCTTCACCCCTATTTCTGGCACTGCTGTACCAGCTGGTCTTCTTAATGCTTGAACGTCTCCTCAATCTGGTCTTCCCAAGGCACGGTCAGTTCCACTATGCCCACCTACTTCGAGGTTTCTGACAAAATGACCATGGCAGGCCTCAGGGATGATGATTGATGAAGTCAGGGAACTTTAATTGCTTGCCAAGATCAATTTTCAGTTTCCAGTCGGACACCATGGCGAGCAAGCCTGCTGGTGATCTGGGCTGAGGCTGTGGTTGGTCTCCAGCTTTGACAAGCAACTATGACGATGTAAGATGTATCCCAGAACAAAGATTATTGAGGGGTAGTTTCCCAGAACCTATCACAATCAGAAGCCTTGTTGTGTAATGTTTCCTCACGATGACACTGTGGCATAAAGCTATAAGGTCTGGTTGTTTCCCGAACTGCGTCATGCCTCATCCCAGATGAATTATTGAGTTAAAAAAAATCCTTCTCAGGAGGTCAGCAAGAATGGCCTTTCCTGTCTATCCTTTATTGTGCTGAGAAGGTTCTGGCTCACAAAGCCGCTTCAGAAGGCAGTATGTATCAGCCACGTTAACCTAAGATTGGTGACAATCTGGCAGGGTTTGCAAGACATTACTTCCTACAAAGTGAAATCCAATAGCATGAATGGCAGCAGTGCTTCACTACCAGCTGAACCTCGACGCTTTCTATGCCCGCTTTGAAAGGGAGAACACAACTACAGCTGTGAAGATCCCTGCTGCACCCAGTGACCCTGTGATCTCTGTCTCAGAGGCCAATGTTAGGCTGTCTTTAAAGAGAGTGAATTCTTGCAAGGCAGAAGGTCCCAATGGAGTACCTGGTAAGGCTCCGAAAATTTGTGCCAACCAACTGGCAGGAGTATTCAAGGACATTTTCAACCACTCACTGCTACAGGCAGAAGTTCCCACTTGCTTCAATAAGGCCTGAGAAGAATAACATGAGCTGCCTTAATGACTATCACCCGGTAGCACTCACATCTACAGTGATGAAATGCTTTGAGAGTTTGGTCATGACTAGACCAAACTCTTACCTCAGCAAGGACCTGGACCCATTGAAATTTGCCTAACCCACAATAGATCAACAGCAGATGCAATCTCAATGACTCTTCACCTGGACAACACAACCACCTATGTCAGGATGCTGTTCATTGACAATAGCTCAGCATTCAATACCATCATTCCCACAATCCTGATTGAGAAGTTGCAGAACCTGGGCCTCTGTACCTCCCTCTGCAATTGGATCCTTGACTTCCTAACAGGAAGACTACAATCCATGAAGATTGGTGATAACATCTCGTCCTCGCTGACGATCAACACTGACACACCTCAGGGGTGTGTGCTTAGCCCACTGCTCTACTCTCTATATACACATGATTGTGTGGCTAGGCTTAGCTCAAATACCAAATTTGCTGATGATACAACCATGGTTGGTAGAATCTCAGGTGGTGACGACAGGGCGTACAGGAGTGAGATATGCCAACTAGTGGAATGGTGTCGCAGCAACAACCTTGCACTCAACATCAGTAAGACGAAAGAACTGATTGTGGACTTCAGGAATGGTAAGACAAAGGAACACATAGCAATCCTCATAGAGGGATCAGAAGTGGAGAGAGTGAGCAGTTTCAAGTTCCTGAGTGTCAAGATCTCTGAGGATCTAACCTGTTCTCAACATATCGATGCAGTCATAAAGAAGGCAAGACAGTGGCTATGCTTCATTAGGAGTTTGAAGAGAATTGGTATGTCAACAAATACACTCAAAAACTTCTATAGACATACCGTGGAGAGCATTCTGACAGGCTGCATCACTGCCTGGTATGGGGAGGCTACTGCACAGGACGAAAGAAGCTGCAGAAGGCTGTAAATTTAGTCAGCTCCATCTTGGGTACTAGCCTACAAAGTACCCAGGACATCTTCAAGGAGTGGTGTCTCAGAAAGGCAGCGTCCATTATTAAGGACCTCCAGCACCCAGGGCATGCCCTCTTCTCACTGTTACCATCAGGTAGGAGATACAGAAGCCTGAAGGCACACACTCAGTGATTCAGAAACAGCTTCTTCCCCTCTCCCATTCAATTCCTAAATGGATATTGAATCTTTGGACACTACCTCACTTTTTTAATATATATTACTTCTGGGTTTTTTGCACAATTTTTAAATGATTTTTAATCTATTCAATATACGTATACTGTAATTTAATTTATTTATTATTCTTTTATTTTGTTTTTTTCTTCTATATTATGTATTGCATTGAACTACTGCTGCTAAGTTAAGAAATTTTACAACACATGCTAGTGATAATAAACCTGATTCTGATTCTGAATCCCCCTCCATCTCTAAAATAACATTAGTGAATATATATTGGCGTGTTAGTGATAAATTCACAGCTTTTTAATTGCTATTACTGGCACCAGATGAAATTGGTAGACATTACTTTAAAATAAAATCAAAATTCTCAAACAATCCTGGTGGAAGTGAATTTTCAATTAATGTCCAGGGTAAACTCAAGAGATTCTACAGATGCTGGAAATCTTGACCAAAGCTCACAAAATGCAAGAACTCAGCAAGTCAGCCAACATTTATGGAAGGAATAGACAGTTGAAGTTTCAGGCCAAGACCCTTCATCAGGACTGGAAAGGAAGTGGCAGATGCTGATTAAGTGTTTTGGCCTGAAACATTGACTGTTCTCTTCTATAGATGCTGCCTGACTTGCTCAGTTCCTTCAGCATTTTGTGCATCTCCTGGGTAACACAAGATCTACACTGTCAAGTTATCCTACCATTTCACCATAATCTCATCATTTCCTCCAGGGATGGAAGAATTTATAAAGCACTCCCACATTGCTCCAGGTCTGAGAAATTTCACAAGCACCCCTTCTCAGTTAGTTCAGTTGTCTAAATGGGCAGGACGAAGGAAAATCAAAAGGTGGTTGCTGAAAATAAATTCAAAAGCACACTTAAAAACTTACTCGCAGGATCTCATTCAAAACAACAAGAAAACAAGCCATTGGGTGTGACTACAACCTGAGGTCTGAGTTAGGTGTGAAAGGTGAAAAGTTTAAGGGGAACATGAGGGGTAACTTCTTCACTTAGGGGGTCATGAGAGTGTGTAATGAGCTGCCAGCACAAGAAGTTTGGATAGGTACATGTAGCGTAGGGGTATGGAGGACTATGGTCCCATCGCAATGGGAGTAGACAGTTTAAATGGTTTGGCCTGTGCTAGATGGGCCAAAGGGCCTGTTTCTGCACTGTAATTTTCTATGACTCAATGACTCTAACGTTATGCTTGTAAGTATCCTTGTAAACATCAAGTATCATTGCAATATTTTTATTTACAAAATATAACTTTTTACTTTCTTTGGGTCATGATGTTTAAGATGTCCTGTTCAGAGCTAAGCACTTCCAAGATGGAATAGTAACCAAGTACAGGCTGTCCTCAGGTAAAACACATGTTCCTTTTTTCACAAATGTCCATAAGCTGATTTTGTCCATAAGCCAAAAAAATTCACATGGTGACTATGCCTGTGCAGTATTGTCACAAACGGCATAAAAAGCATATAAAACTGATATAGAAGGAACAATTATTATAAATGTAGAGTGAAAGGAAAGTAGTTCTACTGTTCATAGGAACAAATATATGTATGCACATCAGACTTCTGAATTTGATAATATTAAAGGTGCCTGTTCATATCTAGTGTCAGACATCCGTAACTCGGGATCAGCTTGTGCAGCATTTAGAAATTAAATTTAGTCAAATATTAGGTCAGGTATCAAGAAAATTGACAAGAATATCAGGCTAACATGGATTCCCACTCACTAACTGTAGAGAAAGAGATTGTTGTAGACCCTCCAAATGGCATTTAAGATTTCCTCTTCTTTCTTTCATTATTTATTCAGCTACAGTGCACAATCGGCTCGTCCTGCCCTTCGAGCCTCACCGCCCAACAACCCCCTGATCTGATCTGAGCCTAATCATGGGACAATTTACAATGACCAATCAACACAACAATCTGTACATCTTTGGACGGTGGGAGGAAACCAGAGCACCTGGAGGAAACCCACGCAGTCACGGGGAGAACTTGCAAACTCCTCACAGGCAGAGGCAGGAATTGAACCTGGGTCGCGTGTACTGTAAAGTGTTCTGCCAGCCATTACACTACTGTGCAACCTACTATTTATTATCAAGACCAAGAAACATGCTACTTTATTTGGCTCTTTCATACACCGGTTTTAAAATAATTTTGATTAATTTAGTAGACCCCTTCCTAGTTATACCACTACAGACATTATTGTAACAGTCTGATTCTAGTATGTTTAAATTTTCAATTCTGTAACTGATCCTTACCAATCAGTAGCTAATTTTATCTAGATGAAAGCTTTCATACAACCATAGCCATAGCCTTTGAGTTTACCATTAGCTAATAGCTTACTTCTGTAGCCCTTCCTTAATTCAGCAAAGTCATGTCTATGCTGCTTGAGCTATTTCCATACGCTCTCTCATACTTTGTGCCAGGATCAGCCTCCTTCTTACAAACTTCCAGTTATACACCCCATAGACTGGGATCATTCATTGAAAAGACTTGAAGGAGAAAGGATAAGACTTAAAGAATAAGAACACTAATCGATTATCAAGTATTACTCTGATCATGTTTTCTAAATACAAAGGGAAAGTTGCAAAGTACTGTTGGAATTGCCCCACTGTGAAATGTGGAGAGATGGCACAAATGCCAAATCTGTAGCCCAATCCAATTTGCCCTTGGATACAGAAACGTCTCCTATCAGCTGATGTGCTGAGCAAGAGCAGCTGTTCTGTGGAAAAAGCACATTTTCTCTCACCTACTCTTTGGCAAATGGATGTGAGGTGTGAGGTGACAGCGAAAGAAAGAAGTCCCAAATAGAAACCCACATTTCAGAAACACCTTCTCCCCCTAACAGGAAGTTTCACAAAATCTATGAATTCAAGCAAACTACTTCGTCTGAAATTAGTGTTAAGAGTATTCCTTCACCTGAAAGATTACCTGATTACGACTTGCAAAACTGCTAAGGCATTTTGCCTGCTGTGAACCCGGCAATGTATTCTGAATTAACATTCCCATGCCAAACGGAGTAAAACAGAGATATTTGTTATACTGTAAAATCCCATCAAGCAAAAGAAACTTAGAATTTTAACTGTTAATGGTAGATTTTCTAACTCTTTCATATGGCAAGAAATTTTAGTCACTGTAATCATGAATCGTAAAATCCACAAATTTGTGATGCCTGATCAGAGCATTAAAAACTTCGTACTCTCTATTCACAAGTACATACTTAACATGAGGCACACCACTCGTCACTGACCTCCATGCAGAATATGACCCGTCTACAACCACTCTTTGCCTTCTGTGGGCAAGCCAGTTCTGGATCCACAAAGCAATGTCCCCTTGGATCCCATGCCTCCTTACTTTCTCAATAAGCCTTGCATGGGGTACCTTGTCAAATGAATGAAATAAATGGCACCAATGGAAGTATTCCTTAGGACCCTGAATGGTGGTGAGGGGGGCAATGTAATGGCATGCCTGCTATTTAAATGTCGGCCCATGACCTTTTTTCCCTCCCCCATCTTCTTGATTTGCCTATCACCTACACTATCTTCCCTCCAGTTCCCTCTATCACCTCCTTCCTTCTATCCCTTAGGCCACTGTCCTCTCCTATTAAATTCCTTCTTCTTCAGCCCTTTGTCACTTCCATGCATCACCTCCCAGCTTCTTACCCTGCTCTCCCCCTCTCCTCATCTACCTATCTTCCCCCCTTCACCTGGGTCCACATATCATCTGCCAGATCTTGCTCTACCCCTACTCCCCTCCCCCCCCCCCCCCCCCCCACCATTTCATTCTGGCCTCTGCCCTCTTTTTTTTTCCAGTCCTGATGAAGGGTCTTGGTCTCAAACATCAACTGTCCATTTCCATCCATTGAGGCTGTTTGACCTGCTGAGTTCCTCCAGCATTTTGTGCATTGCTTAAAAAGGTAATCTAATATTATTTGTAACATTGGTAATATTAGTATAAGATCATGATTAATACCTGTTTTAACAGCCAGCTGTTTAAGGAAATCAATGCCGTAAGATTTTCTCCTTAATATAAAGTCTGCCACTGTGTCCTTGCTTTACCATTCACATCACTGGGAGGGTCTGGATGAAACTGGAAACTTCCGTACAAACGCAAGAACAAAATATTTCCTATGCACAAAATGTTAATCAGCTAAGCAGCCTACGAGTATTACTCCAATCATTTAAAGTACGTTTAAGATCCAAGTGCCAAATCTGCAATGTACTTTAAAATCTCTCCAGTTACACAGATGGTTTAACCATCATCAGGTATTGTGGAACCATCCTAGGGTGCAAAAAAGGATCATAATGTTTTTACAGGGGCTGGAGAGTTATTCTCAGAAGCAGCAGCTGCTTTCCAGCACAGTAAAGTCCAGTTACAAACATTTAATACAAACACCAAAATCTGTATAGGAAATCGGTCATGTAAGTGAAAATACTAACTCTCACTTCATGCCACTACAAAATGAATTATTTCCCTCTCTGAAACATCTGCTTTAAAAGAACTCTTTAACGTACCACAGCAGATGTCAGATTGTTTTCGCTGTTACAAACATTTTTTATTGTGACACTCCAAGAATGGCTTCACTTTCAGAAGGTCTGCACTGCAAATAGTTTATACACAACAATTACTCTAATTGACAAATAAATTGTTTCAAACTTCTAACACATTATCTGTATCTTTGCATAGAGAGCAAAGAATGAAATACACAATTAATTACCCTAATCTGCAAGAAAATCTAGTATTATTTACGTTATCAGCAAATCATTTCTAATTTCAATATCAGTTCTGCAACATGTTATCTTGGCCCTATTTGGGAAAAAAAGCATCATTACTTAAGGAGTACTTTAGGAAGACTGAAAAATTCCAGCTGTATCATACATAGCTCCTAATGCAACTATTAATTGAGAGTTCTCTGCAGCAAGAGTCATGAAAACTGAACGGAATAAAGAGAGAGACAATTGAAATGCAAACAGCAAGTGGGGGAGGGAATAGCTTAGGGAGGGAAATGCATGCAGATATTTTAAATCCATGAGTAGGAAATTAATTTGTGTCAAAAATCTACAAGTTTACATTTTATATAGTGTCATTTATTTACATAGAAGATGAAGTAGTGGGAGAAGAAAATAAAGAGAAAAGAGTTATACAAAAATACATTACCCAAAATTAATTCATCATACAAGTAACAGGACAAGACAGTATCATTAATTACAAAATTAACGTACCACTACTATCTGATTAGAATTAGTTCTGCTTGGTCTACACCTTAATTCATGGTTAAACCGAGGAAAGCTAATTAAAGTAAATGTTCTAGGCACTGTCTAAATACTTTAAAGCCATTAGTTCCTTGCAAATTAGCTGTTCAATGTCTGGTGTGTTCAGGATATGGAAATAACTTAGTTTATGCACTAACTTCCCCATATATTTTATTGCAAGAAGTGTTGTAGGAAAGGCAGATGAACTCAAGGCAAGAATCAACATATGGAATTATGATATTGTAACTACTTGTGAGACTTGGTTGCAGGAGGGGCAGGACTGGCAACTCAATATTCTGGGGCTCTGTCATTTTAGATGTGACAGAGTGGGAGGGATTAAAGGGGGAGGGGTGGCGTTACTCGTCAGGGAAAATGTCATGGCAGTGTTCAGTCAGAACAGACTGGAGAACTCATCTAGTGAGGCTTTATGGGTAGAAGTGAGGAATAAGAGAGGTATGATCACTTTAATGGGGCTACATTATAAACCACCCAATGGTCAGCATGATTTAGAGGAACAAATTTGTAGAGAGATCACAGACCGTTGGAAGAAACATAAGGCTGTTATAGTAGGTGATTTTAACTTTCCAAATATTGACTCGAACTCCCATACTTTAAAAAGATTAAATAGGATAGAGTTTGTCAAATATGTTTGGGGGACGTTTCCTTAATCAGTACGTAGAAGTCCCAGAATAAGTATGCAATACTTGATCTGCTATTAGGGAATGAGATAAGACAGGAGACAGGTTTGCAGAGAGGAACTCTGCATCTAGTGATCATAATGCCACTAGTTTCAAGGTAATTAGGGAAAAAGATTGCTCTGGTCTGCAGGTTGAGATTCTAAATTGGAGAAAAACTAATTTTGATGGTATCAGAAAGGATCTGGCAGGTGTGATCTGGCAGAAGTGTACTTGGTACGTGGGAAGTCTTCAAAAGTGAAATTTTGAGAATACAAAGCTTGTATATGCCATCAGAATAAAAGGCAAGGATAACAGGTTTAGGGAACCCATGTTTTCAGGAGATATTGACGCCCGGGTTAAGAAGAAAAGGAGTGTCTAGCAGGTATAAGCAGGTTGGAACAATGAGGTACTCGAGGAATATAAGAAATGCAAGAGAACACATAAGAAAGAAATCAGAAGGGCTAAAAAAGGCATACGGTTACTCTAGCAGACAAGCAGACAGAGAATCATAAGGGCTTCTACAGGTTACAGAGGAGTGTTTGCTATCTTGAGACAAATTAGGGTGGACAAATCCCCAAGGTCTGGCAAGTTACTCCCTCTGACTCTGTGGGAGGCAAGTGCAGAAATTGCCAGGGCCCTAGCAGAGATACTTAAGTCATCCTTAGTGATAGGTGAGGTACCAGAGCATTGGAGGATAACTAACATTGTTCCACTGTTTTAGAAAGTCTCTAAAAATAAACGAGGAAATTATAGGCCAGTGAGCCCGACATCAGGAGTGTGAACGTTATTGGAAGGTAATCTAAGGATCTGGATATATGAGTATTTGGATAGACAGGGACCGATTAGGGATAGTCAGCATAGCGTTGTGCGTGGTAGGTTACGTGTAACTAATGTTATAGAGTTTTTCAAGAAAGCTACCAGGAAAGTAGATGAAAGCAAGGAAGTGGATATGGTCTACATGGACTTTAGTAAGGCTGGTCAAGAAGGTTCAAACACTTGGCATTCAGGACAAGGTAGCAAATTAGATTTGCCCCATACATCTTCTTTGAACTATCTCTCTTTCCCATCTTAAATGTATGTCCTCTGGTATTAGACATTTCAACCCTGGGAAAAATACAACAACTGTGTACACAATGCTTCTTACAATCTTATAAATTATATCAGGTCTCGCCTCAGCCTCCACTCCTTCCAAATTTGTCCAACCTCTCCTTATAACACATGCCCTCTAATACAAGCAACATCCTCATAAAACTCTTTGGCACCCTCTCCAAAGCTATGAACTTGGACCCCATGATTCTTCTGTACATTAGAGCTGTTATGGGTCCTTCAATTAACTGTGTACATATCATCTTCTAAAGCACACCTCATACCATCCATATCTGCATCTGATCTATATCTGGATGTATGCTTTGGCAACCTTTTATACTATCCATAATGACACTAACCTTTGTATCATCTCTAAACTTACGACCTCCCCATCCACATATTTATCCAAGTTATATACCGCATATATGACTTAGATGTATATACATCGCAGACAGAAGAGGTCCCAGTACAGGTCCCAAGGAACACCAACCAGAATAAGACTCATCAACCACTTCTCTCTGTCTTCTATGGGAAAACAAATTATGTATTCAAATGGCCATGTTACTATGAATCCCATGTGTCTTAATTTTCTAGATGGGTCTACCTTATTGAATTCCTTTCTAAAATCCATATAGACAACATCCACAGCTCTGACTTCTATTGATCACTTTTGTCACCAACTTGAAATACTTAATCGTTAGGAGAACATTGTCCCAACAAAGCCATGCCGAATATCTGAAATTAGGCCATTCTTTTCCAAACATTCATAAAAAATTCCTCTCCATTTGTTTCCCTACAATGACATGAGAGTCACTGGTCTATGATTTTCAGGATTATCCCTATCTCCCTTCTCGAACAAAAGAACGCCATTAGTTACTCCCCAGTCCGCGGAGACCTCACTGTGGCAAACTGTGTCAGAATGCTTGTGAATGTGATGGGATGCAAACATGTTTACTGCTTTGACAGACAACAAAGCGTTGCCATTTATCAAAGTTTTCCTATTAACAGTTTTGAGGTGGGGGTGTTGTTTTGATCAGTACACATGACCTGATTACATTACAAAAGCCCTAGTACCTCACAGTGCCTTGCCAATCAAGGTATATCAGTATAATTAAGTATTAAATGTGGGTTGTAGGATCAACTCAGTTAAGTTTGGCTATTAAAATGTCTAGGGGGATAGTTTGTGGCAGTTGCAAAGTATAATTTGTCTAAATGTTCACATTTACTGTCAGTGGGTTTATTTTCACAATTTCCTGTGTGACACTTAAACAATTGCTACTATAGTAAAGCTGCAAATATTATATTCTACATACACTGATGAAATAGACCACAGAGGGGAAAAAATAATTTAAAATGTAACAGTCACCAATGTTTAAAACAGCAATATACAGGTAATTGTGTGTAGCTTTATGCTCTTTTTTCAGATTTCACCATCATCATCGTTATGTGTCAGATTATAAAATGTAGGCTATCATGGTGTTCCGCATGTCTTTCTGAGGAGTTCTAATAGGCCCTGCAAAACTTTTGCCTGTCCATCCCTTGATGTAACTCACAAATGTCAGGCACTGTCGATTGCAACATTTTCTTCCATCAGTTTCTCGCATCACTGCGAGAGGTTCGAGCTTCTCCTTCTTCAGTACACATCCCAGAAACTCCAGCTGCCATTTCCTTATTGATGGTAACAGCTCTCTTCTTCTTCTGGCATTTTGCAACACTTACTCATTTGTTACTTTGTCCTTCCATGATATTTTCATCAGTCTACTCAAAAACCACATTTCTGCAGCTTCAAGTCTTCCCTCGTTTTGCTTTGATATTGGCCAACATTTTCTTCCATACGTTAGTGTGGAGTGAATGTAGCACCACAACACCCTGAGTTTTCATAGAACACCCATAAAAATTATGTTATTCTTTGGTATCTTGCTCAAACACTCAGACGTGCATTTAGAAATCCCAGTCCTGCTTCTAATTCAACATCAGCCCTACTGTCAGATGCTATCATGCTCCCTAAGCAACTGACATGTTTGTTTACATGTTTGTTTAATTGTTTTGTTGTCCACTCTCAGTCCACATTTCTGTATTTCTTTCAACTTTGTGACAACCATGCATTCATTTTTCTCACAGTTGATGGTCAATCCCCACTTTGCACTTTCTTTGACGACTCTCCATTATTTCTTGGAGCTGAGAAATAGGTGTCAGCACTGTGTTATTTGTATAATGCTGGTTGTTGAAATTACACCCACCCATTATCATGCCTCCAATACTGCTAATTGTATTAGAATCTTCTTGCTACGAAGATTGAGTAGGTTAGGAGAGATAACACAATCCTGACTGACTTCCCTCTTAATCTGGACAAAATCACTTGTCTCATTTCAGCTCTGATTCCCGCTCTTTGTTCCCAATACAAAATTCTGATGATTCTGATATATTTTCCATCAATGTCCAAGTGCTGAGGGATTTTTATCAGCTCTCTATGTCTCATCTTATTAAAAGCTTTGCTATAGTCGATGATAGAGGGCTTTCTGGACCTCTGGAACGTACTCTCACATCATTCTCAGGGTGAAGACTGCATTTCACGTTCAAAGAAGCCACAGTGCCCTTGTGCAATCGCCGGTTTCATGCTCTTTCTTGTTCTCATCATGATGATTCATAGCAGGACTTTCACAACATGACTCATCAAACTACTGGTGCGGTGTAACTCTAGGTTTTCTTCGGCAATGCAGTAAATACTGACTTGCTCATTTCCTCTGATATTTCGCCACTATCATATATTTCATTCAGCAAATCTGTCACCCTTTCAATCCCAATATCTTCCAGTGCCTGAATCATTTCTATAGCAATGCCATCCGGTCCTAATGCCTTATTCTTTTTCATTTTCCCCACTGCTGCTTTAATTTCCAATTTCATAGTTGGTGGGCCATCTACGTTCTTAGTTAATATTGGATTCTCTCCTCTCATATCTTCAAATGAATCAGCAATGTATTCAGACCGTCTAGCCAGTATATCTGCTTTTTCCATTAGTATTAAGCCATCTTTTGCCTTCAAACTTCCACTAAATGTAAATAATTAGCACCCATGAGTGTCCTCACCTTCTTGTGCAGGCTTTTCCAGTTTTTCTACCTCATTACATTCTCCATTTATCCATTGTTCTTTCACTTCCTTACATCTTTGCTTGATTTCTTTGTTCAAAGTTTTATATTTGTCAATGTTCTTTAACATGATTTTCTGTCTTCCTTTCATTAGATCCAGAATTTCATCTGTCATCCATTTTTTCTTCTTCTCTTTTTCAATATCTCCTCAGTTTTCTTCTCTTAGGCCTCTGTTGGTCAGTATCAACCATGGATGTTGTGCTCTAGCTGTCTAGGCACGCAACCCTGGGCAGTATAATATGGAGAGCAAGTTGTTGCCCATGTAGCAAGCTCCCCGTCTCCATGCACCTGATGAGGAATAGCAGAGACCGATACAGTTTGGTACCAGCAACATTGCGGTAATTGCTAGTCAGCACTGAGACTCCAGTTCCAGATCTTTCCCTCAGAGTTTACTCCCGAATCCTTCCCCATGAGTGGGTAGAGATGCAAGGAAGTGGAGGTTTGAGATCAGAGTTTTCCTTTTCCCAGATAAGCTACCAACTGCGGCTGAAGAGCAACTGACCAAAGTGACTGGTTTTAAGGTACCAGTAACACCCTTCTCTTGTCAGTAGAAACGGTTCTGCTAGGTTTAGTAGCTAAGACACATATGAAGGCCAGGAGCTGGACTTGGTTGTCAGAGGGTATTTGAGGCGCACACCATTGGGAGCATTTAACGGGTAGTGGTAGGTTATCCCCACTACCACCCGCAGCTAGAACAACCTTAAGGAATTTCAGTTTTAACTATTACATACAGTAATCTAGTCACTTTTCTTTAACAACTGTTCCCATTCATTTCAAACTGTTTAATTACAAATGACATTACAAGACAAAAACTGTTCAGTAACATGGTTCAAGCACAAGCAGCACAGTAACACCATCGCTGTTACCATGTATCCAGGCTGATTTCTATCCAGCAGTAGTAAAAAAAGCTAAACAATAGCTACCAGCCACAAATTAACATATTTTTCCCTAGTTAACCAGAAGTTGCAGTTTATCAATGTAGTTCTCTTTTGACCCCTCTAAACTGTAAAATCTGTGATTATCAACTGTTTTTCAATCACAGGAACAAGTTAACATAGACCCTTTTAAATGTTGCAGTCATATCAATATAATCAAAGATGGATTGTGACTGGTTACATTGTAATAACCAACCCCCAAATCACCTTACTGTTCCCAAGTCTCAAGCCTTGAGTGCAATTAAAACAATCAAGCATAAAATGATCTGCGGGTACGTACAGAATTGTCCATGGTAATAATTACTAGATTGCTACCTCCATCTTAAATCAAGTTCAGACAATAGGGCAAATAAAAATAAATACCGTAAGTGCAGATGACAAGTGAGAAACCGGAGTCATAGTATGCCTGGCTATCTTAACGCTGTTAAGTTTCTGTGACATAAAAATAAGAAGTTTTTAAAATAATGTTAACAGAGGCTTCAGACTAATTTGAATATCACTATCGCATTGGAAGATTAAATTGACGACATTTTCCTTTCAGCAATTCAAAATGAGGCATCTATTTCTGAATAGTATGCTTTATTTCTACACTATTGTCTTTTTTTGTCTATCCATGTATCATCTCTGAATGTGAACTTAATATGGCAGGCTCTTTGCTGGTGGGCTGGAATCATCACTTCACCCAGTTATTGAGATCATTTCCTATTTGGGTTAGGCTCGTTACACGTTCTACCACACAATGACAAGGTGTGAAAGAAATAACAATAGTGTTAGCCTTTGTACAGCTTTAGGCAGTAGCTGGAAATAAGGGAAAAGAAAACCAAACCTGTAAATAAGAGAGACAATTGCAAAGTTGTTGGGAAGGAAAACATGCTTAGCATTTCAGTACCAAAGCACTATCTTCAGCCTGAACCACTAACACTGTTTCTCTTTCTGCAGATGCTGCCCGATCTGCTGGATGTTTCCTTCATTACTGATCTACTGCATAGCCCATATTTGCCAGAGGCGATGCTCTCGGTATTTTGAAAGTCAAATCGATTGATCGTTCATCTTTAGGGAGATGGTGACTCCTCCTCAGGTCCGGGTGGCTAAAAGTGGCCTGACACACCCAGAAGAGGGAGGAACAAGATCAGCAAACATAAGAAGCAGTGGTTGAATAGATACAGTACACCACATGCAAATTTGTGTTATGGTGTTGTGTCTGCAGTGGATGTGAGCCTGCACTGTGGTCAATCTGAATCAGCTGTGTTACACGCCTGAGTATATTTGTCTCTGTGGCATGCTGGATACGTGACTGTAAAGCAAAAAGAGCAAGTGAATATTTCCAGTTGTCCTGGCCATCTCAAGTACTTCTAGAAAAGTACTTTCTCTTCAAGTTATATTGACAGCAGTCTCTTCAACTAAACATGTTAAAGTGCTAAGGCATGGCAGCGTAGGAAGTGCTTGGTCCAATTTGTAGACCCCAAGGCCAAGAAACCTCATAAGCACCTCTACTTCCTCAGGAGTAAAAAGGCACCCTATCCAGATGCATCACAACTTTGTGTGGCAACTGCTCTGCCTGTGACCACAAGGAACTGCAGAGAGTTGTGGACACATCTCAGCACATCAAACTTCCGCTCTGTGGATTCTGCCTACACTTCCTGCTGTTTCTGTAAAGCATCCAGCATAATCAAAGACCCACCCATCCTGCACATTCTCACTTTACCCCTTCCCATCGGGCAGGAGATAAAACAGCATGAAAGCACAAACCGCCAGGCTCCAGGACAACTTCTGTTCTGCTGTTATAGGATTGTTCAACAGTTCCCCAGTATGATAAGATGGACTCCTAAGCTCACAATCTACCTCATTATGGCCTTGCACCTTATTGTCTATTTTTTTCTTCGGTAATTATGGTTGTTATTCTGCATTCTGTTATTGGCTTCCCTCAATGCACTGCTGTGATGAAATGTTCTGATACGATGGGGGGAGTCAGTAATTGTAAAAAACTCACAGAAGGGACCTTCATGTAAATACATGAAGCCTAAAACTGGTCATCTTTCCAGCAGCTGTCCAGGTACACAATGCACAGACCCTTTAAGTAATAACTAAGGGAGCCACAACTCTGGCCAGACCTCTTCAGGTGACAAATGCCCATTGTGATATCAATGACCATCAGATTAGTGTAAGGCTTACACCAGTGGACACATCAGGTCTATTTTCAAAACCTCACCACTCAGCACACAAAACATTGGTAGAACTTCTACATCAGGACTTCCTCCCACTCTTGAACCTTTCTTCATGCTGTGCACCAGTTATTCCCATAGGCATCTATATGGTTTGGCCTATGCTGATGGAAAAGGCCTTTTTAAGGTTGAGAAAAGATGTCATGTGACCAAGAGGAGAAAGTTAATTCCCAAGCCAGTAGTAGGATGAGAGAGACAAGTCAGACATGGACAGATAGAGATAGAGACAGGCTGAGAGGGGGAAGAGAGATAGGGAGCCGAGAGGAGGGAGGGGGGAGGGTAGGGAGAAGGGGAGGAGGAAAGGGAGAAGTGGAGGGGAGGGAGAAGGGGAGAGGGAGAGGGGTGGTAGAGGGAGAAGGATCGGGAAAGGGGAAAGGGGATGGTGAGGAAGGGGGAGGGAGAGAGTAAAAAGAATCATGGGTCACCAGGAAAAAGTGATATTTCAGAGCTAGACTAGGAACATTTAGTAGTACAGAAAATGGGAGAGACATGAATGGCCATATTGACTCTTCATATTGACAGTATTGACCTTTGTAAATGGGCATCACACTCTCTCTTGCATGATGCTGCAGCCAGTTCCTGGGAATAACATACCATAGAATTAACTAGCTCATTGGCTGGACTCATTTGCACTAAGAATACCTTTCCTGCAGCAAAGAATCTGAGAGCTCCATCTGAATCATGGCCGCCACTCAAGAAAAAAATACTCCTCCCCTTTAAAGAGCACCAGATTGTCTTTTAAATAGAGGCCATCTCCTCAGATTTCCAGGCCTCATAATCATTAAGTTGTTTACAAGAATCAGTTAGCACCAACAGTTAACCCATTTATTATCACACAGGAGGTTATTCTGCCCATCAGGTCAATGCCAGCCCCTAACACAGCAAACTCACTTCCCTTTGCTTACTTCCCCAAAGTCCGGCAACTTATTCTCTTTGACGTGTCTGTAGGCTTTCATAAATAAAACGGCAGAGGTGTTTTAAGTTTAAGGGAAACAGTAACAAATCCTTTATTGTCAACCAAACACAGGCGATAAAGCGCGGTAAAAAACTTCACGTCATGACATCATCACGTCAGACCAGCCTCTGAAAGTGAACCCCGACTCAATGTCAGTGGTTGTGAATTATGCATATGTTTCCACCAATTACATTACCCTACACAGGTCCCCCCAAAGAATTCACCAAAACGGGCATCACGGGCGTGTCTGGAGTCAGATGAGCCGCCCAGCTCGGGTCCTGTGTTCCATGGGTAGAGGAACAACAGAGGCCTTTGGTCCATCCAGAGGTGGGCTGACGCTCGGTCATGTCGTAACACTGTGGGGGGGGGGTTGCCAGCAGAATCCTCTAAATCTCGGTGGACTGGTTTAAGGCAATTTACCAAAATACATTCAGGTTTACCTTGTCTATCTATGATAAAAAAAACCTTTTCTCGCTGTTCCAAAACACATAACGGGCCATTGGAAGGTGGGGAGGGGGGGGGGGGTGCCTAACGATTTGTTGGTGTGCATCATGGCAGACGAAAATGAATGAGGAGGTTGACAGGAGAGCGCTGTACGCCATGATGGGAGATAGGAATGGGTTTACTGAGCACGGCAGAACTTTGCTGAGAGGCTGACCAGGCGTTCATGGTGTCAGGGATAAAATCACCTGTACTTTTAACAGCTGTATACCAATTAATATATAATATAATATATATAGTATACCAATTAATCCATGGATGACTGAGGGTCATCCTTTGGTGCCGTTCTGAGCCCCAGCAAGACCCATGGGAGACGATCATGCCAACACTCGTCCGTCAGGGAAGCCCTCTGAGCAGCATTTAAGGAGCGGTGAAACATTGCAGTGTGACGTAGCCTGATGCCAAGGTTTTGGGCCATTACAGCCCAGAGGTCTGATGTGAACTGAGGGCTACAGCCAGACGAAAGATCAGATGGGGCGCAGAACCGAGCAACCCAGGTGCTGGCGAACGCCCAAGCCACATCTGTGTCAGTCGTCGATGCAAGAGGGACAACCTCCGGCCACCTGTTGGTACGGCCCACCATGGTGAGGAAATGCATCAAACTGTGGGAGGGGAGAAGAGGACCAACAAGGTTCAAACTGTCACTCAGGGACCTCAAAAGGTACCAATGGCACCTGAGCATGGAGGTTAACTTTTGCCCGCTGAAACTCAACAAAGGCAGCTCTCCAGTCATGTGCGTCCTTTCTGAGGATGCCTATCAATTGCAATCCTTAATTTGATACTCAATGCATATCTTTGCAATTTGATCATCATTTGCTGAATTAACAAAGGACAGTCACTTAAAGGTTTGTGAAACAATGCAATCGGAGGCTTATGATCAGTTTCAACATCAATAGATTGCCCTGACGCAAACTGATGAAATCTCTCACAAGCAAACATAATACTGAGCAATTCTTTTTCAATTTGGGCATACCTTGTTTCTGGATCAGATAATGAACAAGATGCATATGCTACTGGTAGCCATTCCTTATTATGTTTCTGGAGTAATACTGCATCTAAGCCTGCTTGAGATGCATCACGTGAGATTTTGATGGGTCTCTCAGTGTCATAGAATTTCAGCACAGGTTCTTTGGTGAGCACTTTCTTGAGATATTGCCATGCCTTCTCCTGTTCATGATTCCAGCTTCATTCATTTTTCTTTTCAGTTAGCTGCCTCAATGGACCAAGCTGTTCTGAAAGATTGGGTATGAATTTTCCCATGTAGGTGACCATCCCCATGAACCTTTGAACATCCTTTTTACATTGCAGTCTTGGCATGTTCTCAATAGCAGAAACCTTCAATGGATCAGGACGCATACCCTCATTGCTGATGATATCACCCACAAAGGTAAGTTCAGCCACTCCTAGCTGACATTTGTCTTTATTCAACTTCAGGTTTGCCTTGTGTGTTGCCTGAAAGACTTGTCTGAGTCTGGCCACAACTCTATGCATCCTTATCTTAAGCACAAGCCTTTTATGTGGCACCTTATCAAACACCTTACTGGAAATCCAAGCAAATAACGTCCATCTGTTCCCCTCTATCCACTGCACTCATTATATCCTCAAAGAACTTCAGTTTGTCAAACAAGGCCTGCCTTTGCTAAATCCGTGCTGCGTCTACCAGATGAAACAATTTCTTTTCTTCTTTAATGACAACTTCAAGCATTTCCCCTGCCTTTTGCCTACATCCTACATCCTTTTTTGAACAGTGGTGTGATATTCACTGTCTTCCAATCTGCCAGGACCTGCCCAGAGTCCAGTGAATTTTAGTAAATTATCTCCAAAGCCTCTGCTATAATTTCTGCCATTTCTTTCAGTACCCTGGGACGCATTCCGTCAGGACCAGGGGACTTGTCTATCTTCAGGCCCACAAGTTTGCTCAGCACTACCTCTTTAGTGATAGCTATTGTACCAAGGCCCTCACCTCCCATTGCATCCATAACATCTCTCTTTGGCATGTTAGACGTGTCTGTCACTATGAAGACTGACACAAAATAGTCACTCAAAGCCTCTGCCATTTCCTCATTACCCAATATCAATTCCCCCTTCTTATTCTCCAGGAGACCTACATTCACTTTAACCACCCTTTTCTACTTTATAAAATTACAAAAACTTTTACTGTTTTTATATTTTGTGCTAGTTTGTTTTCATAATCTAGCTTCCCTTTCTTTATTGCTTGCTTAATGGTTCTTTGTAGCTTTTTTAAGTTTTCTCAATCTTCCAGTTTCCCACTACTCTTGGTGAATTTGTATGCACGAGCTTTTAGTTTGATGCCTTCTTTTATTTCCTTAGGTATCCAAGGCTGGCTCTCCCTACCCCTACAGTCCTTACTTTTAACTGGAATATACCTGTTTCATTGCACAGGACCAGATTTAAGATACTATGTTCCCTTGTAACATGCTGTTCAAGAAAGCCATCTTGGATGCATTTTATGAAGTCCTCCTTAAGACTACGTTGACCAACTTGATTCACCGAATCTATTGCAAGTTAAAGTTCCCCATGATAACTGCTGTTCCATTCTTACATGCCTCAGATAGTTCTCTGTTTATTCCCTGTACCACTGTAACATTATTATTTGGTGGCCGATGGACAACTCCCACCAGTGATTTTTTCCCTGTACAATTCCTAATCTCTACCCAGATGGATTCAACATTCTGCTCCTTCGATCTTATATTATCTCTCACTATCACCCTGCTCTCATCTTGAATTAAGTGCACTACCCTACCTCTCTTACCTTCCTGCCTATCCTTCCGTATTACCCGATATCCTTGGATATTTAATTTCTAATCTTCTCCACCCTGCAATCACGTCTCTGTAATGCCATTAAATTATACCCTTTTGTACTGATTTGTGCCACAAGTTCACTGACCTTGTTTTGAATTCTACGGACATTCAAATAAAGTGCCCTTACACTCAATGTGCTTTTAAAATCTTGTAATCTTTTACTCTTTTGCACTTGACTTTTCTTCACTCCAGTCTTATCCACTCTTTTTTATCTTTTGTTTTTACTTTATCTTTATCCCCACTTTTCTTTTTTTTACTTTATCCATACTTCTCCAATCTGTTGAACCCACTTCCTTCCTATTTAGTTTAAAGCCCTATCCACAACCCTAGCTATGCGAATCGCTAGGATCCAGGTCGCATCACGGTTCAGGTGGAGCCCGTCCCATTGGTACAGCCCCCTGCTTCCCTAATACTGATGCCAATTTCCCATGAATTCAAACCCACTTCTCCCACACCAATCCCTGACACCAATCACACCAAACATTTAACTCTCCAGTTCTGATGAAGATCTCGGCCTGAAACATTGACTGTTTATTCATTTCTACTGATGCTGCCTGGCCTGCTGAGTGTTTCTGGTACTTTGTGTGTGTTGTTCTTTTCACTCGATGCACTCCTAGTCTTCACAGACATGCAGGTTAGAGATAAATAGCTTAATTCAAACATTTTCCTATTAACAGAACCAGACCTATTCAAATGAAACAAACACTAGCAGCCTGAACTAGAAATCTACTTAAATATAAATTATAAAGGATCAAAATACAGTGGAATCACATGCACGCTATCCCACTAATCTACTGAAGAAGATAACTGAATGATTATATTTCATGAGATTGTCCCTAAGTTGATGCTCTCCAAAAGTAACTTGAACTGAAGATACAATATTTTCAGAGGTGGATTTCACACTCATATAATTTCTACCTTTTTGTCCTTAGTCCTAAAATTGAAGAGCAAAATTAATTTTGAAATATACTTAAGCAAATGGATCAAAGAATGCCCATAAAAACATTTAAAATGATCAATTCAGAGAATTCTATTATTTTTCTCAGGATTTCAGTCTATACTTACTATTAGACTGAAAACAAAACCCTTGTAAATTTATAATTGATTGAATAAATCATAAAAATAAAAAAAGATACACCTCTAGTCATGAATGATATTTGTTTTCCGTCTTTCACCAGCTCACAGCTGACGAGACCTAGTGCTTTCTTGCCTAATAACTGGATTGTTTAATATCACAAGCTGCTACTTTCAAGCAAGCATCTGGGTAAAAGACAATAATGCACCTTCTAAGCTCTAACTAGAATAAAAGTTAATTCATCTTTATTTGCCAACTACTACATTTCTGTTACTGCACCAAGTTGATGCTATGCCAATACCACACCCCTCTCCCTGCTAACAGAATAGACCAGCTTCAAACTGTATTACAGGCTTGATGGAGATCTTTTCTTAGAAGATAAGGAAAAAAATATAGGAGTCAGTGTGTTTTTACCCCTGTATGTTAAATAAAGAACATGTGTTTACTGAGAACCTCAGTTTTGTTTGGCTATTGAGAGAGTGTAGGACTGCTTCTTTGTTAATTTTCTACGGTCACTCTCTGTATCCATTCTCTAACTTTGCCTCCAGCGTACAGCTGCGAACTGTTCTGTTGTGCCTTGCATCTCAATGAGCCAGCTCAGACTGCAGTCAGGAGTACAACCCAATGGAGAGGTCAAGCTTGAGTCAGCAGACTGTCTGCACTGGGCTGGCACTCCACAGCTTAGCGATGCTCCGCATCTTTCAATGGCCATATAAGGCAGGCCGGCATTAAAACCCCCTATTCACAATAAGGCAAATCCACTTTGCTGTTTTTTGTACGCATTTCGGTCCTATGAATTTTGCATTAATGAACATACAACAGACTGCATTAGGATGACTGACAATCCCATCAACAGGTTGACGAAAAATGCCAGCGTCTCAAGTGCCACTACAACCTTTTAAAGCTAAACCTTATTCTCACGCTCACACTTTACATACTGCACCTGCTTAATTACCATACCACTGTGCATGTGTTTGTGCTCAGATCGTGAACTTACAATTAAAAGAATATGTCAATGTAACTCCAGACTTATTTTGTTAATCAACGATTCAGTTTTCTTTCCTAAATGCTGATAGACAGCAATAATTAAAAATATTCCTAAATCTCCCATTTTGCCTCTGCATGAATAAACTTGGTAAACCTATAGAGATGCAAAACAGGCTTCAAGTGACAGTCTAATGTTTGCTGGTAGATGGTATTCATTTACGTTACAGTCAAAGTAACAACCATCTGTACGGACCTGTGTTCTGTTTTTAATATAATTTTCAAGTACAATTAGAATATACAATTTATTTTTGAAGAGTATTTTTCTGCTTGTTATTTTCGGATCCCCACACCTACTATTTGTTCAACAAGAAGGAAACAATTTTAATTGTTTGCTCAAAGGTGCACATTTTATGTGAGATGTGTACCTCTCAACTCCTAACATCTGTTTACTTTTACAAGATCTTTCGACACCCCAGTTGAACTCACTAAAATTCACTTTACAGAACCCTTTGTCTTACTATTCCGTAACATTTCTCACTGCTTTAAATGCATTTATGACACTACAACCAGCAAATATTCTCAAACTTATTGAAAATTTGTAGTTTCACTTCCCAAAAAAACATACACTATGTGAAATTATTAAATAGTATTAAATATCTCAAGCTTCACTAACAGTAAAGTGTAGATAAGTAGCAGCATGAAAATTGCCAAAAACTTGTGATAATTTTGCATTTTAGCCATGAAGTATGTGAAGTATTACAAAATATATGTGAGTAATGGTCAAAGAATATTGATACAGTTTTACTACAATAGTTGAATTGCTGGTGTAGATTCCCTAAATCACAAATCTCAAAGTGAGACAAACACTCCTCAGCACTCTGTTAGTAGCTTGAGAGTTCAGAACTGGTCATTGCATTATTTAGTAATTACTAGGCTCCCTGCAGGTAAATTTACCCAATTCACATCATCCAGAAAATGGGCCAATGTAAACTGAGCATGCCTTAGTTTGATGAAGAAAAGATTAGTAAAAATCTTAGTAAAAATTATTGTGTTAAAGTTCAGACTGAAAATTAGGACAAAGCTTATGGCATATATGTTTATGCACAAACTGAATAGCAACTTCAGGGAAATACTGAGACCCACGTTGCTGCTGAATTGCTTCAATCATCTATAATCTGCACAAAAATAGTATCTTACTATATATCCATTTCAAACGTATTCAATAGCTTGACATTCCTGTACTTAGATCATGGATATGAACTAAGGCTCCCACAAAAATGTAATCTATTCAGTTTGTGTCAAGATTACCACCTAGTTAACAGTTTGGAACATAAAACATAGAAATTACTGGCCCTTCGGCCCACAGTGATATGCTGACCATGTAACCTACTCTAGAAACTGCCTAGAATTACCCTACCACATATCCCTCTATTTTTCTAAGCTCCATGTACCTATCCTAGAGTCTCTTAAAAGACCGATCGTATCCGCCTCCACCATCGTCGCTGGCAGTGCATTCCACGCACCCACCACTCTCTATGTGGAAAACTTACCTCTGATATCCCCCTTGTACCTACTTCCAATCACCTTAAAACTATGTCCCCTCGTGTTAGCCACTTCAGCCCTGGGAAAAAGCCTCTGGATATCCATACGATCAATGCCTCTCATCATCCTATACACCTAAATAATTTTAATTTCTTAACTACTACAGAAGAATTATTCTAACACTTCAAACTTAATTTTACAAGCTTTTAATGAAATTTTTAAAGAATAAAATCATGTTAAAGTTTTATATCTATTTAACTCCTAATCCACTCCTTATTTCTTATTTTGCTTTCGGTATCTCATTAATAGAGAAACTATTCAAATTTACATATCCTGCTTCAATCCCTGTAGTGTTTACTAACTGCTCTTCAATTCATTACAGTCGGCCCTCCTTATCCACGGGTTCCACACGTGTGGATTCAACCAACCGCGGATCGGGAAAACCCGGAAATTCTCTCTCCAGCACTTGTTGTTTGAGCATTGTTCGCCTCGCATCTCGATCGGTCACTACCTTGTTTCTGTGATAAAATGGCTCCTAAAAAGCAATTAAGTGTATTAGGTATTATAAGTAATCTAGAGATGACTTAATGTATACGGGAGGAAGTGCGTAGGTTATATGCAAATTTTACGCCATTTTATATAAGGGACTTGAGCATCCGCGTTTTTTGGGATCCGCGGGGTGTCCCGGAACCATTCCCCCACAGATAAGGAGGGCCGACTGCAGTTTATGAGACATCTAGAAGCTTGATTTGTTTACTGAGATCTAAGATGGACTAAGAGGTGGTGCATTGTTTAAATCTCTAACATGAAGCAATTACTTGAAAAGTGTCTCAGAATTAACTGTAAATCTGATAAATGGTGCTGATTTCAGCAAGTTCTTTTGTTAGGACACTCTGTGGCCACTTTATTAGGTACCTCGTGTTCATGGTCTTCTGCCATTGTAGTCCATTGACTTCAAGGTCTGGCATGTTGCTCAGAGATGCTCTTCTGCACACCACTAATGGAATGCATGATTCTGTGAGTCACTGTCACCTTGAACCTGTCTGGCCATTCTCCTCTGACTTCTCTCAGTAACAAGGTACTTTCTCCTACAGAACTACTGCTCACTGGATGTCACCATTCTCTGTAAATTCTAGTGACTGCCATGCATGAAAATCCCAGGAGATCAGCAGTTTTTGAACTACTCAGACCACCGCGTCTGGCACCAACAATCATTCCATGGTCAAAGTCATTTAGATCACATTTCCTCCCCACTCTGATATTTAGCCTGAACAACAACTGAACCTCTTGGCCATGTCAGCATGCTCTTATTTATTCAGTTGCTGCCATATGACTGGCTGATTAAATATTTGCATTAGTGAGCAGGTGTACCTAATAACGTGGCCACTGAGTGTATATGATAGTACCTGCAACTTAGCATTTTAATGAAGTGTACAGTTTTGCAATATGACAATATTGTAGCATTAATATGCAGTAATCGGTTCAGATATCCAGTCTACATTACTCTCTGTGGAAAGGTTCATTCGGTGTGTTGATATGAGGTGAGTCAATTTTGTTCTACAAAAATTACAAATGTACTTAATACAATGAGAAAGTTTCTATTTAGCAACATAGCGTGGAGTGGGCCGTGCTGACTCATGCCACCCCAGCAATTGATTAACCCAAGCCTTCTCACTGGATAACTTACAGCGACCAATTAACCTACCGAGCTCGTCTTCGAAAAGCCATATATTCCATGGGAGGGAGCACAGAAACTCCTTACAGAACCAACCAGAATTGAACTCTGAACTCTGGATGCTCTGAGCTGTAATAGCATCGTTTCAGATACAACAGCCCAGATTTTGTTCATAGGAGAATAAGCTCTTGGGTTCTATGCTGGCCCGCAGGTCCAAGGCCGGTTAGAACTGGAACATCATTTGCAGATTTCAATACAGATGATAGGGCTACAGAAAATTAGTTTCATCCAGTACCTTTGAATATTTAGAAATGTCTTTAAACATTGCTCTTTGCAAATTATTTAATTATTTTTAAAATGCGTCTGCATGTCTGAGACAAATACGTTTAAAAACCTTAGCTCTTCGACAACTGGCAAAGCTGGGACAGGACTTTAGTTTCTTTCAGGGGTGTTTAAATGGCTGGATCTATAAGTGCACAGTTTTAGGCTTTGTCACTGGAGGTTGGAAAACATCAGGTCACCTGGTCTGGGGCACACATCTGCACCAGCTAAGATAGAGAGCGTTGTGACTACAGGCGATAGCTGATGGCATCAGGCCCACGTCAGCACAACCTGGCCCCATGATATCAAATTATTTTTCAGTCTTTGTACAGGAGGCGAGATTTCAAGCCATTGAGCTGGAGCCATGCATGCTCAAAATGAAACAAGCTACATTCAAATCTAAACACAGACTAGAGGCCAATAAAACATTTTAATCATGAGATCAGAATTCACATTTGTAAATTAAAAAATGCTCTACAGCAAATATTTGTTAGCTTTAAACAATTTATGTTCTTCTTCTTCTTTATGCCAAACACAAGGTTGATTTATATAAATATAACAAATAGAACCAACAGGGAGGTTAGTCACAAAGGAAATGGCTTCTTAGTGCATCCTACATTGATGCCATTCAAACACCCTAATTCTAATTAAGCAAGTTGTGTAAAAATTAGAATCATTTCACAACTGTTGGCAGCTTCACTACATAATAAAAGTGCAGTAACTTGTTTGAATACCCTGATTTGTTTATACATGTATAGAGAGAGATACAGCGTAGAATAGTCCTTCCAGCCCATCAAGCTCTGTCGCCCCAGCAGCCTTCAATTCAACCCTAGCCTAATCACCGGACAGTTTACACTGACTAAGTAACCTCCAAACCGGTACATCTTTGGACTCTGAGAGGAAACCCGAGAACCTGTAGAAAGCCCATGCGTTCCATGGGGAGGATGTACTGACTCCTTGAATGCTGTACTCCGGTGTCCCAAGCTGTAATAGCGTAACGCTGACTGAATTCTACCAGGGCATCTGGCATCTGGCTCAATCATGAGCCAGGAGTCTGTAAGTCAAGCAGAACCAGCAGTCTGGTATATGGGCCGAGTGAAGTCTGGAACATGAGGAATCTGAGTGGGGTGACAGCCAGACCAACAGTATGGAATGCTTGAATGTTTCCCATTCCCTTTAATTTCACCAGGTTTTAGACTGTGTACCACATTAAAAACAATTTAAATGTAAGTGTGTTTGGATAGTAACAAGAGTAACAGAGTAACGTTCAATATTCTCAGAAATCTAGTTCGGTATGACCAAAGTCTCAATCATGCAGGTTCATCCATAATACAGGGTAGATTGTGCAGTAAGAGGAAATTTCAAACTTAAAATACTATCATGTTAGCAGTGGAAAATGCTTGGTAACTACATTAAGCAATGAACTAAAATAATGCATTTGAAACTTGTATGAACCTTTCAAATATCATGCATGGACAAGCACAGCCTCACAAATGAGGCTTAAATGATCAATGACATATAAGCGAGGTCTGGACTCCACAATGGCAATCTGGAACCCTTTCAACAAGGCTGCCTAATAATACTCAGTGGATATCTTTGGTCACATATGATACACAACAGTTTTATCCAACTTTACCTATCTGCAATCATTTCTTGAAGAGAATTTTTGATAAATCTGATTTCTGATGATTCTATGTATATTTTGTAAACAAAAGATCATATTTTTCCTCATACATCCTCTGCCATAACTCAATTCACATTGTAGAAGAAACCTCATTTAAAAATGGATGAAATTATTCAGTCTCATGGCACAGTGGCAGAGCTTGTTTACTGGCTCCAGTGAGATGGTTCACTCCTGGCCTTATGTGCTGTCTGTGAAGTTCGCACCTCATTTCTGTGACTGCATGGCTCTCCTTCAGGTGCTCAAGTTTTCTCCCACATCCCAACGACATGGGGCTGTCCCTGGACGTAGGTTAATCGGTCAAAGTTCATTGCTTCTAGAGGAGAGATTAGTAGTAGAATTAGTGGGGTGTTGATGGGAATGAAGAGTACCAAATGGGGTTAAAGGTAGTGGAAATGGAATATTGATGGTTGACTGAGAGTCAGAGGGGATGAGCTAAAGGGGGCTGTTTCTCTCCTCCATGTTACAAGGTGGTTGTATTGAATAGACTAGCCAGAGCACCTCACAATATAAAATGGAAGTTATATTTTCACCGAATTAGTCATAATCAAGTCAGATTGGTGAGGGGGGTAGATTTCCTTTCCAGACAGGTTAATAATCTGGTATTTCTAGAAATTGAAACTAAGAACAAATTCTTGAGTTTACATGTTTCTATTTGAACTCATTCCACGAATCAAATCAGTAATATAGTTACTACAGTACCAAAATATAGTGCAATTTCTTTTTGTATTGTTCTTTATTTCCAGCATCTGTAGAATCTCTGGTGTTTATCTTTAACTCCTTAATAGTTCCTCATCTAATCAAAAACTAAAATTACAAGACTTGAACTACTCCCTATTCCGAGCTAACTTCTTTTACTCTTCCACGGAGAAAGGTTCTTCTGTTCCCACTATTGTTACTTGTTAACTCTTTATTATAACTCTACATTCAATTGTTTACCACAATATTCCAGTAACGTCATGCTCTGCAGTTGTAAAGCGAGCTGGTTTTGCACACTGAAGTTACGACGCATCAGGCCCCTGGTGCTTGGAGGCAGCTGATGGCAATGGCTGTCAACATCCCCTTTTGTACGAAACTTTCAACCAAAACCCAACATCTGCTCCAATTGTAAATAATACAACTTACTTTTTACACAACATTTAGCAAACACAGAATCAATTACACATTATCAAACAGTATTATTTTCTCTATTTAGAATTTAAGATCACTAGTCCTGGCTATATAGGACTGCTAATCTACTCCTTAGAAATGGGAACCTAATTAGATATTAAATGATTATTTATAGTGCTGAAAGTTTAGCTTGAATAAAGCAACAGACAGAATATCTCATAATACTAATTCAATCTGAGGTACAGATGACTGAATCAGTACTCCAGTAGAAATGTATTCTATCATGCATTACCAAACCATGTGAAACTTAAGCAAGCTTTTGCATCTGGTTTAAAATAATTCAATGAAAGGCTGGCACACTGGCATTTAGACAGACCTCCTGCATGTCCCGAAGATCCGGTGGGCACTTAGCCATAATTACCTAACAATGTTTCTCCTCCACTCTTTCAGCTGTAGCGTACGCAATACAATTTCTTCAGACAAACTAATGGGGAAGTTGTACATTCTGAACAAAAGCTTCAATTGTACTGTCCAAACAAGTGGGGTTTTATTCTCTTTGTTTAGATCTGCGACAAAATGCCTTGCAACACCTTTTCAATAGCAGTAGCCTCATCATGTAATACCCGTAAATGGCCTCACAGTGCGAGCTGAACATTTTGAATTGATGACAAAAAAAAGAAGAAATAGCAACTTAGGTACAGCCAAAGAGAAGTTCTGTGCCTTGGGCTAAACATTCCACTGACACAGCATAAGCGTTCTCACCATCAAAAATACAAACACACCACATCAAACATGAGAAACCACATCTATATCCCAAGAACAGGCTCAGAGTTTCATATATTCAGATGTAAGTATGCAAAAGCAATGATGTTATTCTGTGATCCCTGACCTGTTGGGGGGTAAACCATTAATAGGTAGGTGAATATGAAACAACAGGATAGAAGTGACTGTATGTTTCTTTTTAAACAGTAGCCACGCAGATAAAGAGAGGCTGCCTGGAATCTCATTTGCATGCGCATAGTGATAAGACATGAAAACAGTTGCTCCGTCATGCTGCGGGAAGCACCCATATACTGTTAGCCAATCTAAAGTGGGTGAGCAAGTTGCAAAATTGTAAGGAGCAAACTTGGCATGAAGAGAAAAAGCATGAAAACATTATATTAAACAGAATTAAAACAGTCATTTTTAAGCAAAAGTGATTCTTATATCCAAACGGACAAGAATGTGCTACTGATATGTTTGCACATCTACAACCAGTGTGGAGCTGAAATGGAAACTGAAAGGTGAACAGAGACGTTAGTGACATTTGAAAATTCTGTTGCTAGTGGAGATGCTTCTACACATCGGAACTGAAGCCTGCAAAAAAGAAAACATTCTTTCACATTAGTCAAGGGCCAAGGTTAAAGTTTTGACCACTAATCCTCCAGACAGCAGCTACCGAGTTTTACCATCCCAAAGGCTTAAACCAGTCACCCATAAATTATATGGTCATTTTAATCTGTGAGCTTCAGTTAATCCATAGTTCTGTAGCTGATTCCTCTTATTATGCTCATCCATGACCACTATGCTGCCGGCCAGCACAGTATCGTAACGGTTAGCGCAAAACTTTACAGCACCACTGATCAGGGTTCAATTCCCGCTGCTGTCTTTAAGGAGTTTGCAGGTTCCCCCCCCCCCCCCCCCCAACCACACTGGTTTTCTCTGGGTGCTCTAGGTCCCTCCCACACTCTGACGGCATACAAGTTAAGGTTAGTAAATTGTGACCATGCTACGTTGATGACCCTTGCCCCCAGCACATCCTCGGGTTGTGTTGGTCATTGACACAAATGACACATTTCACTGTATGTTTTGATGTACATATGAGAAATAAAGCTAATCTCTATCATTAATCCTCTTTACCATACCCCATTTTCCCAGTATCAACCGGCTTCAAGATCAAGACCTTAATAAGCAAATTCATCCAATTTTCTCTCAGAAATTCCTTCTAACATATGCATACTTCACATTCTCCGCTTTATCAATTCCAGGTTATTCCTGTTTCATTCCTACCACTCAATCAGCCTGAAAATACTATTCTTTGGAACTTCATTCTAAAGTTAATTTTTCTTGCTTCTGTTTTTGTTATTCATACCTTCTACCCAGTAATGTTGCAGCTTACTTCCCTCACAGGAAAATAGCCACTCACAGGAGACCTTGCCCACGCCCAGGATTACGGCTGCACAGGTGGAAGGTCAACTGAGGAAGATCTGTACCAGCAAGGCGGCTGGACCGGATGGAGTTTCCCCACGATTACTGAGGGCCTGTGCGACTGAGCTGGGAGAACCACTACAGCGCATCTTCAACATGAGCCTGGAGCAGAGAAGAGTACCCAGACAGTGGAAAACATCCTGTATTGTCCCGGTACCGAAGAAACCACAACCAAAGGAGTTGAATGACTTCAGACCTGTTGCCCTGACGTCGCACGTGATGAAGACCATGGAGCGGCTGATAATACAGAATCTGAAGCCACAAACCAGGCACGCCCAGGATCCTCTTCAGTTTGCGTATAAGGAGAAGGTGGGAGTGGAGGATGCTATCACGTATTTGCTGCACAAATCACTCTCTCACCTAGATGGGGTCAGTTGTGCTGTGAGGATTACATTCCTTGACTTCTCTAGTGCCTTTAACACCATCCAGCCCAAGATCTTAAGGCACAAACTAACGGAGATGGGAGTAGACTCTCACATGGTGGATTGGATAGTGGACTACTTGACAGATAGACCTCAGTATGTGCGGTTGGGAGACTGTAGGTCTGACACGGTGGTCAGCAGCACAGGGGCGCCGCAGGGAACCGTACTCTCTCCGGTCCTGTTCACCCTGTACACATCAGACTTCCAATATAACTCGGAGTCCTGCCATGTGCAGAAGTTCGCTGATGACACGGCCATAGTGGGGTGTGTCAGGAATGGACAGGAGGAGGAGTATAGGAAACTAATACAGGACTTTGTGATATGGTGCAACTCAAACTACCTGCGTCTCAATATCACCAAGACCAAGGAGATGGTGGTGGACTTTAGGAGATCTAGGCCTCATATGGAGCCAGTGATCATTAATGGAGAATGTGTGGAGCAGGTTAAGACCTACAAGTATCTGGGAGTACAGTTAGACGAGAAGCTAGACTGGACTGCCAACACAGATGCCTTGTGCAGGAAGGCACAGAGTCGACTGTACTTCCTAAGAAGGTTGGCGTCATTCAATGTCTGTAGTGAGATGCTGAAGATGTTCTATAGGTCAGTTGTGGAGAGCGCCCTCTTCTTTGTGGTGGCGTGTTGGGGAGGAAGCATTAAGAAGAGGGACGCCTCACGTCTTAATAAGCTGGTAAGGAAGGCAGGCTCTGTCGTGGGCAAAGTACTGGAGAGTTTAACATCGGTAGCTGAGCGAAGGGCGCTGAGTAGGCTACGGTCAATTATGGATAACTCTGAACATCCTCTACATAGCACCATCCAGAGACAGAGAAGCAGTTTCAGCGACAGGTTACTATCGATGCAATGCTCCTCAGACAGGATGAAGAGGTCAATACTCCCCAATGCCATTAGGCTTTACAATTCTACCACCAGGACTTAAGAACTTTTTAAAAGCTATTATTAATGCTTTTTGAGATAATGATTTAGATGCATATCATATTTTTTACTGAGTTAAGTATTGTATGTAATTAGTTTTGCTACAACAAGTGTATGGGACATTGGAAAAAAGTTGAATTTCCCCATGGGGATGAATAAAGTATCTATCTATCTATCTATCTATCTATCTATCTATCTATCTATCTATCTATCTATCTATAGGACTCTGGTCAGTCCCCACTTGGAGTACTGTGCTCAGTTCTGGTCGCCTCACTACAGGAAGGATGCGGAAACCATAGAAAGGGTGCAGAGGAGATTTTCAAGCACGTTGCCTGGATTGGGGAGCATGCCTTATGAGAATAGGTTGAGTGAACTCGGCCTTTTCTCCTTGGAGCGAAGGAGGATGAGAGGTGACCTGATAGAGGTGTACAAGATGATGTGAGGCATTGATTGTGTGGATAGTCAGAAGCTTTTTCCCAGGGCTGAAATGGTTGCCACAAGGGGACACAGGGGAGTGGGTACAGAGGAGATGTCAGGGGTAAGTTTTTTACTCAGAGAGTGCTGAGTGCGTGGAATGGGCTGCCGGCAACGGTGATGGAGATGGATATGATAGGGTCTTTTAAGAGGCTTTTAGATAGGTACATGGAGCCTAGTAAAATAGAGGGCTATGGGTAAGCCTAGTAATTTCTAAGGTAGGGACATGTTTGGCATAACTTTGTGGGCCAAAGGGCCTGTATTGTGTTGTAGGTTTTCTATGTTTCTATGTTTTTAATTCTTATCCTTCTGGGAAAATACATTACAAAATCCTCCTACATGGGATGTAATGCAGTAACATTAAATCATCAATAGTTTAACATAATATTCCAGTAACATGATATTGTGCAGTAAAGCAAGCTGTGTTTGCACACTGAAGTTGCTACACAGTAGGACTTTGGAGCTTGGAGACAGTTGATGGCAAGTGCTATCAACATTCCATTTTACACCACAGGGCTCGATGTTGGAACCGATGTCCTGTCAAGCTAAATAACCAGGATTGTAGATAAGACTTTTAATAAACAATAGCGTGGAAAGTTCTGCTGAGAGGCAGCTACAGAACTGGTGTGATCGTTGTCATTTTACAAAACACCATATATTCCACAATAATTAACACAGGCTGTTGGAGAGAAGTCTAACTTCTATACTTAAGAGAAAAGGTAGACGGAAGATGGGGAACTACAGACTAATTAACCAACATCAGTCGTAGGGAAGATGCTGGAAATCATTATTAAGGAAAAGTTAATGTGACTTCAAAATAACAGGTTTGGACAAAGACAAAGACAAGAAAATTTGCAGTTGCTGGAAATCCAAGCAACACACATGAAATGCTGGAAGAACTCAGCAGGCCAGGCAATGTTTATGGAAAAAAGTACAGTCGATGTTTCAGGCCAAGACCCGTCAGCAGGAATGGGAAAAAAAAGATGTGCGAGCAAAAATGTGGGGGGGGGGGGGGGGGGAAGGGAGGAAGGAGGACAATGTAGTAGGTAAAAGGTGAAACTGGGATGAGGGGAGGGGTGAAGTGAAGAGCTGTGAAGCTGATAGGTGAAAGAGATAAAGGCCTGTAGAAGGGGGAACCTGATAGGAGAGAGTAGGAGACCATTGAAGAAAGGGAAGGGGGAGGAGCACCAGAGGGAGGTGATGGGCAGGCAAGGAGATGAGGTGAGAGAGGGAAACGGGAATGTGAATAGTGAAGAAGGAAAGTAATTAGCAGAAGTTTGCAAAATTGATGTTCATGCCATCAGGTTGGAGGCTACCCAAACATAATGTAAGGTGTTGCTCCTCCAACCTGAGTGTGGCCTCATTGTGGCAGTAGAGGAGGCCATGATTGACATTGTGGTGAACTACATATACCTGTCTGGACACGCCCCCCCCGCTAACTGCTCCTGTGGCTCCTCCCACTGACCGTGGCTCCTCCCACGGACTCCAGTATAAAGGCGATTGGAGACACAGCCCCGGCCTCAGTCTCCAGGATGTAGTGTGGTGGTCAATTGCTGCTTGTTCTTTCTTCCAGCCAATAAAAGCCTATATCTCGCCTCACGTCTCCGAGAGTTATTGATGGTGCATCAGACATGTCGGAATGGGAAGTAGAATTGATGTATTTGGAATCCAGATATTCTTCAGCATAGGAGTTAGTGGTATGAACTGGGGGTTGGGTAGCAGACAACAAACAAAAATAGGATTAAAAAAAATGAGAAAATCCCCCTCTCCCAGTTTCATTTATCACCTGCCACCTTGTATTTCTTCCCCCGCCACCTTCTTACTCTGACTGCCCTGATCAAGGGTCTCGGCCTGAAACATCAAATGTTTACTCCTTTCCATAGATGCTGCCTCACCTGCTGAGTTGCTCCAGCAGTTCCTCTGTTAAAGAGGATTAAACAGATGATTATTGGGTTGGGATGCAATGACACAGAGATCTCTTCACAATCTATATCAATGATAGTGATTTGGCTGACAGGATTTGGAGTAGCCTCTCCAACTTTGGTGAGCATACAAAATTGGATGGCAATGTGGGTCATAAGGAACAACACAGGCTTGAGAATATGTAGATAGGGTAAATAAATTGGCAAGGTAATTCAGATAAAAGACTTTTTAAAAAGCAGAACAGAGGTATAACTATTTTTTTCAATAGTCAAAGGTTAAATGGCACTAGCATTTAGAGGGACATAGGTATCCTTCTACACAAATCACTGAAATGTATTGTACACTACTGCAAGAAATTAATGACTAGAGTATATTGGCCTTTATTGAAAGAACATTTGAATACTTGAGATTATACTGGGTCCTGGAATATTGTGTTCAGATTGAGTGCCATAACTATGGAAGAATATGCTTGAAAGAGAGGGAATACAACAAAGGTTGAGCAGGCTGATTCCAAGCATGGGAGTGGGGTTAACCCACTTGGAGAGATTAAGCTGACTGGTCCCATATTCTTTTGAGTTTAGATGAATCAGAGGTGACTGCATTGAAACATTGAAAATTCTTGTCAGGGTTGATAATGCCTCCTTGGCAGGGGTGCCCAGGGCCAAGGATCTCAATCTCAAACTACAGGATTGGTTATTCATGTGGAGATGTGAAGAAATTTATTTATCCAGAAAGAAGCGAGTTGTTGAATTCTCTGCCCTTTAGTGCTGTGGAAACTCAGTCATTAAGTATATCAAGACAAAAACTGATGGCTTTTTGGATATTGTGGAATTCAAGGGATAGAAAGGTTAATCAGAACAATGGTGCTGAGATTTTTAAAAATTCGGCCCTTTTCCTGCATGTTCTGTCATAGACCTTTACAGGACCTCAGAACATCCTTGTGGTGAACTACATATACCTGTCTGGACACACCCCCCCGCTGACTGCTCCTGTGGCTCCTCCCACAGACCCCGGTATAAAGGCGATTGGAGGCACAGCCCCGGCCTCAGTCTCCAGGATGTGGTATGGTGATCACTTGCTGCTGACTGCTCTCTTCCAGCGAATAAAAGCCTATATCTCGCCTCATGTCTCCGAGAGTTATTGATGGTGCATCAATCCTGTCAAACCATTTGCTCTTCGTGTGTAGTTTTGATGCAAGTTAATGGGTTTTATATATTTGTGTTATAGATTGTGCTCTAGATTGGGGATTCTAAGAATATTCTCAGTTTTCATTAAAAAAAATACTCCCATTATCAATGCATTTTATAAAACAGAACATATGATGTAAGAGTGAATAAATTAAACTATACCATGTTGGTGAACAATTTTACCCTTACACGAGATATGGGATCCTATATCAGTCCATCTGTATTACTGATATCCATCTAAACTTTATTAATACAAATCAAATTGGCATTCATAAATTCAAAATCTAAACTACACATTAAACCGCTTCCATTGTGAAAATTAGCCAAAGATCCATAGCCCAAAGATCTGAAATATACCGTGAAAAATATCCCATGGCACTTTAAAGAGAAACAAAAACACATTATACTGAAACGAGAAGGACAAGTAAAACCATGTTCATGACCTCAAAGAGGTTCTACAGAGTGGCAGACAGTAGGTAGAGATACCTAGCAAAGAAACCCTTGATAACTGATACTACAGGTGTGGCTTTCACTAGTAAGGAGGTGTAGAGAGCCCAGAGTAAAATGGGCAGGAAGTCCAGGGTCCAGGTCATTCAAAAGGAGGAGATTATAGAACTAGCCAAGTCAATGCAATTATGTTAAGTTTTTTTATATTGGTGAAGCAGGAAAAAGACTCAGAAGGTAGGGAGGAAAGATGCAGTAAAAAGTGCTTTAGCTAATGCAAAGTTTATACAAAATGGGTGGTGTAATGCTAACCAGGGTGGCAAAACAACAGTTAAACCTGGAAGTAAAAAAACCCACACTTGAGATCAGATGAATTTAAGGGACAGAATCAGGGGTGAAAATAATCTGAATATCTGCAATGAAGAGTATGAATTTAGAGGCTCAGCTAACATTGAGAATGTGAACCATCTGGTTCAGCACAAGATGTTTAAGTGGGGGACATTGCAGTGTCTCAGACTTGTGCAGGGACTAAAGATGATGGGCACCATTCTCCCCGTACTTCAGTGGATTGAATGGTAATGCAAATGCTCCCACTTAAACGTCTTGGGCTGAACCAGATGGTTCACATTCTTAATGATAGCTGAGGTAATAAAAATGGAATGGAGAGAGAATAGCTGTTCACATACTTAGCCAAATGGAAAGGCGAAGCCCAGGTGTTTTCTGTTTTCAAGTGTAGTTATAGCTGGTATTTGGGAGGTATTGCCCAGCAGCTGAATATTAAGGATTAAAAGCTACAAGGATCATACATACAAGGAATTGGTCAGTGATGACAGTGATTGTAATTGAGGTCATGTGCATTGAGATAGCAACACTGAGGTAATGGTTTTGAATAAACTATTACTGTCTGCTCTGAGGCATTAGAAAGAATACTGTCATTACTTTATATCAATGAACCCATTACATTATTGCTCTTAACAATAATGTATTGTAATAAGTTCATTGCATTATTGTAACATAATGTGCTTTACTGTAAGTATTATTGCCAGGGACTATTATATATTTAGTTCATTTTCAGTTTTCTTTGTTCAAAGTTTCTCAAACTGAAATCAGACCCTTCTCAAATCCTGTTCGTTCTTTACAATCCATGCCTCTTCTAATGCACAAACACAGGAAGTTATGATGAAGTTAAAAATTAAAAGTAGAAAGTAATTATGAATAGTACTTTGTTTCATGAAGAGAATGCAAGATATGCCAGATGCTGAAAGAGCAGGTATAGGTTCCTTAGGCTGAAGGGAATAGGTAAAAAAGAACTTCTGGTTCTATTAATTTTATGATAGTGATGGGGAAGTATAGGACAGGTCCAAAGGTTAGGTTCCTAAACTAGTGTAGTTCCAATTTTGGGGGAATTAGACAGAAACTAACAGAGGTCAATGGGGTGAGTCTGTTTGAAGGGAAATGAACAAATAGGAAGTGGGAAGATTCTAAGACTGATAGCAAGTATTCAGCAGTAGCATATTCCTGTTAGGGTGAAGGGTAAAACTGCCACGTTGAGGAACTTTGGCTAGAGAGAGATTCACAAACAAGAGAAAATCTGCAGATTCTGGAAATCCAAACATCACCTGCTGGAGGAACTCAGCAGGCCAGGCAGCATCTGTGGGAAAAGAGTAAAAAGTCAGTGTTTCCAGCTGAGACCCTTCATCAGGACTGGAGAAAACAGCTGAGCAGTCAGAGAAAGAAGGTGGGGGAGGGGAGGAAGAAATGCAAGGTGATGGGTGAGACAGCGGGTTAAGGAGGAGGGGTGAAGTAAAGAGCTTGAAAGTTGACTGGTGAAAAAGTCGACATAACACAGACGAGCACATTGGTGCCACTTCCTCCACCTATATACAGAGCTCATCAACTTCATCATGTCTGCCTCCAACTTCCACCCCGCCCTCAAACTTACCAGGTCCATTTCTGACACCTCCCTCCCATTCCTCGATCTCCCTCTCTCTATTTCTGGAGACAGCTTATCCACTGATGTCTTTTATAAACCCACTGGCTCTCACAGCTGCCTGGACTATACCTCTTCCCACACTGTTGCTTGTAAAAATGCCATCCCCTTCTCTCAATTCCACCATCTCCGCCACATCTGCTCTCAGGATGAGGCTTATCATTCTAGAACTATTGAGATGTCCTCCTTCTTCAAAGAAAGGGGCTTCTCTTCCTTCACCATCAATGCTGCCCTCAAACGCATTTCATCTATTTCACACATGTCTGCCCTCACCCCATCCTCCTGCCACCCTTCAGGAATAGGATTTCTCTGAGTCCTGACGAAGGGTTTCAACCCGAAACATTAACTGCTTCTGTCAACGGATGCTGCCCGACCTGCTGAGTTCATTCAGCTTTTTTATACGTCTTGATCTGACCACAGCATCTGCAGTGTACTTTGTGTATAGGATTTCTCTTGTCCTCACATACCACCCCACCAGCCTCTGCATCCAGCACATAATTCTCCATAACTTCCAAAATCTCCAATCGGATCCCACCACCAAGCACAATTTTCTCTCCTCCCCCACTTTCTGCTTTCCACAGGGAGCGCTCCCGACTTAACATCCTTATCCATTCATCCCTCCCCATTGATCTCCCCCCGGCACTTACCTTTGCAAGCAGAACAAGTGCTACACTTGTCCCTACACCTCCTCCCTCATGAACATTCAGGGCCCCAAAGAGTCCTTCCAGGCAAGGCAACACCTCACATCTGAGTCTGTTGGGGTCATATACGGTATCCGGTGCTCCCAGTGTAGCCTCCTGACACCCATTGTAGATTGGGAAGGTGCTTCGCCGAGCACCTACACTCCGTCTGTCTGAAAGAGCAAGATCTCCCTGTGCCACCCATTTTAATTCCACTTCCCATTCTCATTCTGACATGTTACTCCATGACCTCCTCTACTGCTGCGATAAGGCCACATTCAGGTTGGAGGAGCAACACCTTATATTCCATTTGGGTAGCCTCCAACCTGATGACATGAACATTGATTTCTCAAACTTCCAGTACTGCCCCCTCCCGCTCCTTCGCCATTTCCCAGTTCCATTTCCCTGTCTCTCCTCATCTCCTTACCTGCTCCTCTCCTTCCCTTTTTTCCATGGCCTTCTGTCCTCTCCTATCAGATTTTCTAGCCCTTTATCTTTTTCACCTATCAACTTCCCAGCTTTTTACTTCACCCCTCTCCCCCTCCCGGTTTCACCGACCACCTTCCTCCCCTACTCCCACCTTCTTACACTAACTCCTCATCATTTTTCTCCGGTTCTGATGAAGGGCTCCAGCCCGAAACATCGACTGTTAACTCTTGCACGGATGCTGCCTGGCCTGCTGAGTTCCTCCAGCATTTTGTGTGTGTTGCTAAAGAGAGATTTATTTTTTGCATGAACTTACAGGAAAAAGAAATGCAATAGAATGTTTTGAAAAAAAATTATAAATAGATAAAGACTGAAAAAGAAGTCAAATGGTGCAAATATAAATAATACAAAAATCATGAGATCTAAAGAGTCCTTGAAAAGTCATAGAATAAGTTCAGAGTAGTGGTAAATGAAGTTATCCGCAATGGTTCAGGAGCCTGATGGTTTAGGATAATAACTGTCCCTGAAGGTGGTGGTGTAGGTCCTAAGGCTTTTGGCCAATGGTAGTAGCGAGAAGAATGCAAGGCCTTTGATGATAGATGCTGTTCTGTTGCAGCAGAACTCCATGTAAATGTACTCAATAGTGTGGTGGTGGGGGGGGGGGGGGGGTTTGCAGCCATTTCCTGTCCTAGAATTTTAAAGTTACAGACCCTCTCCACCTCCTTGCCCCTATTAAGGACTGTCTCATGGTCCCCCAATTCTTCCTCCTGTAGCCAATAATTATCCCTTTGCAACACACACAAAATGCTGGAGGCACTCAGCAGGCCAGGCAGCATTTATGGATAAAGGTATAGTTGATGGTTCAAGCCACTGAACTCCCATCGAAAATCATCTCTTTAGTTTTGTTGACTTTGAGCTGTTGTGGCACCACTCAACAGGATTTTCAATCACCCTTCTATATGCTGACTTGTCACCACTTATGATTTGGCCAACAACAGTTGTGTCGTCATCAAGCATTAGAGGTGTACATGGCCTTGCGTCATAAGCGTGAAGTGAGTAAAGCAGGGGTCTAAGCACGAAGCCTTGTGTTCCCCTATGCTCATGGTGAGTGTGGCGATGCCTGTGAGAAAAAGAAGAAAGCATACATTGGGTTTAGGAGCTCAGGAACGAGCAAATCCCTTGATGACTAAAAAGATTAGAATCACAATCAGGTTTATTGCCATTAACTTATATGATATTTAATTTGTTGTTTTGCAGCAGCACTATCGTGTAAAGACATAAAATTACTATAAATTAATATAAATAAATTGTGCAAATACATTGGATTTAGGAGGTTGGGGGTGACTGTTTCCCTTGATAACTATAAAAAGATAAAGAATACTCTTAAAATACTCCATCATTGGGGACCCCACCACTCAGGACATGCTCTCTTCTCACTGCTACCATCAGGAAGAAGGTGCAGGAACCTCAGGATTCACACCACAGGTTCTGGAACAGTTACTACTCCTCAACCATCAGGCTCTTGAATCAAGGGGATAACTACATTCAACTTCATTTGATCCCAATGATCCCATGACCTATGGACTCACTTTCAAGGACGCTTCATCTCATGTTTTCGATATTTATTGCTTATTTATTTATTATTATTATTCATTTCATTTTTTTTGTATTTGCAATTTGTTGTCTTTTGCACACTGGTTGAATTCATCCAAGTTGGTGCAGTCTTTCAATGATTCTATTATGGTTATTATTCTATTATGGATTTGTTGCATACGCCCAGAAGAAAATGAATCTCAGGACTGTATATGGTGACATATATGTACTTTTATAATAAATTTACATTGAACGTTGCAAATGGAAATCAGGAGGGCAAAGAGAGAGCATGAGATGGATCTGGCAAGCAAGGCCTGAAGGTTCTGTAGCTATATTAAGACTGGAAAGGAGACTAGGGAGAGAGCATGTCCCATTAGAGATCGGTAGGGCCCCTTGTGTTTTGAGCCACAGGAGATGGGTAGGATTTGTAACAAATATTTCTCCTCAGTGTTTATGAACAAAATCATGTCTGCTCAAAAGATAAGGTAAACAGGTGGAGATGTTTAGGAGGACATTCAGATAAACAAGGGGAGGTATTCACAGCCTTATGGTGCATTAAAGTGGATAAATGCCCTATGCTTGACTGAGTGCATTCGCAGACTTTGTGGGTGATGGAAAGGAAATTATGGAGGCTCTTGCAGACAAATTTGCTTCATCATTGGCCACAGGTGAAGTTCCCAAAGACTGGAAAGTGGCTAATGTTGTTTCATTGTTTATAAAAGGTAGCAAAGACAAGCTGGAAAACTACAGGCCGGACATCAGTAGTGGGGAAGGTACTGGGGGGAATTCTGAGGGACACGATCTAATACCATTTGGATAGACAGAATCTGATTAGGAGAAGTCAGCCTGGCTTTGTGCATGGGAGGTCATCTTTGATGAACCCGTTAAACAGTCTTTTGAAGCAGTAATCAAAAAGGTAGGGCAGTGGTTGATGTCCATTTGGACTTTAGTGAGACCTTCAACAAGGTCCATAAGACCAAAAGATATAGGAGCAGAATTAGGCCATTCAGCACATTGAGTCTGCTCACGACTGATCTCAGATCCTACTCAACCCCATACACCAGCCTTCTCACCATATCCTTTGATCAGGAAATGATCAACTTCCACCTTAAATGCACCCACGGACTTGGTCTCCACCGCAGTCTGTGACAGAGCATTTCAAAGATTCACTACTGTCTGGCTAAAAAATCCTCCTTACCTCTGTTTTAAAAGGTCACCCCTCAATTTTGAGGCCGTGCCCTCTAGTTCTAGATACCCCAGCCAGAGGAAACATCCTCTCCACATCCACCTCATCTAATCATTTCAACATTCAGTAGGTTTCAATGAGATCCCCCCACAGTCTTCTAAATTCCAGTAAGTACAGGTCCAAAGCTGCCAAACGCTCCTCATATGTTAACCCCTTCATTCCCAGAATCATCTTTGTGAACCTCTTCTGGACTCTCTCCAACGACAACACATCCATTCTGAGATATGGGGCCCAAAGCTGTTGACAACAATCCAAGTGCGGCCTGACTAGTGTCTTATAAAGGCTCATTGTTTTTATATTCTATTCCCCTTGAAATAAATGCATCTGCCTTTTTTACCACAGACTCAGCCTGTAAGTTAACATCTTGCACAAGGACTCCTAAGTCCCTCAGCACCTCTGACATTTGAACCTTCTCCCCATTTAGATAATACTCAGCACTATTGTTCCTTTTACCAAAGTGCATTATCATTTCCCAACACTGTATTCCATCTGACATTTTTTCCCCACTCTTCCAATTTGTCTAAGCCCTGCTGGAATCACATTGCTTCCTCAACACTACCTACCCTTCCACCTATCTTTGCATCATCTGCAAACTTCGCCACAAAGCTACCAAGTCCATTATCCAAATCATTGACAAATAAAGTGAAAAGTAAAGGTCCCAATACTGACCCCTGGGGAACACTACTTAGACACTGGCAGCCAACCAGAAAAGGCCCCTTTTATTCCTACTTGCTGTCTCCTGCCTGTCAGCCATTCCGCTATCCATCCCAGAATCTTTCCTGTAACGCCATAGGATTTCATCTTGTTAAGCAGTCTCATGTATGACACCTTATCAAACGCCTTCTGAAAATCCAAGTTAATAACATCCACTGCCTCTCCTTTGTCCATCCTGCTTGCTACTTCCTCAAAGTATTCTAACAGATTTATCAAGCAAGATTTCTCTTTGTAGAAACCACGCTGACTTTGACTTATTTTATCATTAGGCTCCAAGTACCCCGAAACCTCATCCTTAATAACAGACTCCAACACTTTCCCAAACACTGAAGTTAGGCTAACTGGCCTATAATGTCTTTTGCCTTCCTCCTTTCTTAAAGAGTGGAGTGACATTTGCAATCTTCCAGTCCTCCAGGACCATGCCAGAATCAAGTGCTTCTTGAAAGATCTTGACCAATGCATCCGTTCTCTCTTCAGCAACCTCTCTAAGGGTTCTGGGATGTAGTCTATCTGGTGCAGGTGACTTGTCCAGCTTAAGACCTTTGAATTTGCCTCGCACTTTTCCCTTTGTAATAGCAATCCTGCTCACTTCAGCTCCCTGACACTCATGGACCTTAGCACACTGCTAGTGTCTTCCACAGTGAAGACAGATACAATGCACCCATTAAGTTCATCTGCCATTTCTTTGTCCCACATTACTACCTCACCAGCATCATTTTCCAGTGGTCCAATATCAACTCTCACCTCCCTTATACTCTTTACATAACTGAAAAAAAATTTGGTGTCCTGCTTTATATCATTGGCTACTCAGATCTCATATTTCAACTTTTCCCTTATAGCTTTTTAGTTCCCTTTTGTTGAACTTTAAAAGCTTCCTAATCATCAAACTTCCCAGTCATTTTTGATACCTTATATGCTCTTTCCTTGACTTTTATGCAATCCTTAACTTCCTTTGTCAGCCACAATTGCCTACCCTGCCATTTGCAAACTTCTTCCTCTGTGGGACATATCTATCCTACGCCTTGTCAACTATCCCAGAAACTTCAGTCATCTCTGCTCTGCCGTTATCCCTGCCAGGATCCTCCTCTAATCCACCTGGGCAAGCTCCTCTCTCATGCCTCTGTAATTTCCTTTATTCCACTGTGATAGTGATACATGTGACTTATTCTTCTCCCTCTCAAATTGTAGTATGAATCCAATCACATTATGATCACTGCCTCCAAAGGGTTCCTTTACGTTAAGCTCCCTTATAAGATCTGGGTTATTACTACACCCAATCTAAGATAGACTTTCCCTGAGTAGCCTCAAGCACAAGCTGCTCCAAAAAGCCAACTCATAGGCATTCAACAAATTCCCTTTCTTGTGATCCAGCACCAACCTGATTTTTCCGAACCCCTTGCATATTGAAGCTCTCCATTACAAATGTGTCATAACCCCACATCTTGGTTCCTATTTGGGGGCCTATATATGATTTCCATAAATTTTTTTTTACCCTTGCAATTCCTTAACTCTACCCACAATGATTCAACCATATGTCATTCCATCTCTTACAACAGAGCCACATTACTGCCTATGCCTTCCTGCCTGTCCTTTCCATGCAAAGTATATCCTTTGATGTTAAGCTCCCAACTGTGGCCTTCTTTCAGCCACGACTCAGTGATGCCCACAACATCATGCTAACCAGTCTCTAATTACGCCACGAGTTCGTCCACCTTATTCTGAATGCTACGCACTCTTGAATACAGCATCTTCAATTCTGCATTCTTTGCCCCTTTGAATTTTACCTCTGTGGTACAATTTAATTCTTTGCTCTGTCTGCATTTGTACCCAATCATTGGCTTGTTTTTCCTTACATTCATGTTACACCCATCATCTACTTGTAAACCTGCTGGCTCATCCTTAGCTCTGTCATCCTGGTTCCCATCCTCCTCCATATTAGTTTAAATCACTCCCAACAGCTCTAGTAAATTTGCCCCATAAGAATATTGGTCCTCCTCGGATTCAAGTGCAACCCGTCCCTTTTGTGGAGGTCCCACCTGCCCCAGAAGAGGTCCCAATTATCCAGAAACCTGAATCCCTGCCCCCTGCTCCAATTCTTCAGCCACATATTTATTTGTCACTTCATTCTATTTTTAACCTCACTGTCACATGGCACAGGCAGCAATCCCGAGATTACTACCCTTGAGATCCTGCTTCTCAGCTTCCTTCCTAACTCCTTGTATTCTTTTTTCAGGACCTCCTCCCTTTTTCTACACATGTTGTTGGTGCCAATATGTACCATGACTTCTGGCTACTTGCCTTCCCTTTTCAGGATATTGTGGACTAGTCTAGAAACATCGTGGACCCTGGCACCTGGGAGGGAAACTACCATCCACGTTTCCTTTTTGCATCCACGAATCGCCTATCTGCTCCCCTCACTATAGAGTCCCCTATTACTGCTGCCATGCTTTTCAGTTCCCTACCCTTCTGAGCCACAGGGCCAGACTCAGTGCCAGGGGCACGGCCGTTGCTGCTCCCCCCCAGGTGGGTTTCACCCCACAGTACTCAATATGGAGTACTTATCGTTGAGGGGGGATGGCCAGGGGGTACTCTCCACTATCTGACATTCTCCTTTCCCTCTCCTGACAGTCAACCATTTATCTGTCTCCTGTTGCCTTCGGGTGTTTACCTCCCTGCAGTTCCAGTCTATCTCTGCTTCATTTTCCCTAACAAGCCGAAGGTCATCGAGCTGCAGCTCCAGTTCCCTAACACGGTCTCTAAGGAGCTGCATCTCGATGCACCTGGTGCAGATGTGGCCATTGGGGAGGCTGGGAGTCTCCTGGAAATCCCATCTGACACCCAGAATAGAACACTTGCTCTGTAGACGTATCTCCTTTTCTCTGAAGATTTAAACAATAAATAAGGAATGAACTTACCTACTTACCTTGCCCCTGCCTGTTCGCACCAAAGCCTTATTACTCTGCCTCAGACTATTCCAACGACAACGGCTGCCATGATAACCATTCCACTTTCACAGAGACCTGATTTTTAAAAGCTCTTCCGGACCTGCGCGGGAATGCTTCTGTTGCATCCTGCATGGTAGGCTGGTCTGGAAGGTTAGGTCCCATGGAATCCAGCGAGAGCTAGCTAGATGAATTCAGAATTGACTTGGAGGTCAGAATCAAAGTGCAGTGGCTGAAGGAATGGAGACCAGTGACTAGTGGTGTGCCACAGGACTCTATTGTGGGAACCTTGCTATTTATACAAATGATTTGGATGCAGTAAATTTGTGTATGTAGCACCATGTTTTTTGGTAGGTGTTGTCCATAGGTCAGTATCATTTAAAAAGCACTTCCACAGGTACATGGAGTGTAGAGCTTAGAGGGATATGGCCTGATCACAAGGAAATTGGGACAACCGGGGGTGGCACCGCTGTAGGCATGGACTCATTGGAGCAAATGGCATATATCCATGCTGTATAGCACTGTGACTCTACGGTTCCTTAACACCATGAAGTGGGACACAGGGACCCTACTGACTGACAGGATCAATAGAAGATCTCTTTAACCAGTGAAATGGAAGCTTTGGAAAAGAAGTTTAAGACCGAGAAGCTGAGTGAATCAAAGTTAAAACTAAGAATATAAAAATGCTGAAAGAAGGGCTTGATTCAGAAAGAAACATATGGTAAAGGGGATAAAGGTAACAAGCTTAGAGGTGACATTTAACTTTTAATTATACAAAAGTCCTCCAAGAAGACCACAACCTTGTCGTAGGGGTTGGAGGCTTGCGTGCCTCAATAATCTGGAGAGCTGTGTTGGCCGGAGTCAGGGCTTTATGCCTTGGCTCTTGGAAGATCACCTATGCCAAACAGGTCAAAGACAAGAGGCCAGTTTAATAGTGGTCCACCAGTCCTCTGGGTTTGGGGGTTCAGCTCAAGGCTAACAACTCTGACTGGTAGAACAAAATTGTTATGGAAACAGCAATGAATATTCCTTCTACATCCCGAGTCTCCACCCGGGATTTGCACGACTGACAGTAGTGAAAACCAAGAGGAAGCTACTGACATGATGAAAGAAACCCTGAACACCACCAGAGATGGAGGTCTTTCATTGCTGCCCCATATGCCACCGGTGCAATTGGCAGTAAAATCAAAATATTCAAAAGTAACTGAAACTAACACAGTGAAGTAAATTGTAATGAATGCCAATGTTTTTCAATAAATCAAAATCACTTTTACAAACATCAAATTATCAGAAAAAATTAAATTCCAGCTAATTTGTGAAAATTCAACATCAAAAGAATAGAATGTCCTCCAAATTATCTTTTTTTAAATCTAGCAACACCTTCTGATTACTAAATGAACTGTTAACATTAGATAACTAACATTCTATGACTAACACTAACTTTTCTATGACTATTCTTTTATTATCTTCAATGAATGTTCTAAAAATATATAGATCTCTTATGGTCCCATAGAGTTTTTGAAATCATTGGAGTTATTTTTAATTAATGTTTCAAAAAAGAAAAGTAAACATTTGATTCCACAGTGTGTAATAAAAGCATTAGTACATAAAATTCAATGAGGGTGATTATATTTTTATTCTATACTTTTTCCTTGACTATTATAATCATCTACTCTGTTTCAGATTTAAAAGTAAATCTGTTTTCCAAACCTTAAAACAGTACAGATGGAGGCAATGAGAAATAAAGGCAGACAACACTCATGGACACTTAGATCAAGAAGCCTCCATACTCATCTCATGTACCTAATTCCTGGATAAAAGGTTTGACAAATAACCAGTACTAAAAACAAAAGAAAAAGCAGGAGACAGAGGTATGCGGGAGAAGGCAAGGTGATTTGAATTGACACTGAAACAAAGAGAAAATATAGATGACATTTGTGATGCTGATCTCCAAGCCACTGTTGATGCTTTCCCAGAAGCAGACAAGAGGATGAACCGTACACTCAACATCTATCAGCCAACCTTTGTTTAACTGAGAGAAAGGGACTTTGAAGGACCACAGATCTAAAGTTCAAAGTAAATTTTATTATCAAGGCACATATATTGTATGTCACCATACACAACCCTGAGACCCTCGTGAGCACGTTAAAGAAAACTACAGAATAATAACTACAACAAGAACAATGAAAGAACACCCAACTAGGACATTCAACCACTGTGCAGAGGAGGGCAAACTGTGCAAATACAAAAAGAAGAAATAATAATAATAATAATAATAATAAATAAATAAGCAATAAATATCGAGAAAGTGAGATGAAGAGTCCTTGAAAGTTAAATTTCAAGGACACTTCAATGATAAGGCAACTGAGTTGAGTGAAGTTATCCCCTTTGTTTCAAAAGCCTGCTGGTTGAGGGTAATAACTGTTCCTGAACCTGGTGGTGTGAGTCTTGAGGTTCTTCTGCCTTCTTCCCTGATCTACTCTGTTGTGTGGCAGTGATCCCTGCTCTCCTGCTGATCCTTTAGGCCTAGAATACCTGCAACAGACACCAAGGGACTGAAAAAATACCACCAGCAAAGGTTCTGCAAAGCCATCCACATTCTTGGGAAAAAGAGGTGAATGAGTGTCAGTCAATTCTCCTAGGCCAACATCCCCAGTACTGAAACCCTAGTTCCATCGCTGAGGTTCAGATGGCATTAACACTAGAGTGAAGTCACTGTATGGTTTTCCATTAGTTTAAAACATTAGCTCCCCCCACTGCCACAGGGACTTTGTTGGGGGTGTGGTACAATGTCACAGCAAGAAACACTGAGAAGGGTTTTAGGGTAAAGAAACCTGGTTTCACGCCTGTCTTCACTCAGATTGGCTCTACTGGTTAATATCTTGGCCTGCATGTTATCATGGAGCTATCATTAGATGGCGATAAATTTCTTGGGGGGGGGGGGGTTTGAATGTATAGAGATTATTCTACAGTTTTTCTTGATCGAGGAAGGCTATAATGAAGTTGAAAAGGCCACTTTCAATGCCTGCTGCTGCTTTCTGCATTTCTATTGAGTTACTGTGCAGTGATCAATAACCGGGTTATTTTAACTGGGTGGGCACCATGGTCAGCACGAGCTCGCAGGGCCGAAGGGCTGTATTGCTTGATGATTCTGAGAGACAGACATGAAATTAAACAGAAAGAACTGTGAAGTCCTCATATGGAGATGAACAGACAATAATGGGAAAATAACATTATCATTCAGTAAATAATGAAATGATTCTTTTTGAAGATGCAACAAGGAAGTTGATGAGGGCAGGGCAATAGATGGGAACTATTTGCTCTTCAGTAAGACTTGGACAAGGTAGATTGCTCGAGAAGGTTAGATCACATGTGATCCATGGACTGCAAGCTAACTAAATATAGAATTGGCTTAATGGCAGAAAACAGAGCATGATGTTGGAAAACTTTTCTTATATGCAGGACAGTGACTGATGGTGTTCCCCAGAGCTCAGTGCTCAGCCCTTTGCTATTTGTCATCAATGATTTACTTCAGAACGTCAAGGCATGGTTCGTAACTTTGCAAGTGACAGTAAAGATTGTTATTAGGGTTTGCAGAAGAATCTTGATCAGCTGGGTAAGTGGGCCGAGGAACCGCAAATGGAGATTAAAATGGAGTTTGCGTTTTGGGAAAACAAATAAGGTAAGGGCATTCATAGTAAATGGTAGGGCCTTAGGGATTGTTGCAGAATGAAGAGGCTTTGGAGTACAAGTACATGGTTCTCTGAAAGTGGCATTGCAGATAATCAGGGTGGTAAAGAATTCTTGTAGCACACCAGCCTTCACCAGTCAGAGCGCTTAATATTACAACTGCATCAGGATGTTTGTGATCCAAATTTGGCCTCGTGGACAACTTGTTGCATCACCTTGCTAAAGGAATGATGCCATTAAGCTGCCAAGAGTGAAGAGGACGTTGCTGAGACTCAAGGGACTGAGCTGTGGAGAGAGTTCAGCAGGTGGAAACTTTTATTATTGAAACATAGGGAAAAAAGGGGTGATCTTAGAGAGGTGCATAAATTTATGATGGGCATTGATAGGGTGATAGTCCCAGGTACATGAACAATATTAAAAGGAATTTAAATAGATACATTGATAGGAAAGGTTTAGAGAGATATGGACCAAATGACAGCAAATGGAACTACCTTAGATAGGATTCTTGGTTGGCCTAGATCAATTAGGCCGAAGGGCCTGGGTCCATGGTGTTTGACTCTATAAGTCACTTCCCAGTTTGCTAGGGGTTAATATTAACTTTTAAAAATTTAATTTTAAATAAAATTCCTATTATTTACTTATTTGAGGTACAAAATAATCACTGACATCAGGATATATTGCCTATACATAATTTACCTGCAGATAGGCTACTGCACCTTCGACTTACACCACCACACTCTTTCTGGTGAAGGTACTCTTACACACAATAATTCAGGGAGTTTCAGGATTAAGACCCAACAATGATGCAGAAACAGATAGAAAAGTGTGCAACTTGCAGTTGAATCTATAGTGAGTTTTCACATGCACCTGCTGCCTTCATCTGTCTTGATGAGGGAATTTTGAGGGGTATTATTAATATAGTCTTGGAAAGTTGCTTCAGTGCATTTTGTAAATGGTTGCACATATCTTGTACAACTATTGGGATGCCAAGAGGTGAGCCACTCACTGGAAGTGGCCACACAAGTCAATATGGTGGTAAGGGTGTGTGGCATGCTGGCTGTGCACATCTACATATCAATTAGATAAAAGTATACATACTGGAGATGGTTTATCTGGCAATTCACATTGCAGTGAGAGAGAGAGAGAAAACAATGTGCATGTGTAGACAACAGATCGATATATAGTGCTAAGGGGGGAGCGGTCATTGCTCTAAAAGAAACAGATCCGTACTTTACACTTCCTCCCCCTTTAGATTAATGCTAGATAAAACTGTATATGTGCAAAACATTCAACTTCCCTTTCATAAACCATATTCCACATAAACATGCTTTCACAAGATCAGTCCATAACTAACTACAGTTTTAAAGGTTCAATCTTTTAGGTGGTGCTCTGTTTCTCTCAGAATAGCGCCTCTGGACCTGTGGAGTGGCATCAGGTTTGGTAGGTATCTTGTCTAAGACAATGTTCTCAGTTACGCTGTCACACTGTTGTCAGTGATATCATCACTGAGAGGGAAGGCTGGCGACTGTAATGTGTCTGTCTTGTTCGATGCAGTTGACTCAGGTGTGTTATTCGGTTGAGCATCCAGTATTTGATCCACATGATGTCTCCAAGTCTGATCTCCAACATCCACCGTGTACATCAGAGGTCCAGTTCTTGCAGCTATCCTACCGGGTGTCCACTTGTCTTCTTGGTAATCACACACTAGGACTTCCTGTCCAATCTCAAAGCTCCTTGCAGCTTCACTTGGCAACTGGCCGAACTGTTTATTCCGCACTTCCCTCCATTGATCTGATTTCAGGAGGTCTTTGCGAGATCTCAGATTCCTGCTCATGAACAGCATTGCAGGTGTTTGATTTGTTGATGCATGAACAGAGTTCCGATACACAAAAAGGAAGTTGTCCACCTTGTGCCGTAGAGAAATGTCCTTCTTGTCCATCGCTTTAATGGACTTCTTGAAGGTTTGGATAAACCTTTTAGCTAACCCATTCATTGTTGGGCGGTGAGGAGCTGATGCTGATGCCATTTTTCTTCATGAACTGTCTGAATTCCTCTGACATGTATTGTGGTCTGTTGTCATTTAGAATTTGTTCTGGTAAGCCATTTCAGGTGAAGATAGTCCTCAGGGCAGAGACAGTCTTTGCTGAGGTGGTTGACTTCATTCGTATATGTCAATATGTACTCTTTGCCATGGTGATGACAGCCACTCCCACGGGTGTAACGGTGCCTGTGGGGGTGCATTTTGAACTTTTTAGCATCCTGAACAGTTAGTTTTAGGTCAAGACTTCAATATGTCTATCGATTCCTGACCACCATGTGTAGCTCTGGGTGAGACTCCTCATCTTGACTGTACCCAGGTGCCCTTCATGCATATTTCTAGCACTCAGGTGTGCAGTTTAGGTGAAGCACAACACGAGATCCACTCATCAGCGTTCTTTGATATAGTGACAGTTAGTCTTGTCTCGTTGAGAACTCTGGAAACATAGGATTACCATGAGCTGGCCATCATTGCACAGTGATTTCATAGACGTTTGACAAAGTCGGGTCATTCCTTGTTTCCCTTTATATTTCAGAAATTGTTACCAGCAACTGGTCCACCAATGTGGTGTGGAACACTTCTTCAGTTGCCAACACTGGAAGACATGACAAGCCATCGGTGTTGCTGTGTTGTTTGGTACCCTCGAACTTAATGTCATAAGAATGAGCTCCTAGGAATAGTGCCCAATATTGTAACCGGGTAGCGGATATCACTGGAATTCCCTTCCTGGAATTCAAAATAGACACAAGGGGCTGGTGATCTATCACTAGCATAAACTTCTGTTCTTAGAGGTAGTGGTAGAACTTCTTTATTCCCTATACTAAATCACAGGCCTCATGGTCAATCTGGGAGTATTTGTCAGTGACCTTGAAGTCAATGCAATCGGGCATCCCGATCCATCTTTCACAGTGTGTGACAAAACTGCTCCAATGCCATAAGGGGACACATTGCACACCAGTCTGATGGGCAGAGATGGGCCATAATGGGTAAGCAGTTCATTGGACATTACTGGTCTCTGTGTTTGCTTGAATACTCTTTCAGGCCTTTCTGACCATTCCCACGTTACTCCTGTCTGCAACAGTGCTTTCAAAAGATGCAGCGCTGTGGCAATGTTTGGGAGAAACCGGTGGTAGTGGTTTACATGGTCCAAATATAACCTGAGTTGTGACACATTTTCTGGTTTGGGTGCCTGCAGCACTGCTTCAATCTTCTCTTGTGACTTACGTAAGCCACACTTGTCAATGACAAGTCCACAATGAGATTTAATTCTTCAAAAGCTCACATTTCTTTGCGCACAAACCATACTCATTTTGCCTGGTAAGCCCTTTACCAAGGTTCTGGAGGTGCTCTTCATCATTTTCGCCAGTCATGATGATATCATTAAGGTAACATTGGGTTCCTGGGATATCTTGGAGCACTTAGTCCATGGCTCTTTGCCAAATTGCTGGAGCTGATGTGATGCCAAAGTTGAGACAATTATACTGGAACAGTCCCTTGTGAGTGTTGATTGTCAGGAAATTCCTGCTTAACTCCTCAATCTCCATTTGCAGATAGGCTTGTGACAAGTCAATCATTGAAAACATCTCTCCGCCTGCCAAAGATACAAATTTGTCCTCTACTTGTGGCAGGGGATACTGCATAGTATGCAGCACCGGGTTGATGCTCACCTTGAAATCCATAGATATGCGAAAGGCTCCTTTCTTGATCACCGGGACAATGGGCATGGCTCAATCACTCCACTCAACCTTGGAGAGAATTCCAGATGCCTCCAAGCTCTGCAGTTCAGCGTCCACTTTAGGACATTGTGGGTAATGCACTGGGTGTGTTTTATGGAATTTTGGTGTTGCTGTTTCATCCAGTTCATTTCTGGCCTTCATGCCTTTGAGTTTACCAAATCCCTTCTCAAACATCTTCTCATTATCATTAAGCAGCTGTGTCACTCTCTGGTTAGTGGTACCATTTGGGCTGCTGTTTCCTGTTGATGTCATATAGAGAGCTTTGATTGTCTACCTGTCTATTTGGATTTTTCTCAACCATTCATATCTGAAAAGTGCTGGTCCTAAGTACATAAAGCTCTAACTGTTGTGTTTGGCCTCCATACTGGCCAAACTGAAAGGCATTTACTTTCAGTTTGCCTTTGGAAAACACTTTTTTACCTGTGTAAGTCTTTAGAATCACTGGGGTCTTCTCTAATGGCATCTTAGAAAACAGTCTGTTGTAGTCAGCCTCTGAGCCTCTGGAATATGGACAAAGCTGACCCTATTTCCAGCTCCATTTGCAGTTTTACACCAACACATCTACTATGATCCAGATAATTTAATTCTTCAACTTTCCCAACTGAAGCCATCGCCACATTATTTTCATTTTAAAGTCAGCGCGACTTTCACTGTCACTATGCACTGTTACTCATGCGCCTGTGATGGCCTTCTCGTGCTGTTTAACTTTCGCTGGTTCGTCCCATAATTGTTTGTGCAGTTGGTGCTATTCTCAGACATTCAGGTTTGCCCTCGAAGTCAATTTGTTGTGTCTGTGCACAACTACAGATTAAATAAAAGCATGCACACGGAGGGTGGCTTTAACTGGTGTGTTCACATTGCAGTGAGAGAGAGAATAACGAGCATGTGTAGTGAACAGATCAATATGTAGTGCTGGGGAGTGGTGGTGGTCATTGCTCTAAAAGAAATAGATCCATACATTACCTTAGCCTTTATTAGTTGAGGCATTGAGATCAAGTGTCCGGAAGTTATGTTGCAGTTTTATAAAACTCTGGTTAGGCCATGTCTGGAATACTGCATTCTATTCTGGTCACTCCATTAGAGAAATGATGAATTGAATTGAATTGACTTTATTACTTACATCCTTCATATTATGTCTCTATCTAAATGTGCAATGTGCAATTTATAATAAATAGTATGTAAAACAGGACAGTCAATACAACATAGAACTAGAGCTGTGTCAGCATGAGTTAAGCAGTCTGATGGCCTGGTGGAAGAAGCTGTCCCAGACCCTGTTGGTCCTGGTTTTTATGCTGCAGAACCGTTTCCTGGACAGTAACAGCTGGAACAGTTTGTGATTGGGATGACTCAGGTCCCCAATGATTCTTTGGGCCATTTTTACACACCTGTTTTTGTAAATGTACTGAATAGTTCACATCTACAGATGCACTGGGCTGTCTGCACCACTCTCTGCAGAGTCCAGTGATTGAGGGAAGTACAGTTCCCATACCAGGCAGTGATGCAGCCAGTCAGGATGGTCACAATTGTTCCCCGATAGAAAGTTCTTAGGGCTTGGGGGACCATACCAAACTTCTTCAACCGTCTGAGGTAAAAGAGGCACTGTTGTGCCTTTTTCACCACACAGCCAGTATGTACAGACCACGTGAGATCCTCGGTTACACTTATGCCAAGGAACTTAAAGCTGTTCACCCTCTCAACCCCAGATCCATTGATGTCAATAGAGGCTACCTGTCTCCATTCCTCCTGTTATTCACAACCAGCTCCTTTGTTTATACAGCATTGAGGGAGAGGTTGTTTTCTTGACACCACTGTGATGCTGATGACTCCTTCTCTATAGGCCGCTTTATCATTTGAGATTAGGCCAATCAATATGGTATTGTCTGCAAATTTAATTAGCATATTGGAGCTGTGGGTGGCGACACACAAAGAGTAAAGGAGGGGGCTTAGTACATAGCCCTGAGGAGCACCTGTGTTGACGGTCAGAGGGGCAAAGGTGAGGGAGCCCACTCTTACCAGCTGCCATCTGACAGGAAGTCCAGGATCCAGCTACACAAGGCAGGGTGAAGGCTGAGGTTCTTGTCAGGCCTGGAGAGAATTAGCATGTTGAATGCTGAACTGTAGTCCAAGAACAGCATTCTCACATAAGCATCCTTCTTCAGCAGATTTGTAAGGACGGTATGTAGAGCTGTGGCTATTGCATCATTTGTTGATCAGTTGTGTCAGTAGGTGAATTGTAGGGGGTCCAGTGTGGGTGGTAGCATGCTGCAGATGTAGTCCTTGACCAGCCTCTCAAAGCATTTGCTTATTATTGAGGTAAGTGCGACAGGATGCCATTCATTCAGGCATGTTACCTTGATCTTTTTAGGTACCAGAACAATGGTGGATGTTTTGAAGCAGGAGGGCACTCTACACTGGGAGAGGGAGAGATTAAAAATGTCTGTAAACACACCTGCCAGTTGTGCTGCGTACATCCTGAGTACCTGCCCTGGGATGCCGTCTGGTCCCGCAGCCTTGCGACTGTCCACTCGTTGGAAATACCTGTGTACTTCAGCCTCAGAGATGACCAAGGTGCAGGTCACTTCAGTAGCTCTCCTCGAGCTCAGTGTTGGCAACATCAAATCAAGCATAAAAAAGATTTAGCTCATCTGGGAGAGAGGCAGCGATGTTGGAAACACCACTGCATGTAGCTTTGAAGTCTGCAATGGTGTGCAGACCTTGCCATAAGCTGCGTATGTTGTTGGTGGAGAGTTGATGCAGAAGAGATTTATCAGGTTGCTGTCTCAATTACAGGGCATGTGCTATAAAGAGTGGGGGCACAAAACCCGGGCTGTTTTCTCTGGAGAAGCAGAGCCTGAAGGGAGACTTGTTAGAAGTTTGTGAAAGAATGAGAGGCATGGGCTGCTTAAGTCATTTTTCCCCAGGGTTGAAATGTCTAATGTGAGAGGGCATGCATTTAAGGTGTGGGGGAAAATTCAAAGGGGATATACAGGACAAGATTTATTTTTACACAGCGAGTAGCAGATACCTGGGACGTTCTGCCAGGGCTGGCTGTGGAGGCAGGTATGATCCAGGCAATTTAAGAACTTCTTAGATAGGCATATGTATATGCAAAAAAATGGAGGATATGGACCATGTGCAGGTAGAAGGGATAAAGTGCATTATCTTAATGAGTTTTGCACACCATTGTTCTTGTGCTGTAATGTTCTATGTCTTATATCAAGAGCATCTATTGTTGCCTTCCACTTGTAGAACAAATGTTACAGGGGCAATATTTGCCCTTATCAAACCAGTCTGAATGTGGTCCACTCTTATTTTCTTTTGGAATTTCTAAGGTAACAATTAGAATTATATATTCAGCAGTATTTGTGATCATTCCCCATTCTGACTTTACAATGGAGGGAAAGTCAATGACAGCTGAAGATTGTTGGGCCTAGTACACTGCCTCAAGAAACTCCTGCATTTTCTATGACGGCTGGAAGAAGTGACAACCATTTTCCTTTATGCACGTTTTGGATCCAATCATTGTAGTACTATCTCCCGATATTCATTAACTTTACAGGGCTTCTTGCTGCCAAACTCAGTCGAATGCTATCTCAATGTTAAGGGTAATCGCTCTTACTTTGACTCTAGATTTCTTCTCCTGGTGCATGTTTGGAACCTAGTGGTTTTCTGTGAAACTCAAGATGAGAATCAGTGAACAGATTCATGATGAGTGAATACCACTTGATTACACTGTTGGTGGGATCTTCCTTCACCTTGCTGATGATCTGCCAAGCCTGTGTAATATCTTTGGTCGTCGTCATCGTCGTGGCTATCCTTCAAGGTCGTGGATGATGGTCTTCATTCTGTTGATCTATTTATGGGTTCTCAAGTGGCTTATAAGACCAATCTTGGCTTTGAAAGTTCTTCCGCATTCGGGACAGGTAGTTCAAGATGGCAGATCGGGCTTTGGTTGTTGCTGCCTCTCTTTCCATTTTCTTCTCTTTTCTTCTAATTCTGCACATCTATTGGCTTCGAAAGTTGCTGTTCCTTCTCGGATGATGGTTTGCCAGAGTTTTCTGTCCTTGGCATTGGTTTCCCAATTGTTGATGTCGATGTTACATTTCTTCATGTTGGCTTTTAAGACGTCTTTGAATCTCTTCTGTTGTCCGCCTCTTTTACGTTTGCCTTCTTTAAGCTGGGAGTAGAAGATTTGTTTTGGCAGACGTTCGTCTTTCATTCGAACAACATGACTGCTCCATCTTAGTTGGTTCTTGATGACGTAGGCTTCAATGCTCGTTGTTTTTGCTCATTTAGCATGCCTGCATTGGTTCTTCTACCTTCCCAGCTGATATTTAAGATGTTTCGAAGACAGCGTTGATGGAACTTTTCAAGTGCCTTCAGATGTCGTCGGTATGTTGTCCAGGTTTCTGATGCATACAGGAGCATTGGGATCACCACTGCTTTGTACACTAGCTTTTGGTGTCTGTTTGGATGTCATGATCATGAAAGACTCTTGTTCGGAGACATCTAAAAGCTGTTCCAGTGCATTTAAGACAATGTTGGATCTCATCATTAAGGTCGACATTGGAGGAGAGGTGACTTCCAAGATACGGAAAGTGGTCCACGTTTTCCAGGGTTATTTCGCCAAGTTGAATTGTTGGTTCAATCCGATTTGTCTCAGTTGGTGACAGTTGGTAGATGATCTGAGTCTTCTTGGAACTGATGGTAAGTCCAAGTTTTGTGTATTCGGTGCTTCTATCTATTAAATAGTTTGCTCACCAGGAATTTAACATTAAGGGATTTGACAATGTTAGATTATTGTTTATTGACTACAGCTCCACCTTCAGTACTATAACTCCAAGCAAACTCATCACTGGACTCCAGACTCCTGAGAGTCAATGCCTCCTCCGAAACTGGATCCTTGACTTCCTGACCAACAGACTGCAATCAGTAGGGATAGGCAACAAAACCTCTGCCATTAGCTGGCTGGTGGTGCAGTGGCACCTGCACTGCACTTCAAGGTAAGTGGTCCAAGGTTCGAATCCAGCCAACTCCTTACACGCTTTCCACCCTTGTTAGGTTGAGCACTGAGCTAGCAACTTGACCTCATTTAAAAAATACAATAAAACCCAGTGCCACCCAATGCACAGGAAGGAACAACAACCTCCGCCATGGTTTTTCTAAACACTGGTGTTCTACAATGTTGCATCTCCAGCCCCCTATTCTACTCGTGACTGTGTGGGCACACTTCCTGCTCTAACTCCTTCTCCAAGTTTGAAGATGATACCATCATAGTGGGATGTATTTCAAATCACAATGAGTTGGAGTACAGGAAGGAGATAAAGACCTTAGTGACATGGTGTTAGGACAAAAACCACTCCCTCAATGTAAACAAAATGAAAGAGCTGCTCATTGACTTCAGAAAAGGGTACAGGCTGCACATGCTCCTGTCTACATCAATGCTGCTGACATTGAAAGTGTTGCGAGCTTCAAGTTTCGAGGAGAGAATTTCACCAGTAGCATGTCCTGGTTCATGTTGAGGTCACGGCCAAGAAACTCACCACTGATTCTACTTCCTCAGGAGGTTAAGAAATTTGGCAAGTTCCCATCAATTTTTATTGATGCAGCATGGAAAGAATTGTATCTGGATGCATAATGGCTTGGTATGGCAACTGATCTGCTCGTGACCACAAGAAACTGCTGAGAGTTTTGGATGCAACTCAACACATCACGAAAACCAACCTCCCTGTTATGGACTCTGCCCATACTTCTTGCTTCCTCAGTAAAGCAGCCAGCATAATCAAAGATACCACACACTCCTGACCTTCTCTCTTCTCCCCTCTCCCATCCGGCAAAAGATAAAACAATCCTGAATGCGCATACCACCAGGGCCAAGGACAGCTTCTACCCCGCTGCAATAAGGATATTAAGTGGTTAAGATGGACTCTGTGACTTCACAATCTATCTCTTTATGACTGTACACTTCTTTGTTTGCCTGCACTACACTTTATATAGTAACTTCTACACCTTATCCTGCCTTGTTACTGTTCTACCTTGTTCTCACGCAATACTCTGTGCAATGATTTCGTCTGTCTGAACAATGTACGAGAAAGGATTTCACTGTGACAATAAAACCAATGGTGGGTCGAAGGTCCTGGTTTTCTGCTGTACAACTCTATGACTGACCAATTTTTTAAAATACTTCCGACATTTGAAACAAACTGATTGGAATACATTTTAAATATATCTTTATCAGCAAAGGAAAAAATCTGGATACTTTGTTTTAAGTGCACCCTTACTTTTATATATATCAGGAACTGGGAAACTGTAAAACCAAAGCATCCTTCACCTTGGTTGAAGGAAAAGCTCGATTACAGCAAGCAGCAAAACATAGAATCCGGATTTAAACATCTCCAAAGGATAAGAACAGCCATGCTTACTACCAGTTCCAACAGCATGTAATTAACATTGTGCACAAATATTAGATGACACAACTGTCTGAATATTCATGGAAACTTGGAACAGTTTATTGCTAAAGTGCTTGACAACCTGCACAAGTCAAGATAATTCTCAATAAAAGCAGGTAGGGATCTGAGCCAGAAGTAGTTTTCAGGTACATGGAAACTTTTTGATAATCCTGAAGGGTCCAGAATATTAATAGCTGGAGCTCTGGCACTGGAATAGTTTATGCTGAATGTGGATAGCACAGGGAAATATTCACGAAAAGAAACATCTCTCTACTCAACAATAAAAGCTGGACTTTCCCCACATCCTCACTCAACACCAAGGGGGGAGTCTCTTTCCCCCTCCTCTCACCACAAATCATCACTGACGTAGTGCCAATATCTCCCACAAAAACCATTTCTGCCTAACTACTGCAAAGTTTGGGGTTGATGCTTCCCCAACACAGGCTGAACTAGATTAGAAAGATGTGCAACAAATAAATTTTCAGTGGAGTCGTAAGCACCTCTCAGATGCATCATGCCAGCCAACATCTCGGACTGAACGAGGAACATCAATATCAGCTGATGCTTCTGACACTATATCCTCTTCGCTACAAAGATCAGCTTGTTAACCCCTGTTGGTCTATTACCATGACCATGCTAGCTGCCAAATCCTCAGATATGTTTTAAATATGTCAGACATTAACCATGATCATTTTTGTCCAGATGAAGGATCTCCATTCCCCTCCACAGATGCTGCCTGAGAGTTCCACAGAGTTCCCTCAGCTCTTGCTCCAGATTCCAGCATCTGCAGTCTCTTGTGTCTCCAAGACCACTTCAAAGTTCCTCTGATTTTATAACCTGGAAAATATTTTAAAATCTGCAAGCTTTGACCTTACTCAGTTCTCGTGTGCTTGCTGCCTGCAACATGGGTTACATGTCATTGACTCCTCCAATTTTAAGTTCTCACTCTTATATTCTAATCCCACAATGGTTTTATGCCTTTTTAGGACAGTAACATTTCTAGTCCTGGAATTGCCTACACTTTCCTGTGCTCCTCCAACTCTTTTACTCTGCCATTTGGAACTATGGCTTCAGCTCTCTCAGTCCAACATTCTGCAGTGCTGCTCCCAAGCTTCTGCCTCTCCACATCTCTGGCTTCCTTCAAGACCATCCTTGAATCATTCCTCTCTGCTACATTGAAATGGTCTGGCATCACACCTCAAATAAACATTCAGAATCAGTTTGGGAAGGTGTTAATGAGGATTAAAAGCATTGTTTCATTTTTAAAAATGCAATATTACATCATAATAGGAGTGTTTTTCCCAAATTTGGTGGAACTCAATTAATACTATCATATCAAGACTAACAGTTCATTCTACAAGATCAACTAATCTGAGAGATGTGATCATTTGCAAGCAGCTTTCCAAACTAACTCATTGCAAATGGTGACATCAGGTGAAATGTGACCACGCGGTGCACGTGTATTGGGGTTGCCTGTGAAGCCACCCCCTTTCACTACTACACCTTCGTCATTGTGTACGAAATTTGTGTATAACAGCAGAATTCACATAATGGGAGATAGAATTAATGTAAGGCTCGCAACTGAAACTCCTGTTCTTCATAGCAACCTGCATTTAGATCAGAAGAAAACCCAAGCTGAGTTACTGAGTGTCAGTCTGAGGGTCATTTTATTCAGGGAATGCCTAAAACAAAGACCAAGATAAAAGATTGAAATTATTCGTCAGCAGTAAACGAAGTGACTACTACGTCTAACCACAGGGACCGATACTAATTGAAACATCCAGATTTTCTACCAGTCAGTCCTTTGGAATGGAACATGACTTGCTTCCACTTCACTTGTGTAGGTTCTGAACTGGCTAAGGAAGTCACAGACTATTCCACAGTAAACAGATACATTAAAGCAGCACAACAGCCAGCTGAAATACTGCAGGAAAAGGCACTAGGAAAGAACAATTTAGAGCCACCTGGGTGGAATAAAATAACTTCAGAGAGAAGAGACGCCAGGACAGCATGTTGCCTCCAGGGTCAAGGATGTCTCCGAACGACTGCAGAAAATTCTCGAAGGTTGGGTGAACAGTCGTTGTACATATTGGTACAAATGACATTGGCAGAACAAGGGATAAGGTCCTACAGAATGAGTCCAGGAAGTCAGGCAAGAAATGAAAATGGAGGACCTCAAGGATTGTGGCCTCCAGATTACTTTCGGTGCCTTGTGCTAGTGAGTCCAGATAGGCCAGATGAATGCATGGCTGAAGGCTTGGTGCATCCGGAGAGATTCAGGTTCTTGGATCATTCCAAACTCTTCTGGGGTAGAGACAACCTGTACAAGAGGGACAGTTTGCACTTGAACCAGAAGGGGACTAATATCCTACCAGGTAGCTTGCTTTTGCCACCATAGAAGGTTTAAACTGGATTGGCAGGAAGATGGGACTTGAGAGCACAAAGTCAGTAAGAAGACATGCAGAAACCAATCAGGGAACACACACAAAATGCTGGTGGAACACGGCAGGTCAGGCAGCATCTATAGGAAGAAGCACTGTCGACGTTTCAGGACGAGACCCTATAGACCCATCTTCTTATAGATGCTGCCTGGCCTGCTGCGTTCCATCAGCATTTTGTGTGTGTTGCTTGAATTTCCAGCATCTGCAGATTACTTCGTGTTTGTGTTTTTAAAACCAATCAGGCAAGTCATGTTTACAGTAAGAGAGCAGATAGAACCACTGCTTAAATTGCATATATTTCAATGCATGAAGTTTATCAAGTAAGGCAGACAAACCAAGGGCATGGATTGCTTCTAGGAACTGCAATGTTCAGCCATAACAGATATGTGGCTGAGAAAAGGGCAGCACTGGCAGCTCAATGTTCCAGGACACTAATAATTTATTGGATGACTACAACCCCCTCCCAATAGTCAGTGGGAACCTGAGGAATAAATTATCAGGAAATTGCACACAGTGAGAATAGTAAGGTAGTACTAGAGGGAGATTCTAATGATCACGCTATCGACTGGGCCACCCCAAATGCAAAAGGCCTGGATGAGGTGGAATATGTGTGATGCATCCAAGACAGTTTCCTCATGCAATATATAGAGGAATCTACTAAGGAAAGAGAAATATGAGCCTCTCCTTAGGGAACGAGATAGGACAAGTAATTGAAGTAACAGTTGGATGCACTTCAGGTCCAGTGACCACAATTTTAAAATAGGCATGAAAAAATAGAGAACTGGTGCACAGGTTAAAGTCCTGAACTGGAGCAGGGTCAACTTTGAGGGCATGAAGCAGGATCTAGCTTGGGTCAGAGGCTAAGGAATTATTAGCAAATAGAAAGTTCTTAAAAGGCTTATATCAGGGTGAAAGGTAGACATACCTGACAAGAGATTATCGAGGCTCTAGTAAGGAATAAAGAAGGAAGCATGCATTGCACCTGGGGAGCTGGGCACATTAGAAATACGATCAGGAGTTGGCCAACTGGCCCATCAAGCCTGCTCTGCCATTCAATATGATCATGGCTAATCTGGCCATAGACTCAACTCCATCTACCTTCCTTTTCCCCATAACCCAATTCCCCACAATGCAAAACATCTATCTAGCTGTGTACAAACGAATATCTTGACAAATATGAAAAGTTTAACGCCAGGCTTAAGAGGGAAATAAGGAGAGCAAAAAGATGGTACGAGGTGGATTGTCAGGCAGGGTTAAAAGTAATCCCAAGGATTTCTTCAGTTATGTTAACAATAGAAGGGTGACTAGAGAGAGACCAGGTCCTCTGAAAACACCACCAGGGGCACCAATGTGTGGAGCTGAGGTATTTAATGCCCATTTCTCCTCGGAGTTTACTAGGAAGAATATTATAGGTGCCAAAGAAATGAGGATAATAAGTAGAGAGGACTTGGATCACATGCATATTATGAGGAAAGAGGTATTTGCAGGTTTGAAGCACATTCAGGTGGGCAAATTTCCAGGGCCTAACCAAGAGCACCCCAGATCTTGTGGGAGGACAGGAAAAAGTTGTGGAGGCCCTTCTGGATATATTTGCCTCATTGTTAGCCACTGGCAAAGTTCCAGAAGACTGAAGAGCGGCTAATGTAGTTCTATCGTTCAAGAAGGGCAGCAAGGACAAGCCAAGGAACTACAGCTGGTGAGCCTGACTGGAGGGAATACTGATGGACAAGATCTACCAACACTTGGATAGCCAAGGCCTGATCAGGAGTCGTCAGCGTGGAGTTTTTCAATGAGGCAATTGAGCAGATATTTGAAGGGAGGGTGATGGATATTGTCTATATGGTCTTTAGTAAGGCCTTTAGTAAGGTCCCAGACAGCAGGCTGATTTGAAAGGTTAGGTTGCATGGAATTCGAGGGGGAGTATATGAGGAGGATTCTGAATATGCTCAATGATAGGAAGCAGAAGGTGAACAGTTAAAGGCCGATTGTCTGACTGGAGTTCTGTGGCTACTGGGGTACTCAGGGGTCAGTGTTGGGACCTCTGTTATTCATTATTTATGTAAATAATTTAGATGTAAATGTACATGCCACAATTAGCAAATTCGTTGATGAGACTAAATTAGGAGATCTAGTGAAGCAGGTTACAATGAATAGCAACGACATCTTGATCAGTTGGGAGATAGGTTGAGGAATGGCAAGTGTACTTCAACTCAGACAAGTGTGAGGTAATGCAGTCAAACCAGGGTTGGACACAGAGCGAACGGCAGACCACTGACTAGTGTTGTGGAACAGGGGACCTTGGCATAAAAGCACACCAGTCACTGAAAGCAACCATGCGTGTAGACAGGTGGTGAAAAAAGTGTCTAGCATGCTGGTCTTTACCAGTCTGGGACTCACATTTAGGAGTAGGAACAGATACAAGATAAGAGGGAGAGATTTAAAAGAGACCTAAACGAAGCAATAACTTCTTTACACAGACTACATGGATTGAACTGCCAAAGGAAATGGTTGAGGCGAGTACAATTGAAACATTTAAGAAGCACTTGTATAAATACGTGGAGGGTAGGGGTTTGGAGGGATATAGGCTGAACATGGGTAACTGTGACCAGAAGGGAGGACGCTATGATCAGAATGGAGCAGGTGGGCCGGAAGGCCTGTTTCTCTGCTGTATTACTCTACAGAGATCTTTATCGAGAACGTTGCCAAATGCAGTAATAAATTCAGGAAAAATGACTGTGACCAAATCTATTGGTAAGTGTATTGCAAAATCAGTATAAAATAATAGGCAAGGAATTGGCTTTTATCTGCAATATATTATCATCTAAACTGTCATGGCAGATTCAATAGTCATTTTTGAAACAGAATTTGATGTGAAACTTGAAGGCACATGGAGCTTGGAAAAATAGAGGGCTATGGGTCATTTCTAAAGTAAGTACATGTGTGGCACAGCTTTGTGGGCTGAAGGGCCTGTATTATGCTGTAGGCTTTCTATGTTTCTATGAAAGGAAATGCTTACAGGGTAAGAACAAAGAATTCAGATGATTCTTTCTAGGAGCAAGTGCGAACACAATGTAACACATTTCAAATATGTTCCTTTGATTTCTGCAACAGCTCTGGCCAGAATTTCACAGATTTTCACAGTTTTCTCCCTCTTCTTAAACTGTGTATCACCATAGCAACCCTGGCTTAACCCTATCAAATATTTCCTTTGTGCTTCCCATCCCTTTTTCACTCTTTCTACCACTTGCTACTAATTTTCTCACTTCACTACTTCCGTTGAAGAGTCTTTGACCTGAAATATTAAGTGTTTTGTACTTTCTACAAAAGCTATCTGAGCTGCTGAATGCTTCCAGTATTTTCTGTTTTTCAGTTCAGATTTCCAGTATCTTCACTTTTTGATTTTCAGTTTCGTAAAGGTGAAAGTTATGGTGGGTTTCACGATCGATGTCTACCACTGCTGAGGAATAGCTCTCCTGCTGTGGAAATCGGTTCACATTTTCTGGGGTCTCTATATGGGTTCAGGATTACGCAGCATGGGTAGGTTAGGAGTGGACTTGCGTCTTGCAGATATTTGAGTGAACTTGTTGACAATGACTTGTTACTTGGAACCAGCTCAAAGAAAGATGATGCATACAAAATGCTGGAGGAACTCAGCAGGTCAGACAGCATCTTCGGAAAGGAATAAACAGTCTATGTTTCCAACCGAGGCCCTTCATCAGATTTGGGGACCAGGGACTCTTCATCAGGCCAGACCTGATGAAGGGTCTCACCCCGAAAAAGTAACACATACAAAATGCAGGAGGAATTCAGCAGGTCAGGCAGCATCTATGGAAAGGGATAAAAAAGTCAATATTCTCTAGCATTTTGTATGTGTTACATTGGATTTCCAGCATTTACAGAATCTCCTGTGTCAATGAAAGATGACTGCAGCTAAATGTATGAAATAGGTCTACTATCAACATTGATGAAACTAATTTCATACCTTGATACTGGCTTTGTAGTATATATAAATGTGCTACAATGATTCTCAAAAAAACATAACTGGTGACTGGTTTGTTGCATGATAGAAATAAGTTCTTTAAAATAATTTGTAGAATTGCACCAATGTTTTTAATAGGATATGACTCATTTAGCATTGACTAACAGAACTTTTTTTGTACAGAAATTTAGCAGGTTGTAAGTGGTTGGTATCAGAATGCACTGCTCAGTAGGGGTGGGAAGGAAGAGGGTGCAGTGGAAGCTGACTCAGTCATGGCTTTCAAAGATGAAGTGCATAAATAGGAAAGGAAGGAAATGTTGGGGTTATGTGGAAAGGTGGGGGATGGGACCAGCTAGTTGGCTGTTCCGTGAAGCCACACAGACCTGAAAGGTCAAACAACTTCTTCCATTCTGTAACTTTTGCAATGCTGTGAAGTTATAAACGTTAGACAATAATGGATGCCTTATATGAAATGTCACTATTGCTGTAAGCTTATCCGATTTTGAATTTTGAGTGATTTTGTTTTTCTTTTTAGAAAATAATTAAAACTTATTGGCAACGTTCTGCATTTAAGTAGCACATAAGATTTTCCAACAATGACTTACTTAGGCAAAAGGGCAAAAATAAAGAAGCCAGAGAGCAGTGGCCAGAATCTTGGGTTAAAATAGAGTTTTTTAATAAGTTTTAAAGGAATTGGAGAGGGCAGAGGAGTATCTGGTTATTCAAGATCAATATCAGAAAGTGGCCTAATAACGAATGCAAAGAGGACTAAAGTTAGGCGGTGAAGGGTACTATTGATATTGTCAGGTTTCAAAGCTAGATTCTTGGATAATTCTTGAAGAAAATGGAAGAGGCAGGAAGAAATTCTTGGCAATGATCAGGTAGTTTGAATGGATTTAAGTCCCACTGAGTGGGTTAGCGATATGGAAATTGGATGATGCAGCAGAGCATAGCAAAGGCTGTAGAAAAAATTGAGAATCAAAATACTTCATGCTCATAATAATGGAGGATGTAATCTATGACATGGGTTCTGCCATTTTGGTGCTGTGCCAGAGTCCAAATGTGACTGAAAAGATCAGGCAACAGTTGCAAGAGAGAAAGCAGTGATTCTAAGCAGTGACAGTGAATTCCAGCATATCAAAGAAGTAAGACTGAATTAAAAGCAGACTATCTATCTGCAATTATATGTCAGAATTAACTGGAATGCAATTGGGGGGGGGCAGGAGCTGATATTCAGGGACCATCTTAGCGAGTACATCAAATGAGATTGCTGAGAAACTAGAGAGACATATATATTTAGTGGTATAAATGTTGGGAGGATCCTAAGGGAGGTTTGTCTGGAGAGGAATACGTAGAGAAGAAGGCAAGGAACAGGTTTGTCTCAACATGTGTTACAGGGTGTTGCTGAGGTCATATCTGGCATAATGAGCACAATTCTTGTTTACTTCTTGTCCTAAAATAAAGTATATAGTAGCATTGGCGGCCATCCAAAAGAGCTTCACTAGGCTAATTCCAGGAAGGGAAGCAGTGTCCTATCAAGATAGGCTAAACAGGTTGGATCAGTATTCTTTGGAGATTAGATGAATAAGGGTTGAACTTATTGTGGCAATAATAAAGGGGGGGGCAAAAGAGGGGAAATGTTGAGATATTTTCACATGTAGTAGAGTCTTGATCAAGGGGACACAGTTACAAGATAATGCGCCAGTCATTTTTAAATCGATGTTTGTAGAAATTTCATATTTCAGAAAGTGATGATACTCTGAAATTCTATGCCCCTGATGTTTATGGTGGTTAGATCATTAGATAAGGTATATAAGGTGGAGGGAATTTTTTTTTGAATGATTGGGGAACTGAGGGTTATGAGGAACTGGTACAAAAGAGGAGTTGAGGCCGACTTAGATCAGCCTTGGTCATTTTGAGCAGCAGGGTAGGTTTGAAGATCCTGGTGGCCAGCTCCTGCTCCTACTTTTTATGTTCTGGTCAAAGTCATACCAACTGTTGGAAGTGAAGAGCACTGGAAAAGAATTCAATGATAATTCAAGGAGTAAAGAAGCAGGGTATTATTTTGTTCTCCAGGGTAGTTCTGAATGGTAAACTATTGTTCAGTGTTAAAATAGTGAATCTAGATTCTAATAGTCCAGGTGGATTATAAAATTAGAAAAAGGTATTAGATACAGACATTAGCGGCATTTGTCAGGTGCTAGACCAAGTAAAGCTTGCTCATCAGGGATCAAACGTTATTTACTAGAGCTCTCTTAAAGCAAGGAGATTAAAGCTCAAGATATGACAGACATTCATCATTCTGAAAGGGTGGAAAAATCAGAAAAAAACATACATTGAACCATTAATCTCATACTGGAAACAAATTTATCTTCAATAAGCTGTGTCTACTATTCTTTCATTATTCAGAAAGGAAAATCAATTACTTAAGAGTGAAGAAACTGAGAGCTGTAAATAGCAGCTCAGGACAAATATGGAAATGATGAAACATCTTGGTAGTTTGACAAGGTCAGATTTTAGTTGTTTAAGTTACAGGCATTGAAGGGTTTGCTTTCAAATGGACAATTTTAGAGTAGATGACCCAAATTTATACATACTAAAGCCAACTTCATAAATGATGATCATTGACAGTATTAGAAGAATTGTTGATAGATAACTCTGGAGCTCTCCCACCCACACCACCAAACTCAGAGTTCCCATACCCTGCACTGCTCGCTTCTACCTCCTACCCAAGGTCCACAAACCTAACTATCCAGGTAGGCCCATTGTTTCTGCCTGCTCCTGCTGAACTTGTGTCCTCATACTTTGACTTCATTCTAGCCCCTTGGTTCCAGTCCCTTTCTACCTACATCCACAACACTTCTCATGCTCTCCATCTCCTCACTAACTTTCAATTCCCTGGCCTGACTGCCTCACTTTCACCATGGATGTCCAGTCCCTTTACACTTCTATACCCTCCCCCATCCCCATCCAGAAGGCTTTAAAGTTCTTAATAAATAAACAGCCAGCTCCCCTCCTCCACCTGACGGAACTGGGCCTCGGCCTCTACAATTTCTCATTAGCCTCTTCCCACTTTCTCCAGATTTGAGGGGTAGTTGCGGGCAACTGCATGAGCCCCAATTATGCCTGCCTTTTAGTTGGCTACGTAGAACAGTCCATGTTCAAAACCTTCTCCGGTATGCTCCCCAATTCTTCCTCTGCTACATTGAAGAACTCATTGCTGCTGTTTCATGCACCCATGCTGAGCTTGTTAATTTCATCAACTTTACCTCCAACTTCCACCCTGCCCCTAAATTCAATTTCTCTGTCTCTATCTCTGGAGCCAAACTGTCTACTGGCATCTTTTATAAACCTATCAATTCCCATGGTTATCTTAACTATACCTCTTCCTACCTCCTACCCTGTCTCTTGTAAAAATGCTATTCTCCTTTCTCAGTTCCTTCCTCTCCTGTGCATCTGTTCCAAGGGTGAAGCTTTCCTTTCCAGGACTTCAGAGATGTCTGCCTTCTTAAAAAAAAAAGGGTTTCCCTTCCTCCATCATTAATGTTGCCCTCACACGCATGCTGTCCATTTCCCAGACATCTGCACTCACCCCATCTTCCAGCCACCATAACAGGGATAGGTTCCCATCTACTACCTCATGAGCCTCCCCATCCAACACGTCATTCTCCACAACTTCTGCCATCTTCAGCAGGATCCTACCACCAAACACATCTTTGCCTCCCCACCTCACCCAACCCCCAACTCTCCACTTTCTGCAGGGATCACTCCTTCCGTGGTTGTCTTATACATTTCTCCCTCCCAACACTTACCCCTGCAAGTAGCCAAAGTGCTACAGCTGCCCATCCACCTCCATTCAGGGCCCCAAGCAGTCCTTCTAGCTGAGGCAACATTTCCCCTGCCAACCTGCTGGGGTCGCCTGTTGTATCCAGTGCTCCTAAAGCAGCCTCCCCTACATTGATGTGATTCATCGTAAATTGGGTGACCACTTTGTCGAGCACCTCAGCTCCATCTGCCCGAAGTGGAGCTTCCCAGTCACCAAACATTTTAAATCCAATTGTCATTCCCTTTGCGACGTCTCGGTCCGTGGCCTCCTCTCGCCATGATGAGGTCACTCTCAGCATGGAGGAGTAGCGCCTTATGTTCCGTCTGGTTAGCCTCCAACCTGATGGCATAAATATTGATTTCTCCTTCCGTATTATGGACATTAGGTACAGATGAGTTAGGAATCCCACATCGTTCGCAAATTAGTTCATCAACTGCTACCACTAGTGGTCCTTTAATGCAGAAAGATTAAAGTTCAAGCTATATTTAAAAATTTATGACTTTCCAGTGCCAGGCAGACTAGAAAAGTATGTTGAGCTACCTACGGAATGTAATTCCTCTGAGTCTATCAGTTTCATTTAGAGAAGGAAAGTCAGCAGTTCAAGAATAAAAATAATAACATAAATGCAGTTCTCAACAAAATATAACTGTCCTTTCATCCTAAGTACATGCAAGATATGGTAGTAATTTGACAAGAACATGACCCTTTGATTGTCATAACTAATTCATAGCTTTCAGCTCCAGTATGAAAGTCACCTTCTTGGGCAGCCCTATGGATCCACTCTAGTTCTACGGGTTTTGAGGTGATTCATAAATCCTACACACAAAGGACAGGAGGTGTCTCATGGGCTGGATGGGTGAGGAAATTCTGAGGTCATACGTTCCTTCTGAAACTTATACCGTGATTCTGTGTGCTCCCAACGGACTTCCCACCTGAATGTTTCTTCTCCACTTTGAGGGATTGTGGGCCAAAGATTCCCAGAAGTCATGGAGAACGTTGTGTTTCACAAGGTAGATAAACACATTTTGTTTTCTGACTCTCTCCTGGTTTTCTATAAAACATCAACCAGAACCTGCATCCATTCCATGCCTTATGCAGAAACCTTTTTAGTAATTGTTTGAAATCTGATTTACAGTGAACTGCTGGTAAACATTCAATGAAGAAACTAAATGCAGACTGGATGACCACTTTTACTCAGTCAGCAAAATTGTCTCAGTGCTTCCATTTGCCTGACGCATTAATTTTCCATCCCACTTCCTCTCTTCTCTCCTTTTATCTGGCCTCCTACATTATTCCAACAGAATTCAATGCAGGTAATTTCTACTAGGTACATTGCAGCCTTCCAGAATGCTATGTTTCAGATAGTTGCCCCTTCTTATCTTTCATCTCACATTTCCATCATTAAGTTTTTTCTCCCCCTCTTTCTTCCGGAATTTCAGGTTTTGCTTGTCTCCTTCTACTTGCACATTTCTCAAGCATTCCTTATTTCAATCAATAATTGTTATCATTCTCTTACAGCCAATCCATTACCACTCACGTTAAACAATCTCATCAGATCTCTATCTTATCACAGAGCTCCTCTGTTGTTCACTCACCACATCTCTTTGCTTTGCAGTTGAAACATTTCCTACCTCAGTAACCCCCACCCACCCGTTATTGTAAAAGAGCATGCACCTGAAAAGTAAACTCTATTTCCACCGATTCTATTTGACCTGCAGAGTTTTCCAGCACTTCCAGTTTAATTCAACTTGTGCAATTTTCAGCTCATTAATTGTATAGACATTTACATTTATAGACATTCATTGGAGCGTAGAAGGTTGAGGGGGGATTTGATCGAGGTATTTAAAATGTTGAGAGGGATAGATAGAGTTGACGTGAATAGGCTGTTTCCATTGAGAGTAGGGGAGATTCAAACGAGAGGACATGATTTGAGAGTTAGGGGGCAAAAGTTTAAGGGAAACACGAGGGGGTATTTCTTTACTCAGAGAGTGATAGCTGTGTGGAATGAGCTTCCTGTAGAAGTAGTAGAGACCAGTTCAGTTGTGTCAATTAAGGTAAAATTGGATAGGTATATGGACAGGAAAGGAGTGGAGGGTTATGGGCTGAGTGCGGGTAGGTGGGACTAGGTGAGATTAAGAGTTCGGCACGGACTAGGAGGGCCGGAATGGCCTGTTTCCGTGCTGTGATTGTTATATGGTTATATGGTTATTTATCACAAATGATATTTCAAGATGTATTAACAAGTGAAAGTTCTTTAATGCATACTCAAAACTATTTTTGATTTGAAGAAATCCTTGGAGCAATTCTAAGCAAAGCCTAATGGCCCTGGTAATTTTATTGACTGATAATGTAGAACTGTTTCCATGCATCATTTTTGCTAGATAGGGCTTCAGAGCTTAGTTGACTAAAGAAAACTGAAGTTATTGCAATGACATTTTGTACTGCAGGTTTTACTTGAAGGGTAATTGATATTTTTGGTTATAAAGATTGGTAAAACTTTTTGGCTTGGAAAACAATTAGGCATGGGATCACCAAAGTGTATTTAAGTGTTTTAAAGAAGAATGCTGCTAAGGTAAATCCTATAGTTCTTGGATGATTCATAGCAGCAAAACTTATTCTGCTGATTCCTATAGATTCAGAGTCAAAGTTCAAAGACAATTTATTATCAAAGTACATTATATGTCACCATATACAATCCTGAGATTAATTTTCTTGCGGGCAGTCACAGCAAATGCAAGAATTATAGTAGAATCAATGAAAGCACACCCAATAGGATGGGCAAACAATCACTGTGCAAAAAGCAAAAAACTGTGCAAATACAAGATGAAAGAGAAAAATAATAATAATATGAATAAGTAATAAATATCGAGAACATGAAATGAAGGGTCCTTGAAAGACTCCATATGTTGTCAGAACAGTTCAGCCATGGGGTGAGAAAAACTGACTGAAGTTACCCCTCTGGTTCAAGACCCCAATGGTTGAGGCGTAGTACCTGTTCCTGAATCTGGTGATGCGAGTCCTGAGGCTCCTGTACCTCTTTCCTGATGGCAGCAACAAGATGAGCCTGGCCTGTATGGTGGGGGTCCTTGATGATGGATGCTGCTTTCCTGCGACAGCACTCCGTATGGATGTGCTCAGTGGTGGGGAGGGCTTTACCCATGATGAACTGGGTTGTATCCATTCTACTTTGTAGGCTTTACCACTCAAGGGCATTGGCGTTTCCATACAAGGCTGTGATGCAATCAGCCAGGATACTCTCCACCACACATCTGTAGAAGTTCGTCAAAGTTTCAGATTACAAGCTGAATCTTTGCAAATTTATAAGAAGAGGCACTGCCGTGCTTTCGTCATAATTGCACACGTGTTAGACCAGGATAGATCCTCTGAAATGATAACAGCGAGGAATTTAAAGTTGCTGACCCTCTGATCCCCTGATAAGGACTGGCACATAGACTTTCAATTTCCTCCTCCTGAAGTCAATAATCAGTTCCTTTGCACATCATGTGAGAGGTCGTTGTTGTGGCGCCATTCAAAGAGATTTTCAATCGTCCTTTTATACGTTGATTCATCAACACCTTTGAAACAGAATCAGGTCAAGAAATTTGTTTTGCGGCAACAGTACATTGCAATACATAATAATAAAAAATACAAATTACAATAAGAAATGTATTTTAAAATTAAATTAAATAAGTTGTGCAAAAAGAAAGCAAAAAAAAAAATCATCCATTCAGAAATCTGATGGCAGAGGGGGAGAAGCTGTTCCTGAAATGTTGAGTGTGTGTCTTCAGACTCCTGCACCTCCTCCTTGACGGGTGCAATGTGGTAACCGCTAAATAACATTATATAGGCTTACAAGAGCCAAATTCATCGCAATTTAACATTAGTTATTTTTATTTTATGTGATGTGCTTTTGAGAATAATAAGCAATTTACCAACATTATTAAAACAATATTTAGCCTACATAAATTTAAAGTATGTACATATAGAACTAGAATAAATAAATGAGACCTTCTTTAATTATGTTGAGGTTGTAAAGCAGTACTTGTTATTTGCTACATATATCAATTTATTAGAATCAAAATCGGAATCAGAATCAGGTTTACTGTCACCGGCATGTGATGTGAAATTTGTTAACTTAGCAGCAGCAGTTCAATGCAATACATAATAAAGCAGAGTGAGAAAATAAATAATAAATAAAACAAAACATAAAAATAAATAAACAAGTAAATCAATCACATATAATGAATAGATTTTTTTTTTAAATGTGCAAAAACAGAAATACTGTATATTAAAAAAAGTGAGGTAGTGTCCAAAGCTTCAAAGTCCATTTAGGAATCGGATGGCAGAGGGGGAGAAGCTGTTCCTGAATCACTGAGTGTGTGCCTTCAGGCTTCTGTACCTCCTATCTAATGGTAACAGTGAGAAAAGGACATGCCCTGAGTGCTGGAGGAGGTCCTTAATAATGGACGCAGTCTTTCTGATACACCACTTCTAAAGATGTTCTGGGTACTTTGTAGGCTAGTGCCCAAGATGGAGCTGACTAGATTTACAACCTTCTGCAGTTTCTTTCAGTCCTATGCAGTAGCCCCTCCATACCAGACAGTGATGCAGCCTGTCAGAATGCTCTCCAAGATACATAGAAACATAGAAAATAGGTGCAGGAGTAGGCCATTCGGCCCTTCGAGCCTGCACCACCATTCAGTATGATCACGGCTGATCATCCAACTCAGAACCCTGTACCTGCTTTCTCTCCATACCCCCGATCCCTTTAGCCACAAGGGCCATATCTAACTTCCTCTTAAATATAGCCACTGAACCGGCCTCAATTGTTTCCTGTGGCAGAGAATTCCACAGATTCATCACTCTCTGTGTGACGAAGTTTTTCCTCATCTCTGGATTACTACCAGTGCCACGTGCTAGTCAGAGTAGAAATAGGAGGATATTTCAGATGAATGCGTGGCTTGAAAAATGGTGCAAGGCGGAGGGATTCAAATTTCTGGGGCATTGGAACCAGTTCTGGGGGAGGTGGGACCGGAATAAACAGGACGGTCTGCACCTGGGCTGGACTGGAACCAATGTCCTAGGGGGAGCGTTTGCTACTGCTGTTCAGGAGGATTTAAACTAATGTGGCAGGGGGATGGGAACAAGTGCAGAGAGACAGAGGGGTGTAAAATGAGGGTAGAAGCAAAAAGTAGTAAGGTAAAAAGTAAAAGTGGCAGGCAGGCAAATCCAGGGCAAAAATCAAAAAGAGCCACTTTTCAACATAATTGTATAAGGGCTAAGAGTGTTGTAAAAACAAGCCTGAAGGCTTTATGTGTCAATGCGAGGAGCATTCGTAACAAGGTGGATGAATTGAATGTGCAGATAGTTATTAATGAATATGATATAGTAGGGATCACAGAGACATGGCTCCAGGGTGACCAAGGATGGGAACTCAACATCCAGGGATAGTCAATATTCAGGAGGGATAGACAGGAAAGAAAAGGAGGTGGGGTAGCATTGCTGGTTAGAGAGGAGATTAACGCAATAGAACGCATTAGCCTGGAGGATGTGGAATCGCTATGGGTAGAACTGCATAACACTAAGGGGCAGAAAACGCTGGTGGGGGTTGTTTACAGGCCACCTAACAGTAGTAGTGAGGTTGGGGATGGCATTAAACAGGAAATTAGAAATGCATGCAATAAAGGAACAGTAGTTATAATGGGTGACTTCAATCTACATATAGATTGGGTGAACCAAATTGGTAAGGATGCTGAGGAAGAGGATTTCTTGGAATGTATGCGGGATGGTTTTCTGAACCAACATGTCGAGGAACCAACTAGAGAGCAGGCCATTCTAGATTGGGTATTGAGCAATGAAGAAGGGTTAGTTAGCAATCTTGTCGTGCGAGGCCCCTTGGGTAAGAGTGACCATAATATGGTGGAATTCTTCATTAAGATGGAGAGTGACATAGTTAATTCAGAAACAAAGGTTCTGAACTTAAAGAAGGGTAACTTTGAAGGTATGAGACGTGAGTTAGCTAAGATAGACTGGCAAATGATACTTAAAGGGTTGACGGTGGATATGCAATGGCAAGCATTTAAAGATCGCATGGATGAACTACAACAATTGTTCATCCCAGTTTGGCAAAAGAATAAACCAGGGAAGGTAGTGCACTCGTGGCTGACAAGGGAAATTAGGGATAGTATCAAGTCCAAAGAAGAAACATATAAATTAGCAAAAAAAAGCGGCACACCTGAGGACTGGGAGAAATTCAGAGACCAGCAGAGGAGGACAAAGGGCTTAATTAGGAAAGGGAAAAAAGATTATAAGAGAAAGCTGGCAGGGAACATAAAAACTGACTGTGAAAGCTTTTCTAGATACGAGAAAAGAAAAAGATTGGTCAAGACAAATGTAGGTCCTTTACAGTCAGAAACAGGTGAATTGATCATAGGGAACAAAGACATGGCAGACCAATTGAATAACTACTTTGACTCTGTCTTCACTAAGGAGGACATAAATAATCTTCCGGAAATAGTAAGGGACCGAGGGTCTAGTGAGATGGAGGAACTGAGGGAAATACATGTTAGTAGGGAAGTGGTGTTAGGTAAATTGAAGGGATTAAAGGCAGATAAATCCCCAGGGCCAGATGGTCTGCATCCCAGAGTGCTTAAGGAAGTAGCCCAAGAAATAATGGATGCATTAGTGATAATTTTTCAAAACTCCTTAGATTCTGGATTAGTTCCTGAGGATTGGAGTTGACTAATGTAACCCCACCTTTTAAAAAAGGAGGGAGAGAGAAATCGGGGAATTATAGACCGGTTAGTCTGACATCGGTGGTGGGGACAATGCTGGAGTCGGTTATCAAAGATGTGATAACAGCACATTTGGAAAGAGGTGAAATCATCGGACAAAGTCAGCATGGATTTGTGAAAGGAAAATCATGTCTGACGAATCTTATAGAATTTTTTGAAGATGTAACTAGTAGAGTGGATAGGGGAGAGACAGTGGATGTGGTATATTTAGATTTTCAAAATGCTTTTGACAAGGTCCCACACAGGAGATTAGTGTGCAAACTTAAAGCACACGGTATTGGGGGTATGGTATTGATGTGGATAGAGAATTGGTTGGCAGACAGGAAGCAAAGAGTGGGAGTAAACGGGACCTTTTCAGAATGGCAGGCAGTGATTTAAATTAATGATTTAGACGAGGGAATTAAATGCAGCACCTCCAAGTTTGGGGAAGACACGAAGCTGGGCGGCGGTGTTAGCTGTGAGGAGGATGCTAAGAGGATCCAAGGTGACTTGGAATGGTTAGGTGAGTGGGCAAGTTCATGGCAGATGCAATTTAATGTGGATAAATGTGAGGTTATCCACTTTGGTTGCAAGAACAGGAAAACAGATTATTATCTGAACGGTGGCCAATTAGGAAAAGGGGAGGTGCAACGAGACCTGGGTGTCATTGTACACCAGTCATTGAAGGTGAGCATGCAGGTACAGCAGGTGGTGAAAAAGGCAAATGGTATGTTGGCATTCATAGCAAAAGGATTTGAGTACAGGAGCAGGGAGGTTCTACTGCAATTGTACAAGGCCTTGGTGAGACCGCACCTAGAATATTGTGTGCAGTTTTTGTCCCCTAATCTGAGGAAAGACATTCTTGCCATAGAAGGAGTTACAACTCTAGAAGTTTTTGAGTGTATTTGCTGACATGCCAAATCTCTTCAAACTCCTAATAAAGTAAAGCCACACTCTTGCCTTCTTTATGACTACATCGATATGTTGGGACCAGGTTAGATCCTCAGAGATCTTGACACCAAGGAACTTGAAGCTGCTCACTCTCTCCACTTCTGATCCCTCTAAGAGGATTGGTATGTGCTCCTTCATCTTACCCTTCCTGAAGTTCAAAATCAGCTCCTTTGTCTTACTGACATTGAGTGCTAGGTTGTTGCTGTGGCACCATTCCACTAGTTGGCATATCTCACTCCTGTACCCCCTCTCATCACCACCTGAGATTCTACCAACAATGGTTGTATCATTAGTAAATTTGTAGAAGGTATTTGAGCTATGCCTAGCCACATAGTCATGTGTATCCAGAAAGTAGAGCAGTGGGCTAAGCACACACCCCTGAGGAAGTGTTGATCATCAGTGAGGAGGATATGTTATCACCAATCTACACAGACTGTGGTCTTCTGGTTAGGAAGTCAAGGATCCAATTGCAGAGGGAAGTACAGAGGCCCAGGTTCTGCAACTTCTCAATCAGGATTGTGGGAATGATGGTACTAAATGCTGGTATTAAATGGTATCAAAAGTTAAATGTAAAAATAAAGCATTTAGACTGATTTCTCTTTTGACTCCAACATTATTTATAAAGATAAAAAGTATCTTGATAGCCTGAAGTTTGCTCTGCAATTATTTTCCATTCAGACAAGTACATATGCTGATATGTTAGAGATGCTTTGTTCAAGATGTAGGGAACCCAATTACAAATTGTCTTTTTAAATATTATTTTCTAATAGCGTATGTAGACAGGCTGTAAAGGCATCTATGATTTAGTTTGTTCCAGGCATCCAAGCTATTATATATAATAAATCCAAAGGTTCAGCTTTATAAAATAACGCCTTCTTTTACTATTTGCTGTTAATTTGCTAGGAAATTTGCATATAAATAATTTTCTGACAGCAAAATCTAATGTGTTGCAGTACCATATCAGAATAAAAATAATAATTTCTACTTGAGTTGTAGAAGTGGTCATTAAATACCAAAAAATATGCCAGTTTGCAAAGTCAAGTCAAGTCACTTTTTATTGTCATTTTGACCATAACTGCTGGTATAGTACACAGTAAAAACGAGACAACGTTTTTCAGGACCATGGTGTTACATGACACAGTACAAAAACTACACTGAACTATGTAAAAACAACACAGAGAGAAAAAAAAACTACACTAGACTACAGACCTAGCCAGGACTGCATAAAGTGCACAAAACAGTGCAGGCATTACAATAAATAATAAACAAGACAATAGGCACAGTAGAGGGCAGTAAGTTGGTGTCAGTCCAGGCTCTAGGGATTGAGGAGTCTGACGGCTTGGGGGAAGAAACTGTTGTATAGTCTGGTCATGAGAGCCCGAATGCTTCGGTGCCTTTTGTCCAGATGACAGGAGGGAGAAGAGTTTGTATGAGGGGTGCGTGGGGTCCTTCACAATGCTGTTTGCTTTGCAGATGCAGCGTATAGTGTAAATGTCTGTTATGGCGGGAAGAGAGACCCCAATGATCTTCTCAGCTGACCTCACTATCTGCTGCAGGGTCTTGCGATCCGAGATGGTGCAATTTCCGAACCAGGCAGTGATGCAGCTGCTCAGGATGCTCTCAATACAACCCCTGTAGATTGTGATGAGGATGGGGGGGTGGGAGACTGACTTTACTCAGCCTTTGCAGAAAGTCGAGACGCTGCTGGGCTTTCTTTGCTTTAGAGCTGGTCCAGCTGAGATTCTCCACCAGGTGAACACCAAGAAATTTGGTGCTCTTAACAATCTCTACCGAGGAGCCGTTGCTATTTAGCGAAGAGTGGTCTCTCCATGCCCTCCTGAAGTCAACAACCATCTCTTTTGTTTTGTTCACATTCAGAGACAGGTTGTTGGCTCTGCACCAGTCCGTTAGCCGCTGCACCTCCTCTCCGTAAGCTGACTCGTCGTTCTTGCTGATGAGACCCACCACAGTCGTGTCATCGGCGGACTTGATGATGTGGTTCGAGCTGTGTGTTGCAGCACAGTCGTGGGTCAGCAGAGTGAACAGCAGTGGACTGAGCACACAGCCCTGGGGGGTCCCCATGCTCAGTGTGATGGTGCTGGAGATGCTGCTCCCGATCCGGACTGACTGAGGTCTCCCAGTCAGGAAGTCTAGGATCCGGTTGCAGAGGGAGGTGTTCAGGCCCAGTAGGCTCAGCTTTCCAATCAGTTTCTGAGGGATGATTGTGTTGAATGCTGAACTGAAGTCTATGAACAGCATTCAAAGTTCCCTAACCAAACAAATTATCTTAGACTCCTCCCAGATTTCATTATCAGAGTTAATTGCAAGTATCGTTTCATCATAGGGGATGAGATCAGATACCCCAACATAAACTAAAGGTTTTTATATTCATATAGTCATAGAGTAATACAACACAGAAACAGGCCCTTCAGCCCATCTCATTCTTGCCGACCTAGTGCCATCTACCTGCACCTGGACCACAACCCTCCATACACTTCTGATCCATGTACTTGCTCGAACTTCTCTTGAATGTTACAAATGAAGCCACATCTACCCACACGCACCCCACCGTCCGAGTGAAGCAGTTCCACTTTGGGTTCCCCTCAAATTCACTTAACCTATGACCTCTAGTTCTAGTGTCCCCCAACTTCAGTGAGAAAAGACCGCTTACATTAACACTATCTATACCTGTCATTATCTTGTATACATCTATCTGATCACACCTCATTTTCCTGCACTCTTGGAAATAAAGTCATTAAAGTAGTCAATCTTTCATCATAACTCAGGCACTCAAATCTGGCAATCTGTAAATTTTCTCTGCGCTCTTTAAAGTTTATTGATATCTTTCCTGTAATAAATGACAATACTCCATATCCTCTTTAGTTTGTTAAGATATGGCATGAAATCCAAAACTTTGACCAACTTCTATAGATGTGTAGTGGAGAGTATATTGACTGGTTACATTACAGCCTGGGATGAAAACACCAAAGCCCTTGAACAAAAAAACCTTCAAAAAGTAGTGGATGCCCCCCAGTCCGTCAGGGGTAAAGCCCTCCCCACCATTGAGCCTATCTACTCTGGTGGCAGCATACATCAGAAGACCATCACAATCTAGGCCATACTCTCTCCTCGCAGCTGCCACCAGGAAAATGATGCAGGAAATCACAAACATGAGAAATTCTGCAGAGGCTGTAAATCCAAAGTAACACACACAAAATGCTGGAGGAGCTCAGGTCAGGCAGGATCTATGGAAAAGTGTAAACAATTGACATTTTGGGGCAAGATGCTTCTCCAGCACTGGAGTGGCACTGAGTCTGGCCCTGTGGCTCAGTAGGGTAAGGAGCAGAAGAGGAGAGCAGTGGTAATAGGGGACTCTATAGTTAGGAGGTCAGATAGATGATTCTATGGACGCAAAAAAGAAACAAGGATGGTAGTTTGCCTCCCAGGTGCCAGGGTTCGTGATGTTTGTGAGCATGTCCACAGTATCCTGAAATGGGAGGGTGAGCAGTCAGAGGTCGTGTTATATATTGGTACCAACGACATAGGTACAAAAAGGGTGGAGGTCTTACAGGGAGTTAGGAAGCTGAGAAGCAGAACCTCAAAGGTAGTAATCTCGGGATTGCCACATGACAGTGAGAATAGGAATAGAATGAGGTGGAGGATAAATGTGTGGCTGAAGGGTTGGAGCAGGGGACAGGGATTCAGATTTTTGGATCATTGGGGCCTCTTTTGGGGCAGGTGTGACCTGTACAAAAAGGACAGGTTACGCTTGGATCTGAGGGGGACCGATATCCTGGCAGGGAGGTTTGCTAATGCTGTTGGGGAGGGTTTAAACTAGATTTCCAGCGGGATGGGAACCAAAGTGAAGAGGCAGAGCATGGGGAGGTTGGATCACATGTAGAGTCGGCTTGGAGGGAGTTTGTGAGGAAGGATGGGCAGATGTTAGAGCAAAGATGCACTCAGCCTGATAGTTTGAGAAGTGCCTATCTTAACATATAGAGTATAGAACATAGAATAGTACAGCACAGTACAGGCCCTTCAGCCCACAATGTTGTGCTGACCCTTAAACCCTGCCTCCCATATAACCCTCCCACCTTAAATACCTGTCTAGTAGTGTCATAGAACATGAATGCTGTGTGTATCATAAACAAGGCGGATGAACTTAGAGCATGGATTGATATGTAGAACTGTGACTTTGTGGCTATACAGAGACTTGGATGTCTCAGGAGCAGGAATGGCTGCTGAGTGTGCCAGGCTTTAGATGTTTCAAAAAGAACAGAGATGGAGGCAAATGAGATGGGGGTGTGGCATTGCTAATTAGGGATCATGTCACAGCTGCAGAAAAGGAGGAAGTCATGGAGGGATTGTCTTCTGAGTCAGTGTGGGTGGAAGTCAGAAACAGGAAAGGGGCAATAACTCTACTAGGTGTTTTTTATAGACCCCTCCAATAGTAACAGGGATATCGAGGAACAGATAGGGAGGCAGATTCTGGAATAATAATAGGGTTGTTGTAATGGGAGATTTTAGCATTCCTAATATTGATTGGCATCTCCTTAGTGCAAGGGGTTTAGATGGGGTGGAGTTTGTTAGGTGTGTTCAGAAAGGTTTCCTGAAGCAATATGTAGATAAGCCAACTAGAGGAGAGGCTGTACTTGATCTGATATTGGGAAATGAACCTGGTTAGGTGTCAGATCTCTTGGTGGGAGAGCATTTTGGAGGTAGTGACCACAACTCTATCTCCTTCACCATAGCACTGGAGAGGTATAGGATCAGATAATTTGGAAAAACATTTAATTAGGGTAGAAGGAAATATGATACAATTAGGCAGGAACTTAGGAGCATAAATTGGGAGCAGCTGTTCTCAGGGAAATGCACAGCAGAAATATGACAAATGTTCAGGAAACATTTGCATGAAGTTCTGCATAGGTACATTCCATTGAGGCAGGGAAAGGATGGTAGAGTTAAAGAACCATGGTGTGCAAAGTATGTAGAAAATCTAGAGAAGAAGAAAAGATTACGAAAGGTTCAAGAAACTAGGTTCTGTTAGAGCTCTATAAAATTACAAGTTTACTAGGAAGGGGCTTAAGAATGGAATTAGAAGCGCCAGAAGGGGCCATGAGAAGGTCTTGGTGAGCAGGATTAAGGAAAACCTCAAGGCATTCTACAAGTATGTGAAGAGCAAGAGGATGAGCCATGTGAGAACAGGAACAATCAGGTGCAATAGTGGAAACATGTGCATGGAGTTGGAGGAGGTAGCAGAGGCATTTAATGAATACTTTGCTTTAGTATTCACCAGGGAGAAAGACCTTGGCAATTGTGGCGATGGCTTACAGTGGACTTAAACGTTTGAGCATATAGACATTAAGAAAGAAGATGTGCTGAAGCTTTTCAAAAGCATTAAGTTAAATAAGTCACTGGGACCGAATGAGTTATACCCCAGGCTACTGTATGAAGCAAGGTGGGAGATTGCTCAGCCTCTTGCAATTATCTTTGCATCATCAATTGGGTACGGGAGAAGTACCGGAGGATTGGAAGGTTGCAAATGTTGTTCCGTTGTTCAAGAAAGGGAGTAGAGATAACTCAGGAAATCATAGACCAGTGAGTCAGACTTCAGTGGTGGGCAAGTTGTTGGAGAAGATCCTGAAAGGCGGGATTTATGTGCATTTGGAGAGATTTAATCTGAGTAGGAATAGTCAGCATGGCTTTGTCAAGGGCAGGTCATGCCTTACAAGCCTGATTGAATTCTTTGAGGATGTAACAAACCACATTGTAAAAGGTAGAATAGTGGATGTAGTGTATATGGATTTCAGTATGGCATTTGATAAAGTTCCCCATGCAAGTTCCTTCAAAAAGTAAGGAGGCATGGGATCCAAGGAGACCTTACTTTGTGGATTCAGAATTGGCTTGCCCAAAAAGGCAAAGGATGGTTATAGAAGGTTTGTATTCTGCATGGAGGTCAGTGACCAGTGGTGTTCCACAGGGATCTGTTCTGGGACCCCTCCTTTATGTGATTTTTATAAATGAGATGGATGAAGAAGTAGAAAGGTGGGTTAGTAAGTTTGCTGATGACACAAAGTTTGGGGGTATTGTGGATAGTCTGGAGGGTTGTCAGAGGTTACAGCGGGACATCAATAGGATGCAGAACTGGGCTGAGAATTGGCAGTGGACTTCAACCCAGATAAGTGTGAAGAGGTTCATTTTGGTAGGTCTAATTTGAAGACAGACTATAATATAAATGGTAAGACTCTTGGCAGTGTGGAGGATCTGAAAGATCTTGGGGTCCATGTTGATAGGACTCTCAAAGCTATTGCGCAGGCTGACAGTGTTGTTAAGAAGGCTGATGGTGTGTTGGCATTCATCAACCATGGGATTGAGTTCAAGAGCCATAAGACCTTAAGATATAGGAGCAGAAGTAAGCTATTTGGCCCATCGAGTCTGCTCTGTCATTCAGTCATGGCTGATCCAATTCTTCCAGTCATCCCCACTCCCCTGCCTTCTCTCCATATCCTTTGATGTCCTGGCAAATCAAGAACCTATCTATCTCTGTCTTAAATACACCCAATGACTTGGCCTCCACAGCCACTCATGGCAACAAATTCCACAGATTTACCATCCTCTGACTAAAGTAATTTCTCCGCACTTCTATTCTAAATGGACATCCTTCAATTCTGAAGTTGTGTCCACTTGTCCTAGACTCCCCTATCATGGGAAATAACTTTGCCATATCTAATCTGTTTAGGTCTTTTAACATTCAGAATGTTTCTATTAGATCCCCCCCTCATTCTCCTGAACTCCAGGGAATACAGCTCAAGAGCTGCCAGACGTTCCTCATACGGTAACCCTTTCAACCCTTTCACTTAGCCGTGAAGTAATGTTACAGCTACGTAAGACCTTGGTCAGACTCCACTTGGAGTACTGTGTTTAGTTCTGGTCACCTCACTACAGGAAGGATGTGGACACTATAGAGTGCAGACGAGATTTACAAGGAAACACAAAGTGCACTGCAGATGCTGTGGTCAAATTAAGATGCTGGATGAACTCAGCAGGTCGGGCAGCATCCGTTGAAAGAAGCAGTCAACGTTTCTGGTCGAAACCCTTCGTCAGGACTAAAGAAAGAGGGGGCAGGGGCCCTATAAAGAAGATGGGGAGAGGGTGGAAAACCAATCAGAGAAAAGATCAAGGGGTGGGGGAGGGGAAGCAGGGAGGTGATAGGCAGGAGAGGTGAAGAAGGAATCTAAGGGGAAAGCACTATGGGTAGTAGAAGAAGGCAGAGTCATGAGAGGTGATAGGCAGCTAGAAGAGGAGACAGAGTAGAGGTGGGATGGGGAAGGGAGAGGGAGGGAATTACCAGAAGTTGGAGAATTCGATGTTCATACCAAGGGGCTGGAGACTACCCAAATGGTATATGAGATGTTGTTCCTCCAACCGAAGTTTGGCCTGCGAAAAACACTCCCTCCGCGACTGCCTCGTCCACGTGTCACTCCCCACAGATCTCGCACCTGGCACTTACCCCTGCAAGCGTAAGTGCTACACCTGTCCCTACACCTCATCTCTTACCACCATTCAGGGCCCCAAACAGTCCTTCCAGGTGAGGCAACACTTCACTTGTGAGTCTGTTGGGGTCATCTATTGCATCCGGTGCTCCCGGTGTGGCCTCCTCTACATCAGCGAGACCCGATGCAGATTGGGGGACCGCTTCGTCGAACACCTACGCTCCATCCGCCACAACAGACAGGATCTCCCGGTTACCACTCACTTCAACTCTCCCTCTCATTTCCATTCGGATATGTCCATACATGGCCTCCTCTACTGCCATGATGAGGCCAAACTTTGGTTGGAGGAACAACATCTCATATACCGTTTGGGTAGTCTCCAGCCCCTTGGTATGAACATCAAATTCTCCAACTTCTGGTAATTCCCTCCCTCTCTCTTCCCCCATCCCACCTTCACTCTGTCTCCTCTTCTAGCTGCCTATCACCTCTCATGACTCTGCCTTCTTCTACTACCCATAGTGCTTTCCCCTTAGATTCCTTCTTCACCTCTCCTGCCTATCACCTCCCTGCTTCCCCTCCCCCACCCCTTGATCTTTCCTCTGATTAGTTTTCCACCCTCTCCCCACCTTCTTTATAGGGCACCTGCCCCCTCCTTCTTTAGTCCTGACGAAGGGTTTCGACCCGAAACATTGACTGCTTCTTTCAACGGATGCTGCCCGACCTGCTGAGTTCATCCAGCTTTTTTGTACATTGAGATTTACAAGGATATTGCCTGGACTGGAGAGCATACCTTATGAGAATAGGTTGAGTGAACTTGGCCTTTTCTCCTTGGAGAAATGGAGGATGAGAGGCGACCTGGTAGAGCTGTATAAGATGGTGAGGGTCATTGATCGTGTGGATAGCCAGGGGCTTTTTCCCAGGGCTGAAATGGCTAACACGAGGCAGCATAGTTTTAGGGTGCTTGGAAATAAGTACGGAGGGGATGTGAGGGGTAAGTGGTGAGTGCGTGGAATGCACTGCCGGCAGCGGTGGTGGAAGCGGATACAATAGGGTCTTTTAAGAGCCTCTTAGATAGGTACATGGAGCTCAGGAAAATAGAGGGCTATGTGGTAGGGAAACTCTAGGCAGTCTCCAGAGTAGGTTACATGGTCGGCACAACATTGTGGGCCGAAGGGCCTGTAGTGTGCTGTAAATTTCTATGTTCTATGAAAGGAAGCAGGAAGATGCCAGAATAAAAGGGAGTAATGGAAGGAGCAATTCCTGTGGGACCTAGGGACCTCAGGGCCCACACCATCAGGTTCAGGAAACGTTATTACCCCTCAACTATCAGGCTCCTGAACCAGAGGGGATAACATCACTCGTCCCATTACTGAACTGTTCCCACAACCTTTGGAGTCACTTTCAAGGACTCTTTATCTCGTGTTCTCCATATTCGTTGGTTATTTAATTATTTAATTATTTAATTATTTATTTTCCTTTTGCATCTGCACATTGGTTGTTTGCCTGTCCTGTTGGATGTGGTCTTTCATTGATTCAATAGTGTCTTTCAGATTTATTGTGTATGCCTGCAAGAAAATGAACCTTAGGGCTGTAAATGGTGACATATGTGTACTTTGATAATAAATTTGCTTTACGCTTTGAAATTCGATCTCCGCAATATCTTACACAACTTCACTGTAACATCCCAACACCTGTGGTCAATGCTGATTTATGAAGGCAAATGTGCCAAAAGCTCTCTTTAGGACCTATCTCCCTATGCTGCCACTTTCCAGGAATTATGGATCTGTATTCACAGATCCCTTTGTTCTAGCACACTCCTCCGAGCTCTATCATTCACTGTGTAAATCTTACCCTAGTGTGATCCTTCCAAAATACAACACCTCACACTTGTCTGCATTAAATTCTATCTGCCATTTTTAAGCCCTCTTCCCTACCTAGTCGAGATCACACTGCAAGTTTTGATAGCCCTCCTCACTGTCCATTACAACCCCCAATACTGGAGTCATCTGCAAATTTTCTGATCCATTTTACCACATTATCATCTAAAACATTTATATAGCTGACATATAATGGACCCAACACCGATTCCTGCAGCACACCTCTAATCAGTCTTCCAGTCAAACAGACAATCCTTTGCTACCACCCTTAGGTGTCTCCCATTAAGCCAATGCCAAATCCAATTGTTTAGTTTATACTGAATGCTAAGCAATTAACCTTCTGGACCAGCCACTCATGCAGGCCTTTGCCAAAAGTCTTGCTAAAGCTCATGTACACAATTTCCACCATCTTTCATTCATCAACTTTCTTGGTAACCTCCTTCAAAAACTCTATAGGATTGGTAAGACAAGACCTGCTACACACAAAGCCATGTTAACTATCCCTAATCAGGTCCTGTCCATCCAAACACGTATACAGTATATCCTTTCTCTTAGAATACTTTCCAATAATTTACCTGTGACTTGCCAGCTTATTATTTCCCATCTCATCCTTTCCTGAACAATATAACATTATTAGCTATTCTCCAGTCCTTTGGCACCTCACTCATGACTAAGAACATTTTAAATATCTCTGCCAGAGCCCCTGAATTTGTACTCTAGCCTCTCACAAAGTCCAAGGCAACACCATGTCAGTCATCAGGGACACTGGAGAAATTCCTGACGTCCCCAATCCTGGAAGATGAGTACACATACTACTGCCCCAACTATCATTCCAACTGCTCCTCCTGCAAGAAGAAAAAGTGAACTTACTAGAGCCTCATTTTGATTTGCACTCACTTCTTCAGCTTATTAACACTGAAGCCTCAGCTCTGCACTCTAACATTGGCTGGTCCATCACTGGCCGGTCCAACATTGGCCGCTCCTCCTGACCCTAACTTTTATTATTGGCTGGTGCAAATGAGGTAATTACCCAATCAGTTATCAACTAATAATTTACTTCTGCATTCCTGGTCAATGTGACTAAAGCTGCTCTGTAAATAAACTTCCTGAACTTAGAAAATCATATTACTGGATATAATTGCCCTTTTTTCATCCATCTTAACCAACTTGCTGATGGGGGCAGGCAAACAACAGAGACTTTTGACAATTACTCCTTATTCCAACTCACATAACATAGAACATAGAAATCTACAGCACATTACAGGCCCTTCAGCCCACAATGTTGTGCCGACCATGTAACCTACTCTAGAGGCTGCTTAGAATTTCCCTAATGCAGAGCCCTCTATTTTCCTGAGCTCCATGTACCTATCTAAGAGGCTCTTAAAAGACCCTATTGTACCCGCTTCCAACACCGCCGCCAATAGTGTATTTAATGTATCCACCACTCTCTGTGTGGAAAACTAACTCTTGATATCCCCTCGGTACCTATTTCCAAGCACCTTAAAACTATGCCCCCTCGTGTTAGCCAGTCCAGTCGGTTCAGTCCCTTCCTACCTACATCTGTGATACTTGACACATTCTTGATCTTCTCAATGACTTCAAGTTCCCTGGCCCTGATCATCTCATTTTCACTCTGGATGTCTAGTCCCTATACACCTCCATCCCCCTCGTGAGGGCCTCAAAGCTCTCCACTTCTTTCTCGACAACAGACCCAACCTGTTCCCCTCCACCACCACCCACTTCCATCTGGCAGAACTGGTCCTCACTCTCAATAATTTCTCCTTTAACTCCTCCCACTTCCTTAAAAAAAAGGTGCAGCCTTAGGCACTTGCGTGGGTCCCAGCTAGGCCTGCCTTTTTGTCAGCTACGTGGTACAGTCTACATTCCAAGCCTTCCCTAGTAATGTTCCCGGACTCTTCCTACACTACATCAATGACTGCATTGGAGCTGCTTCCTGCACTCATGCTGAGCTCATCGACTTAATCAGCTTTGCCTCCAACTTCCACCCTGCCCCCACATTTACTTGGGCCATTTCTGACACCTCCCTCCCCTTTCTGAATCTCTGGAGACAGTCTATCTACTGATATTTTTTCCATCCTACTGATTCTCATAGCTACCTGGACTACACTTCTTCCCACCCTGCCACTTGTAAAAATGCCACCTCCTTCTCTCAGTTCCTCTGTCTCCACCACATCTGCTTTCAGGATGAGGCATTTCATTCCAGCACTAATGAGATCTCCTCCTTCTTCAATGAAAGGGGCTTTCCTTCCTCCGCCGTCAGCACTGCCCTCACCCACATCTCTTCCATTTCACACACGTCTGCCCTTAACCCATCCTCCCGGCAGTAGACCAGAGATAGGGTTCCTCTTGTCCTCACCTACCACCCCACCAGCTACAGCGTCCAACACATAATTCTCTGTAACATCTGTCATCTCCAACTGGATCCCACTGCCAAGCACATCTTCCCATTTTTTCTTTCTCCCATCTTTCTGCTTTTCGCAGTAATTGCTCCCTCCACGATTCCCTTATCTCCTCATTTCTCCTCTCCCCCACCCCCGCTGATCTCCATCCTGGCACTTATCCTTGCAAGCAGAATAAGTACCACACCTGCCCCTACACCTCCTCACTCACTACCATCCAGAGCCCCAACCATTCCTTCCAGGTGAGGTGAAACTTCACCTGTGAGGTCATCTCCTGCATCCGTTGCTCCCGGTGTGGCCCCCTGTATTCTTGAGACCCAACGTAGTTTGGGAGACCGCTTTGCTGAGCACCTACACTCTGTCTGCCGGAAAAAGCAGGATCACCCTGTCGCCACCCTTTTCAATTCCACTTCCCATTCCCATTTCGACATGTCTGTCCACGGCCTCCTCTACTGCCCTGATGAGGCCACTCTCAGGTTAAAGGAGCAACACCATATATTCCTTCTGAGTAGCCTCCAACCTGAAGGCATGAGCATCGATTCCTTAATCTTCTGGTAATTGCCCAACCCCGCCCCCTCCCCTTCACCATTCCCCTTTCCCTTTTCCCTCTCTCTCCTGTCTCCTTACCCGCCCATCACCCCCCTCTGGTGCTCCTCCTCCGTCCCTTTCTTCCATAATTTTCTACCCTCTCCTGTCAGATTCCCCTTCTTCCAGCCCTTTATCTCTTTCACCAATCAACTTCTCAACTCTTTACTTCATCGTCTCCCCCTCTCCTGGTTTCACCCATCACCTGCCACCTTGTGCTTCTTCCTCCCCTCCCCCCACCTTCTTACTCAGATGCCTCATTCTTTCTCCCTGTCATGATGAAGGGACTAGGCCCAAAACGCCGACAGTTTATTCATTTCCATAGATGCTGCCTGACCAGTTTGAGTTCCTCCAGCATTTTGTGTGTGTTTTGCCTTGGCTTTCCAGCATCTGCAGATTTCCTCGTGTTTGTGCACGTAGGAATAATAATGCCTTCTCCATCTGTGATTACCGATGTATATTACTTCTGCATACCTCTGAATGTAGTATAACGAGTTTGGATGACCTTACTGTGACTGAGGCCACGCTCCATTTCAGCTGACAAAATCTAACAGAAATGAGGAAGAAACATTTCTATGTATTTTTAAACTGGTATTGTGTTCATTACTTTTAAGAATACCAGAAGGGAACTTCATGCTTAGCGATCGATTTACTTCTGATTCTAAGAAAGCGAACCATGCTTACTTCCTCTTTTATAACTAAACAAACGCCATACTAATTTCTTAGTCTTGTGTATCTTAATGTGCAGTTCCAATAGATAAACACACTTTGTGTGTATATTTAGATTGTAATTTTAATTATGTATGAACTTTTCAAAGTGTATTCTGTCTTCTGATGTCGTGACAGGTAATGAAGTTTATACTGTGTACTGTACAGCAGTTATGATCGAAACGACAATAAAAAGTAACTTGAACTTGAAATTGCATATTTGATCAAATTTAGAATTTTTATTGAAAATAATCTTATTGGATCTAGCATCATAACTCAGTGATCTCTACAAGAATATAAACAGGTTAAGCAAAGAGTAAACCGGATCTTGGATTTCTGAGAATTTCATTGCTGATTCACAAATTGTAAGTCATATATACCCAGCATAAGCATTCTGATACAAGTGGCCTCTCTCCTTCTTTTGTTTATTTTTTCTATGATTCTGAATTTTTTGGTAAAAAATAGATCCACATCCTTTTGTTCCAAGAATAAAAAGCATTCCATTGTGCTAAGGTAGCAAAATGTATTGTTTTCATTAAACTTTACTGTATATTACAAATAATTAAAGATGTTTAACATGACAATATTACAATGATATGTTATGCTAATACAACTATGTAACCTGCTCATGGGTGAAGATATAGACTCTTCATATTGAAAGTGTCTTTAGTTAAAGTTCTTACAGAAGTCGGTAAGGCAGAGCAATTGTTTGCCAATATGCCTTTAATGGTATTTACAGTTTCTACTACGTTAGAACTGAAAAGAGGAGACTCCAAATTCTCACGCAGTACTAAACCTTTGAGTAGTCTATATTGCAAGTTTGCTTTCTTTTCACCTTTCTGCAAAATGTATCATTTCCAAAAGCAAGAGGGGAGGGTGTTGCAGCTCGGTCGTTCTCAGGCATTACTAATCATTGTGAGATTGCACATATTGCTTGGAATGAGTTTCAGAATGAGTTACTTGCTAAATTCCTGCCCCAACTTTCATTTGCCATTCCCCTCCCTCTCCACCAGCAATACCCTACCCCCATGTCGAAAGTAAAATGACTCAGCATTACTTGCCAATTGTAAAAATCCTACTAATCAGAATGCAACATGTAACTGTGTTTTTACTTGTTGCACAGCAGACAGTTAGAAAACAAGAAATGCTGCCTTGTTTCGGATGGCATGATCATGCTGTATGGGAAAGCCTCATAGAGACAACTGGAACTTTTCAAATTGCGATGTATTATGTTAGAGCCTTGAACTTTGAGAAGACAATCAAAGTAAATTTGTTATCAAAATAAATACAGTGTCTATAAAAAGTATACACACCCTTGGAATTTTTCATGTTTTATTGTTTTACAACATTGAATCACAGTGGATTTAATTTGGCTTTTTTGACACTTATCAACAAAAAAACTCTTTCATGTCAAAGTGAAAACAGACCTCTACAAAGTGATCTAATTAATTACAAATTCAAAACACAAAATAATTGATTGCGTAAGAATTTGCTCCCTTCAAGTCAGTATTTAGTAGATGCACCTTTGGCAGCAATTACAGCCTTGAGTCTGTGTGGATCGGCCTCTATCAGCTTTGCACATCTAGACAATGCAATTTTCCCCCATTCTTTACAAAACTGCTCAAGCTCTATCAGATTGCATGGGGATTTGTGAGTGAATAGCTCTCTTCTAGTCCAGCCACAAATTCTTAATTGGATTGTGGTTTGGACTATGACTTGGCCACTCCAGGACATTAACTTTGTTAAAACACAAAAATACAACTGTAGATGCTGTAGATCAAAGAATATGAACACAACGCTGGAAGAACTCAGCAGGTCAGGCAGCATCTGTGATGAAGGGTCTTGGCCCGAAACGTTGGCTACACTTTTCTCACAGATACTGCCTGACCCGCTGAGTTCTTCCAGCATTCTGTTCGTATTCATTAACTTTGTTGTTTTTAAGCCATTCCTGGGTAGCTTTGGCTTTATGCTTGGGGTCACTGTCTTGCTGGAAAACAAATCTTCTCCCATAAGACCATAAGATATAGGAGCAGAAGTAGGCCATTTAGCCCATTGAGTCTGCTCTGTCATTCAGTCATGGGCTGATCCAATTCTTCCAGTCATCCCCACTTCCCTGCCTTTCCCCCATACCCTTTGATGCCCTGACTAATCAAGAACCTATGTATCTCTGCCTTAAATGCACCCAATGACTTGGTCTCCACAGCCACTCGTGGCAACAAATTCCACAGATTTACCACCCTTTGGTTAAAGTAATTTCTTCCCATCTCAGTTCTAAATGGATGTCTTTCAATCCTGAAGTTGTGCCCTCTTGTCCTAGACTCCCCTACCATGGGAAATAACTTTGCCATATCTAATCTGTTCAGGCATTTTAATATTCAGAATGTTTCTATGAGATCACCTCTCATTCTCCTGAATTCCAGGGAATACAGCTCAAAATCTGTCAGACATTCCTCATACGGTAACCCTTTCATTCCTGGAATCTTTCTTGTGAATCTTCTCTGAATATTCTCCAATGTCACAATATCCTTTCTAAAATAAGGAGCCCAAATCTGCACACAATACCCTAAGTGTGATCTCACAAGTGTCTTATAGAGCCTCAACATCACATCCCTGCTCTTATATTCTATACCTCTAGAAATGAATGCCAACATTACATTCGCCTTCTTTACCACCAAGTCAACCTGGAGGTTAACCTTTAGAGTATCTTGCACAAAGTCCCTTTGCATCTCTGCAATTTGAATTCTCTCCCCATCTAAATAATATTCTGCCCATTTATTTCTTTCACCAAAGTGCATGACCTCACACTTTCCAACATTGTATTTCATTTGCCACTTCTTTGCCCATTCCCCTAAACTATCTAAGTCTTTCTGCAGGCTCTCTGCTTCTTCAGCACTACCCCCTCCACCACCTATCTTTGTATCATTGGCAAAGTTAGCCACAAATCCATTAATCCCATAGTTCAAATCATTGACATACATCGTAAAAAGCAGTGATCCCAACACCGACCCCTGTGGAACTCCACTGGTAACCAGCAGCCAGCCAGAATAGGATCCCTTTATTCCCTTTCTCTGTTTTCTGCTGATCAGCCAATGCTCCACCCATGCTAGTAACTTCCCTGTAATTTCAAGGGCTCTTATCTTGCTAAGCAGCCTCATGTGCGACACCTTGTCAAAGGCCTTATGAAAATCCAAACACACCACATCTACTGCGTCTCCTTTCTCTACGCTGCTTGTAATTTCCTCAAAAAAATTGCAGTAGGTTAGTTAGGCAGGATTTTCCTTTCAGGAAACCATGCTGGCTTTGGCTTATCTTGTCATGTGCCTCCAGGTATTCCGTGATCTCATCCCTAACAATCGATTCCAACTTCCCAACCACTGATGTCAGACTAACAGGTCTAGTTCCCTTTCTGCTGCCTTCCACCCTTCTTAAATAGCATTAAATAACATTTGCAATTTTCCAGTCAACCAGTACAATGCCAGAATCTATTGGTTCTTGAAAGGTCATCATTAATGCCTCCACAATCTCTCCAGCTACTTCCTTCAGAACCCGAGAGTGCATTCCATCAGGTCCAGGAGATTTATCCATCCTCAGACTATTAAGCTTCCTGAGCACCTTCTCAGTCGTAATTTTCATTGCACATACTTCAATTCCCTGATTCTTTTGAATGTCCGGTATACTGCAAATGTCTTCTGCTGTGAAGACTGATGCAAACTACGCATTCAGTTCCTCTACAATCTCTGCGTCTCTCATTACAATATCTCCAGCGTTATTTTCTATTGGTCCTATTTCTACCCTCAACTCTCTTTTACCCTTTATATACTTAAAAAAGCTTTTAGTATCTTCTTTGATATTAGTCGGCAGCTTCCTTTCATAATTCATCTTTTCCTTCCTAATGACCTTCTTGGTTTCCTTCCGCAAGTTTCTAAAAGCTTCCCAATCCTCTGTCTTCCCACTAGCTTTGGCTTCATTGTATGCCCTCTCTTTTGCTTTTACTTTGGCTCTGACTTCACTTGTCAGCCACGGAAATATCCTTCTTCCATTCGAAAATTTCTTCTTATTTGGAATATATCTGTCTTGCACTTCCCTCATTTTTCACAGTTGCTCTGCTGTTCTTTCTGCTAGTGTCCCTTCCCAGTCAACTTTGGCCAGTACCCCTCTCATGCCATTGTACAGTAATTTCCTTTATTCCACCGAAATACTGACACGTCAGATTTTATATTTTCCCTCTCAAATTTCAAAGTGAACTTGATCATATTGTGATCACTGTTCCCTAAGTGTTCCTTAACCTTAAGCTCTCTTATCACCTCCAGATCATTGTACAACACCCAGTCCCGCACAGCTGATCCCCTAGTGGGCTCAACAACAAGCTGTTCTAAAAAGCCATCCCTTAGACATTTACAAATTCTCTCTCTTGAGGTCTGCTACTGGCCTGGTTTTCCCAATCAACTTTCTCATTAAAATCCACAACGATTATCGTGACATTGCCCTTCTGACACACTTTTTCTGCCTCCTGCTGTAATTTGTAATCCACATCCTGGCTGCTGTTTGGAGGCCTGTATTCAACTGTCATTAGGGTCCTTTTACCCTTGCCATTTCTTATCTCAACACATAGAGACCCTACACCTTTCAATCCTATGTCATCCCTTTCTAATGATTTCATATTATTTCTTATACACAGGGCCACACCACCCCCCCCCCCCCGCCTACTAACCTATCTTTCCGATACACCGTATATCTTTGGATGTTCAGCTCCCAATGGCAGCCGTCCTTTAGCCAAGTTTCAGAGATGGCCACAACATCATACTTGCCAATCTGTAGCGGAATTTCAAGATCGTCCATTTTATTTCTTATGCTGCGTGCATTCAAATACAACACTCTCAGTCCAGTATTTGTTGCTTTCTGTTTTAACTACACCATGCCTCTACTGCCCTGTAACTCATCCCACTGGCAGTGATTATGCCTCACCTCCTGCCTGTCATCTCTGTTGCACGCTATCTTTGATTTATTCCTTTTTTCCACTTCCTCAGCCCTATTACTTCGGTTCCCATCCTCCTGCCAAATTCGTTTAAACTCTCCCTAATAGCTCCATTAAACCTGCCTGCTAGGGTATTGGACCCCTTTGGGTTCAGGTGTAACCTGTCCTTTTTGTACAGGTCGTACCTCCCCCAGGAGAGGCCCCAGTGATCCAGGAACCTGAAGCCCTGCCCCCTACACCAGTCTCAGCCATGCATTAGGATGTCTGATCATTCTATTCTTGTGCTCGTTAGCACATGGCACAGGCAGCAATCCCGAGATTACTACCCCGGAGGTCCTGCTTTTCAGTTTCCAAGTTGCAGTTCTCTTGCATCAGGTTTTCCTCCAGGATTTCCCTGTATTTTGCTGCATTCATTTTACCCTCCACCTTCACAAGCCTGCTGCAGTGAAGCATCCCCACAACCACCACCTATGCTTTGCAGTAGGCATGATGTGCGGTGTTTGACTTACACCAAACATAGTTTTTAATCTGATAACAAAAAAGCTCAATTTTGGTTTTATCAGGCCACAGATCATTCTTCCAGCTGACTTCAGAGTCTCCCACATGCTTTTAGGCAAACTCTAGCAGAGACTTCATGTGAGTTTTTTTCAACAGTGGCTTTCTCTTTGCCACTCTCCCATAAAGCTGCGACTGGTGAAGAACCCGGGCAACAGTTGTTGTATGCACAGTCTCTCCCATTTCAGCAACCGAAACTTGTAACTCCTTCAGAGCTGTGATAGGTCTCTTGGTGACCTTGCTCACTAATCCCTTTCTTGCACAGTCACTCAGTTTTTGAGGACGGCCTCTCAAGACAGATTTACAGCTGTGCCATACTCTTTCCATTTCTTGATGATTGACATAACTGCATTCCAAGGGATATTCAGTAACAGGAATTTTCTTGTATCCATCTCCTGACACATGCTTTCAATAACCTTTTCTCGGAGTTGCTTGGAGTGTTTTTTTGTTTCGATGGCGAGTTTTTGCCAGGATACTGAATCACCAGCAGCTGGATCGTCCAGATACTGGTGTATTTTCACTGCGGTCAATTGAAACACCTTGACTGCAAACAGGTCTCCAAAATTGATCTCCATTTAACTAATTATGTGACTTCTAAAATCAACTGGCTGCACCAGTGATGATTTGGTGTGCCATATTAAAGTGGGCTAAATACTTACGCAAACAATTATTTTGTGTTCTATGTCTGTAATTAATTAGATCACTTTGTAGAGACCTGTTTTCACTTTGACATGAAGGAGTCTTTTTCTGCTGATCTGTGTCAAAAAAGCCAAATTAAATCCACTGTGATACAATGTTGTAAAACAATAAAACATGAAAACTTCCGGGGGGGGGGGGGGGTGGTGACTACTTTTTATAGGCACTGTATATGTCCCTGAGATATACAGTGAGATTCACAACCCTGAGATTCACTTCCCTGCGGGCACACTCTCTAAATCCAACAAACACATAATTAATGAGAAAACCACACCCAACAGGACAAAAAAAACAACCAATGTACAAAGGACAACAGCTATGCAAATATGAAAGAGAAAGTAATAACAAATAACTAAACCATAAATATCAAGAACATGAGATGAAGAATCCTTGAAAGTGAGTCCATTGGATAGTTTAGTAATGGGGCCAGTGAAGTTGAGTGAAGTTACCCCTCTGGTTCAAGACCCCAATGCTTGAGGCGTAGTAACTGTTCCTGAATCTGGTGATGCGAGTCCTGAGGCTCCTGAACTTCCTTCCTGATGGCAGCAACAAGATGAGCCTGGCCTGAATGGTGGGGGTCCTTGATGATGGATGCTGCTTTCCTGCGACAGCACTCCGTATGGATGTGCTCAGTGGTGGGGAGGGCTTTACCCATGATGAACTGGGTTGTATCCATTATATTTTGTAGGCTTTACCACTCAAGGGCATTGGTTTTTCTATACCAGGCCGAGATGCAGCCAGTCAATATACTCTCCACCACACATGTATAGAAGAGTGTCAGTCTTTTAGATGGCGTGCTGAATCTTCGCAAACTTGTAAGAAAGTAGAGGCACTGCCATGCTTTCTTCGTAATGGCACTTACGTGTTAGACCAGGCTAGATCCTCTGAAATGATAACAACAAGGAATTTAAAGTTGCTGACCCTCTCCACCCTCTGATCCCCGATGAAGATTGGCTCATGGACCTCTGATTTCTGCCTCCTGAGGCCAATAATCGGGCCGAAACCCTTCATCTGGACTGAAAAGGAAGGGGGCTGAAGCCAGAGTAAGAAAGTGGTGGTTGGGAGGTTACAAGCTGGCGAGTAATAGGTATGACCAGGAGAGGAAAGGGTGGTGGGGGAGGGGTAGTGATGTAAGAAGGGGATAGGTGGAAGGCGTAAAGGATTAAAGAAGGAATTTAACAGGAGGTTGGAGGAGCAGCACCTCATATTCTGCCTGGGTAGCCTCCATCTGATGGCAAGAATGTTGATTCCTCTAACTTCCAGTAATTTCTAGCTTCCCCTTTTTCTGGTTATCCTCTCAGCCCTTCTCTTTCCCCAAGCCTTCGTGACCTGCCCATCACCTCCTTGTAGTTCCCCTCCTTCATCCCTTTATTCTTTGGTCCACTTTCCTGTCCTATTAGATTCCTTTTTCTTCAGCCCTGTACCTCTTCCACCTATCACCTCCCAACTTCTTACTTCATTCCCCCCCCCCACCCACTCATCTTTCCCCTCATCTGATTTCACCTATCACCTGCCAGCTTGTACATCCCCCCCCAACCCCTCGCCTTCTTACTCTGGCTTCTGACCCCTTCCTTTCCAGTCCCGATGAAGTGTCTTGGCCTGAAACGTTTATTCGCTCCATAGATCTGCCTGGCTTGCTGGGCTCCTCCAGAATCCTGTGTGTGGTTAATCATATTTTCCATCATCCCCAGTCTCTCTTGTGTCTATAGGTTAAGGGGAAATGTTTACTTCAAGTGCAGACTCCAAACCAAGGAACATACATTTGAAAGAAGCTCCTTGCAGACTTTTGTGATGTGGTTTTAATGAATAGGATTAGCTTTATTTTAAAACACACACACAAAATGCTGGAGGAGCTCAGCAGGCCAGGCAGCATTTATGGAAAAGAGTACAGTCGTCGTTTCGACCCAAGACCCTTCAGCAGGACGGCCCAAAACGTCGACTGTACCCTTTTCCATTGATGCTGCCTGGCCTGCTGAGCTCCTCCAGCATTTTGTGTGTGTTGCTTGGATTTCCAGCGCCTGCAGATTTTCTCTAGCTTGTAGTTTTATTTAAACATAGTTTTCTTGTTAGAATAATAATTTTATTAATTTTTAGACCTTTGCCTCCATCTCAGGCAGAAATAAAATATGATATTTTAGGATAAAAGACAACTTGCTTTTTAAAAGAATTCCAGTTGCTTTTAATAAGCATGAGCAAATCAAAACGCGTCAATCAAATATATACATTTGTAGGTTTTCTTATCCTATGGAGCTCGAGTGCTCAAAAATATGAAGGCCTGAGTGGTAACCCTTTGAAGGTATTTTACTTCTGAGCACCTAAATTTTCAAACGACACTCTTAACAGTATATCATGAGTGGTGGTACAGTTATACATATTTATACAAGAGTTAATTAATATAATTATTCTGGGCACAACTACAATTTTATTTGCTGCTTTGAGCATTTTTCTATGCTGTTCATCATAGATTATTTTCCTTTGTGGAAGTAGTAAAAATGCAATGTCTTTAAAATTATAATTAATCACATTTCTACAACTGCAATTAGCTTAAATTTATTTACTTCACACTCATAATTACTTACAAAATTTGTCACATTTTACTTTCACCATTCAAAATTAATTTGAAGTTGATTTTTTTTCTCATGAGTATTCTGTTCTGTGTTTTTTTTGATCATATAGCATGTATCCTTATGTTAAAGGATAACGTGAGTAGCCCCCCCCCCCACTCTCACTTTCTGCAGGGCTGGCTCCCTCTATGATTTCCTTGTCCATTCATCCTTCCCCACTAATCTCCCTCTTGGCACTTTCCCCTGCAAGCGGCAGAATTGCTACATCTCCCCATTCACCTCCTCCCTCAGGGCTCTAAACTGTCCTTCTAGGTGAGATAATCTATGAATCTATTGGGGTTGAATACTGCATCTGGTGTTCCCAATGTGGTTTCCTCTACTTTGCTGGAATCCAGTGTAGATTGGGAGGGTCTTCTTTGTCCAGCACCTCTGTTCCATCTGCAGAAAGCAGGATTTCCCAGTAGCCCACCTTCTTCATTCCTATCCCCGTTCCTATTCTGCCAGGTCATTCCATGGCCTCCTCTTCTGCCATGATGAGGCCACACTCAGATTGGAGGAACAAAACCTCATATTTCATCTAGGTCGTCTCCAATCTGATGGCATGAACATTGATTTCTCCATTTTCTAGGTTTCTTTCCTCTCCCCCTTCCTTCTTCAATTCCTCACCTCTGGCCCCTTACCTCTTCTTCTCATCTGTCACCTCCCCCTGATGCTTCTTTTTCTTCCCTTTCTCCCATGGTCGACTTTCCTATCAGATTCCTTATTCTCCAGCCCTTTACCTTTTTCACCTATTACCTCCCAGTTTCTTACTTCACACCCCTTCCCCCCACCCACCTGGCTTCACCTATATCTTGTCCACCTTTCCCTTTCCCCTACCTTCTTATTCTGGCATCGTCCCCCTTCCTTTCCAGTCCTACTGAAGGATCCTGGTCCAAAATGTTTACTCATTTCCACAGATGCTGCCTGACCTCCAAGCTCCTCCAGCACTTTGTGTGTATCAACACAAGTATTTTCTCATAGGCACCTTTCGAAAGCTATTTGATTGGTCCTCAGTTTTTACAAGTGCACACAAAGCACTAAATAGTCATCAGGAGCAAGATCACTGGCTGGTTATCCTCTCCTAATCCTAACTGAGGTGAATTCAATATAGAGCCCCTGCAGCTGCCATATCTGAGATCACCCAACTCACCGTAGTACACTGCATGGTAAGTCTACACACTACAAAATCAGATCCAGCCATTAAAAATGTATGGAAGTATTAAAAGGAGACATTATTTAATTAGGTCTGGATTTCTTGGTGTCAATGTAGGTCAGATATACAAACGTTTGTAGATGCAATTCCAAACATTTTTGATTAATAATTATGAACAGTCTGTAAAGACTCATTTCCACGAGCCTTTAATTTTAGACTTTATTTCCTTTTTGCCTTTTTAGCCCCCTCCCCCTGAGTCATACATTCTATCTTAGCCAAGATAAGAAGACAATCTGTTCTCAAGCACTCTGCCAATGCTACACTGTAACTAGCTATCGTGAGTTTGCCAAGAATGGCCCAGGGTGCCTCTCCCTCCAGGTCCTTTTGCTCTGTCTTCCTCTCTTCTCTCTCTCTATAGCAAGACGCCTCTTAATAAAATGGCAGAATTTTAGCACTTGCTTTGTAAAGAAGCACATTTTATTGTTTCCACTGCCAAGCTCCTGAAACTTGAAAATAATTTGTATCACAAATATCTTGCAGTGATCAGCTAAACTGAAAGAGCCACAATTAATCATATTATTTATCTCTATTATATGATTTTATATTTCTTTTTGTATTTATATCGGAGATTTATTACAATTACAAGCTGAAATTGACAACCAGATTCTATGACTGCAATAAGAGAAGCTTCAGTCATTTCACTTAAAATTATACCACACAAACTTTTATGAATATAATTAACATATTGTTAAACAGGTCAAATGACTTGTCATAAAATCATTAGTAATTGGGGACACATTCATCAGACAATTGGAAAACAATCCAAGATTAGGCTGTATATTCCGCAATATCACCCACAATTCTGAAGTCTCACTGGTATGTTGTGCTTCCTGCCTCTCTAGCTGACAACCACTTGGACCTCTGTCTTCAGTACCTGAATTACTCAAACAATGTCAAACACAAACTCAAGGAGTAGCACCTCATTTTCTGCTCTTGGGACTTAGCACTAAATATTTAATCATTTCATCTAACTTTTTTTCACAGCACATGTATGGTTGTATCTTTCAGTTTCAATTTGTTTCTTTTTTCTTTTTCTTCTGCATCCAATTGGCAGTCTTTAAACATTGTTACTTTGATCAGTACCCTATCACAGTCCTTCCCTCTGTTCTGTCCACCTATCCTCCTGAATGCATTCTGATGGAGGGTCTTTGTCCTGAAATATTTACTCTCTACAGATGTTGCCTGATGTGACTTCTTCAGCGGCTTCTGAGTTTTGTTTCAAATTTTCTGCATCTGCAGATTATTGCTCCAATCACTTTTCACCAACCAGATCAATATTAACATGCTTTCCCATTTGAATAAAAGTTGTTTCTGACCCACGGTTTGATTCAGGTATATCATGTTCCCTGAAATATAAGTTGTATCAGTTTTCATTCTTCACAGCTGGTTGAAGGCACAACAAAATCGAGAAATCTCTAAATGAATCTACTGCAGATAATATCCTATGTATTCAGATATATATCTGAGTATGAGTTGCAAGAGAGAACTCATTTTTTTGCTTCTGAGAAATTGGAACGTGCTCTTTTACAGAGGAGCAGCACTCACAGTGGTTAAATACTGAGTACAGCATGCAGATGTGATGAATGTTCTGAAGTTTCTGTTACATTTTCTACTTTACACTGGGACTATACTCCAACTGGCACAAAACTACAGTGGTGTGAATCTCACATCTGTCTCAGAAGTTGGGTCGGATCAGATTCAACATACAACAATCAAGCATTGGTAAAAAGCAAACACAAGGAAATCTGCAGATGCTGGAAATTCAAACAACAACACACACAAAATGCTGGTGGGACACAGCAGGCCAGGCAGCATCGAAAAGGAGAAGCGCTGTCGACGTTTCGGGCCGAGACCCTTCGTCAGGACTAACTGAAAGGAAAGATACTAAGAGATTTGAAAGTAGTGGTGGGAGGGGGAAATCTGAAATGATAGGAGAAGACCGGAGGGGGTGGGATGAAGCTAAGAGCTGGAAAGGTGATTGGCAAAAGTGATACAGAACCGGAGAAGGGAAAGGATCATGGGACGGGAGGCCTCAGGAGAAAGAAAGGGGGAGGTGGGTGCACCAGAGGGAGATGGAGAACAGGCAGAGTGATGGGCAGAGAGAGAGAAAAATAAACAAACAACTAAATATGTCAGGGATGGGGTAAGAAAAGGAGGAGGGGCATTAACAGAAGTTAGAGAAGTCAATGTTCATGCCATCAGGTTGGAGGTTACCCAGCCGGTATATAAGGTGTTGTTCCTCCAACCTGAGTTTGGATTCATCTTGACAGTAGAGGAGGCCATGGATAGACATATCAGAATGGGAATGGGACATGGAATTAAAATGTGTGGCCACTGGGAGATCCTGCTTTCTCTGGCGGACAGAGCGTAGGTGTTCAGCGAAACGGTCTCCCAGTCTGCGTCGGGCCTCACCAATATATAAAAGGCCACAGTGGGAGCACCGAACGCAGTATACCACACCAGCCGACTCACAGGTGAAGTGTCGTCTCACCTGGAAGGACTGTCTGGGGCCCTGAATGGTGGTGAGGGAGGAAGTGTAAGGGCAGGTGTAGCACTTGTTCCGTTTACAAGGATAAGTGCCAGGAGGGAGATCGGTGGGAAGGGATGGGGTGGGGGGGGACGACAAGTGGACAAGGGAGTCACGTGGGGAGCGATCTCTGCAGAAAGCAGAAAGGGGGGGGAGGGAAAGATGTGCTTGGTAGTGGGATCCCGTTGGAGGTGGCGGAAGTTACGGAGAATTATACGTTGGACCTGGAGGCTGGTGGGGTGGTAGGTGAGGACAAGGGGAACCCTATCCCGAGTGGGGTGGCGGGCGGATGGGGTGAGGGCAGATGTGCGGGAAATGGGAGAGATGCCTTTGAGAGCAGAGTTGATGGTGGAAGAAGGGAAGCCCCTTTGTTTAAAAAAGGAAGACATCTCCTTCGTCCTGGAATGAAAAGCCTCATCCTGAGAGCAGATGCGGCAGAGACAAAGGAATTGTGAGAAGGGGATAGCATTTTTGCAAGAGACAGGGTGGGAAGAGGAATAGTCCAGGTAGCTGTAAGAGTCTGTAGGCTTATAGTAGATATCAGTAGATAAGCTGTCTCCAGAGATGGAGACAGAAAGTACAAAGCACTTCGGTTTTGAAAAATGCAGCAAAATAGAGTCGCAACAATGCCATAATGTTCAACCTACTTTTCTTTGGCTGTGCATGCATTTGAGAGCAAAAGGAACTGGAGCAAGTGTGGCCTAAAGGGCCCATCTCAAGTACCTCAGTCTATGCTCGTCTCCTGTAGGTAATGGAATTGGTTTATTATTGTCACATGTACCGAGGTACAGTGAAAATCTTGTCTTGCATACTGTCACACAGATCAATTCATTACATAGAGCATTGAGATTGTACATGGGAAAGAATAACATAATGCAGAATAAAGTACAACAGCTACAGGGGAAGTACTATGCAGGTAGGCAAAAAGGTGCAAGATCATAAATAGGCAGATTGTGAGGTCAAGAGTCCATTTTATATTAGGGAACCATTCAATGGTCTTATAGAATTACTCAACAGTCTAGGACAGGCGTGGTGAACACCTTTTGACAGAATGTGCCCTAATTGGCAATAAGCTTACGTGCTATGCTAATTTTGAACAGAGATCATCGTGGATTAATGAATTAGTAACAATGATTATGGACACCAGACACATCGTCCCTTTTGCCTGCTCATGGCATTTTTACATGCAGCCATAGAAGATTCAGTATTTGCCCTTTTTCCATCTTCCTCTCCCACCATCCAGATTTCCAACAGTCCTTCTCGGTTAAGTACCAAATAGGTTTTACTTCTTCCAACTCAGTAGCCATCGGAGAGAGCAAATGTAGAGTGAGTGACCGCTTTGCAGGACAGCTCCAATCTGGTGACACTGAACTTCCAGTTTTCCCTCAGTTTAATGTTCCATCACTCTGACCTCCCTGACTTTGATCTGCTACACCACTCTTTTAATGCCTAATAATGCTAGAAAAACAGCATCTCATTTTCTATCTGGGGTTACTGCAGCACTCAATCTTCAGCACTGAATTTTTCAAATAATTCAGGTATCAGTTCTTTTTCTCCCTTTCCGTAGAGATTGCTGGATATTTCAGCATCTTTTTGTTTTCTTTGGTTCTGTTCTCTTCTGTCTCTTACTACTGGTATTTGAAGCAGTAACTATTTTGGTCTGTACCTTTCACCTTATCTTTTCTCCACATACGTCCCACCACCTTCTGCAACTTAAAAACATCAACTGAAACATTAATTGTTTCCCTCTCATCAGATTTTGCCTGATATGCAGTAAAATTTCAGCATTTGCTTTTGTTAAGGTAGGTTTAGTGTTGTGCTGTTTTTAAATAAACGCTATGATAAATTGCCACTTTATTTTTTGCAACCAATTTACAATTGATACTGGTGATAATTGTATGAGGGAGACAAGAAAGTTCTATCACATTACATGAAAACTTCAGTTTATGCATTACTTTGGAAGTGGAAATGGAGTCGAGTTAGGCCCTTTGGCTCAACATACCCAAACCATCCAAGGCAGCTTCCATTTGGCTGTATTTGAGAATAGCCTTCTAAGCATTCCTATCTATGAACCTGTCTAAAGATATTTTAAATATTGTAATTGTACCTGACTCTAGCAGTGCATTCCATTACCTAGAACCTTCTGTGTAGACCCCCAACCCGTCTCCTTTAAATCTTTTCTTTTTTCCCTTCTAGTTTTAAACGCCCCTATCCTTGGAAAGAAATAGACTTTATCAGTGCCCTTCATGATTTTCTAAATCTCTATCTGTTCATCCTTCAGTATTCCTTTAATGGAGAACAAGCACTCAGTTATCTAGTCTCTCTTTATAATTCAAGCAATTCAGTGCTAGCAGCATCCTTATGATCTTTCTTGCACTGTCTTTACCTTAATCATATCCTTGCTATAGTATGGTGACCAAATGTGCGCACGATATTTCACCTGGAACCTCACCAACATCTCGATGACGCCAAAACCCTTATACTCAAATCACGTGCGATTGCGCACATAACAAGTTGGTACATTTTAAATTTTGGCTCCACTTCGTTGCCAAAGTTTTTTTTTGTAGGGGGTTGGGTGAGGGGAAGATGAGATCCATGTCATCATCCATTTTCTATCTTGCACCCTTCGCCTCTTCTCCAAACTTTAAAACATTAAACAACTTTCTGAAGTGAAAGTTTTTCCAAGAAGGATGAGAACATTGCCCGGAGAATTCAGGCAGCTTTTCTTTGAATCTTGACGTGGGTGTTTAACTAACACTGTGCACGCCCCTTTTGATCTGGCAATGGGGGCACCGCAACAACATAAGTATGTTTTAAAAAAAAATAATTCCTAAAGAAAGCTGAAATGCACAAGTCACATCTCGATCTTCTGTGAATAAAACAGGGTTAAAGTTGAGCTTGCATCGATTGCCAGCGGGACTCCGCAGTGCAGGTGCACTAGCAAGGGGCAGACACGGGTACAGCACCAGGGTCTAGCCGGGCAGCAACGCAGCGGCTGGGCACCGACTGACCCCGGCGCAGCCACATATAGGTAAGTATCGCGAGAGCGGGGCGCTGAGACGGATCCCTCACTCAACAACAGTTGGCTGCGCGGCCACCAAACATCTGGGCCTCAGATGAAGGGACTACGCGGTGGCTGCGCAGACACGGTGCCTACGAACGGCGGCGCCGGACCGGGCTCTCGCACCAGTCGCCGTGCCCAGGTGAGAGGCGGCACCTGGCGGGCAGCGCGCCGAGCGGCGAGTTCGGGGCCAGGCAGCCCCGGCTGTCTCCACATCGCCTCGCCTCGCCTCTGCTCGGCCGCTTCGCTTCAGGGTCCACCCCCCCCCCCTTCAAGTTTTGTTGTGGCTCCGGCTGGGCGGCTCGGAGTTATGTTGCTGCGTGTGCGTGGGGTTATTTTTCTCTCTCCTTACTTCCTCCTTTCTCTGGAGCCTTATCGTTCTCCCCCCCCCCCCCCAAGTCCGAAGTAATGAGGTAGAGTTTACTTTTCCTACCAATATTACAGTTGTGGAACTTCATCCTTTTAATTTCATTTTCACTTCAGAAAGTTGTTTTACACTTTACATTTCAGAGAAGAAAGGAGGTAAAGGGTGTAAAATAGAAAACGTTCTCTCGCCCCACAAATAGATAACATGGATCTCCTCTTGCTCTTCTTCTCCCCCCCCCCCCCACTTTAAAAAAAAGCTTTGGCTGCGAACTCGATTTAAAGGAACATATGGCATTAAAAGGAGCACAGCTGGAGGTAGCATTTACATTGCCCGTGATGTCAGAGCAGCTGACTCTCCCTCCAGCTTGTTCCTGTAGTTAGTGAATGTTAGCTCTCTCTCTCTCTCGCTTGCCTTTTCTGCTTTGGGGCACCTTCTTCAGGCTCCATTTCGGATTTCCAACCTGTTTCCATCGTGGGTGTCCGAAGGAGAGGGGGAGAAAAAGAACAAAACCAGTTTCTTTTCAGAACATTGAGAGCTATTGAGTGAGGTGGGAGTCAAAGGGGGCGTGAGAATTCGCTTTTATTCGCGTTGTTGGGGACAAGGTATAAAGTAAACAGTTGTTGCTTGTGATTCGAGCGATCATTGATGTAACAGTTGTTTTGCCTTTCTTTTAAGTCTCGAAGTTTGGTTTGTTGGGGAAGTCAGTTGCTTCAAATGGTGGTTGCTTCATTTACCTAATAGATAACATTTTTTTTCTGTCAGCTGTCGTGTTTCAGTTGCCATCTGCACGAACTCTGGGTGTTCGTTACAAATTCGTACATTTGTTAAGTTTGTTGGTTTACTATTCTAGACTGTTGGGCTGGAATACATCTTAAACTATTGATGGCGCAGTTTTAATTACGTTGAGGCTGGAATTTATTCGGTTTTAATTTCTGTTCGGTTTTCGTGTTTTAGGAGGTTATGAAGGAAGAATGGAGTTTCCAGACCATAGCCGGCAGTTACTGCAGTGTCTGAGTCAGCAGCGTCACCAGGATTTTCTCTGTGATTGTACTGTTCTAGTTGGAGACGTTCAGTTTAGAGCCCATCGTGCAGTGCTTGCTTCATGCAGCATGTACTTTCATCTATTCTACAGGGACCAGCTGGACAAAAGAGACATTGTGCATTTAAACAGTGACATTGTCACAGCTCCTGCCTTTGGTTTGCTTCTTGAATTCATGTATGAAGGAAAACTTCAGTTTAATAGCCTACCGGTTGAGGATGTGTTAGCTGCAGCCAGCTACCTTCATATGTACAACATTGTGAAAGTTTGTAAGGGAAAATTGAAAGATAAAGAATTGTGTGTAGGTGAAAAAATGAATGGTAATGCACTTGGACTGGTGAAAGAAGAGAATTCTTCAGAAAATGATGAACATAATTTTGATGCACAAAGCAAGCAAAATTGTACTATTGTGGATTATAAAAATCCCATGGGCAGTAAAAAGATTAATGGACACTCTAGGAGATTGTCTGATCTTGTAGGTATCACCTCTGTATCTACAGAGCTAGAGTTATGCAATGCAACACCTGGAAAAACAAAGTCCACCGTTAATAGTTCCACAGGACATGTGCCTCAAAGAACTGCTGACCATATCAAGGCCTCTGCTGATGTGGACTGTGCTCTAGATCTGTCTTTCAAGCCCGTGTCTGGAAGAGATTTATTTTACTCCCCCTGTGTTTCTGGACAGCTGGCCTCCGACAGGCAGCAGCAGGGCACCATGCCACTTGCTGGAGATGAGCAAGAGTTGCTGTCAGACCAGGAGGACAGTGAAGAAATGGATCTGGCAAGTCAGAATGGGAATTCTGCCAATGGCGTGATCGCGGGATTTGGACCTGTATTCCTAGGGAATAATATGGCACATAATAACGGAATAGAACAAGAACGGGACGGGAGTGAGGATGAAATGACGTCGTCTGATATTTCAAACACAAGGATGGTGATGTCAACAGGACACATTTTTATTTGTCCCCTCTGCAGCAAAGGCTTTCCAAGTCCACATGTTCTTCAGCTTCATTTGAGTGCTCACTTCAGGGAAAAAGATGGTCCTCGGGCCAAAATGCCTACTGATGGTTCCATGCCTACCTGCTCGCAATGTGGGAAAACCTTTTCCTGCATGTACACACTGAAGCGGCATGAACGAACTCACTCGGGTGAGAAGCCTTACACCTGTGGTCAATGTGGAAAGAGCTTCCAGTACTCTCATAATCTTAGCCGTCATGCAGTTGTGCACACCAGAGAAAAGCCGCATGCTTGCAAATGGTGTGAAAGACGATTTACGCAGTCAGGTGACCTGTACAGGCACATGCGCAAGTTCCACTGTGGTCTTGTCAAGAGCATTGCAATCAGATAATGCTACAAAGTCTAGCAGTAAATCTGGATATCCTATTTAAAACTGATGTGCATCTCTGGAAAACTTGCATGATTTCAGTTAAAGTACAGAACAACAGTTCCACTGCATGGCTTTCTTGCATTAAGTGTGAAAGAACACTGCTTTCAATATACTATAGGTAAACTTTAAAGCTGCAGTACTTAATACGAAACATTTTTTCAATATTCTGTTACTCTTGTTTAATATTGAATTATCATGCTAAAATAATGTCATACTTCCCCAAAAATGAAAATTTCAGGAGCTTTGGTCACTAAAGTTGTTTTAGTTTCCATCTTCTCCTTAGATCTTAATGCATATAAATATACACCATTCTGGGATAAGTATGTATTAAGGGTAGAGTTTGTCTTTTTCTATCATTAACATAGTAGCCATATTTAAAAATCTAGAATTCAATCCACTATTGAGCAGTACTTTGTTTTACAGACTATTGTCAAGTAAATACCCTTGCATAATAAAGCTAATACTGGCAATTGCTGAATGGCTAAGCATGATCTGTTAATACCTAAGCAAATTTTAAAATAATTTTTCCTGAGATATTTTATGGTACAATTACACTGGCATTATGATATTTCACTTGGCAACATCACCAAATACCATTCCAAATGAGAGGTAAATTAATTGTGATGTTTTGCTATATAGTACTGCAGTTTTTAATCTGTGAATTTTGGACACTGGTCTTACAACCTGGACAAATTCAATTATGAAGTGTTGCATTTTGTTGTTTGCTGTGATTGGAATATAGCACTAAGAACAACTACTAAATGTTATTGCATTCTCCTGATGAAACTTGATACTGTATTTATAGTATTTTGATGGTTTGGTATGCAGTGGTTATTTTGTTTAATGTTCTATTTAGAAAAGTAAATTATAAAATATTTTTGGAAATTTAGTTTTCTTCAAATGTAGTGGTCTTTCTAAATTATCAATGCAGCATATGGGCAATGTTATGAAAATTGAGTTCTGTGCCTGATTAAAAGATTCATATAATAGCAATTACTACTGATTTTTTTTAATTGTCTTTGTTTAACCACATAAATCTTGTTTTGTGAAATCTGGTATCACTGTTATTTTAAAAAATAAGTTTCCTGATCATTTTGGGGATTACTGAACCATATCAGAACAGCTACAAAATTGTTTTGAAAAGGTAAAATGTGAATTCAGTTTTTTTTAAATTTGAAGATCAAAAAGTATATAATGTATATTTTAAAATTGTATTGCACACTTGAAAATGTTTTGCACTCTGTTTTATTTGATTTTAAATTCAAGTTACCATTACTGCTTAAGAGAAAAGATTTTTTGTTAAACTGGATACCGAACCTAAAATATCAACAGGTCAAACAGGTGAAATACATCATAGTTTTGTATAATCAAAATTATTTATAGTTTTTTTGTGATCTTTTCAGAGTTGTGTGTATTATTTGTATCCTTGAAATTTATTAATGGAGAGTTTTTTTTAGTAATAATGTAGCAGAGGCATTGGAGTCCTTTTTTACAGAACTTGTATTGCATTTTTAATAGGAATTACATCCTTGTTTCTTTAAATTTTAACATTTTAGCGTGGACTTTGGTGGACAATCGGAAAATGAAGGGTTTTTATATTATTGATTAAACCTGTTAGCGCTTATTCAACAAGATGTCTACAATTGTTTTTATTTTGCCACTGTTTCAGTGTGTTGTAAAACTGTGACAATCGTGACTAGACTTATTTTTGTGTGTTTTTAGTTTTAACACTTAAAAAAACTTTGTATATTAAGATTTCTAATTTTGTGTGCTTACATTTTTTTGTTCAATGCAAAGTCTAAATGCCTGTATATTTTGTGAAGACGTGCCTTCGTATATTACCTCATTCAATGGATTGAATAATCAGTGCACGGTTGCATTCTGTTTAGAAAATTGAACAACTTATTAAAAGAACTGACATTTACTTGTGTGTTTTTTTAACTTTAAGTTATGAATATAAGATAACCATAATTAATTTGAATGTTACAAATTTGAGAACCATCATAGTGCATTTATGGACTTTTTTTAGATTTTAATCTATCAGTGCTTTGCTGGAAAAGTGGTTTTGATAAATTCCTTTTCTAGAGTCAATTTCTAAAATGTCATTCTATGGTGCCTATTTCATCACAATTGTCCTTTTCATTGTTCTCCATGTAATATTTCAGCAACACTTAATGTAGCATTCTAGTAGTATGTTCAGTGGCAATGCATCTGTTTATACAATGTCCAGGTAATAGATTGCTGAGTCTGCATTAATTTTAAAAGCACCCTTAATCATTCATTTACTTTCACAGTGAATAATACTAGTTGACTGTCAAGTCTTTGTTAGGAAAAAAATTAACAAGATTCCTTTTATCATGTCTTGTAAGGGGTATGAATGTGTATATAACAAGGGGGTCCTTCTAACAGAAGATCGATAAAAGGTTGCACTAACGATGTTTCCCGAATATAATGAAATATTTACATCAGGTTGAAATGTATTGGTTGTTATCAGCACATGGATCTGCTTTCTTGTCTCTGCCAGGAAGGTTTAATGACTTTTAGTAGACAAAATAATTCTGTACGTCTAGTAAATACTATAACCTTTCTTCAAAAAGTACTCTAGTACAGGTATTTGTATTTGAAATTATTGTACTGTAATGATCACTACTGTACTACGAGATGAGGGATGCAGACTTTTTTAAAACACTTAATTTGTTTTGAGTCAGAGCAAAATTTTGAATAATGAACCTAATTTCTGATCTAATGCCATCTCTAGCAAAATAAAAGTGACTTTGAAGTTATGAGTTATAGACTAGTATAAAACATGAACTTTAACAAAGATAAGATATGTTCACTTTTGGAGGAAAAAGGACAATTTGTAAAGCTACATTGGTCCATAAAATGTAACCTAAAACTAATATACTGCTGATATGTTAATAGTTTAGCAAATGCAAGAAGAACCATTGATTATTTCTTATGTCAATAGGACATTCTAAAGTAACTGCTTATGAAAATGAAAAGATTTTTTGGAAGCGGTCATTCTAAATCAGGCAAATGTTGCTAATATTTGCATAAAAAGATACAACAGTTAACAGACTAATTACTTTTTTGTGATATTTTAGGAATTGTTGGCTGGGAAACTGAGGAATTACCCTTTCCTAGAACAGTGCCACTGGGGAGAATAGACTTAATACTTCCAATAGGTAGTATGTCTTGATGGAGCAGAACACTTCATTACTACATAGATGCATTTGCCTTTTGAATAGGGCTTGACTCATTAGATTTCAGAAATCAAAGTTAAGATAGACCTTAACCATCAATATTTAAAAAGATATATAAAACAAAAATCATAATTTACAGCCATCCAAATCAGTGTGTTTAGAAGACGAGTTGTTGACAAATGATCACTCAAATGACGCAGTTTTTCTTACTTTCTCTGGATGTAGCTTTCTCAAGTGCTGATTTCAGGTCAGGGGATTTGGGAGCATAAATATAATGGTCTGAATCGTGCTGGCTGAGGCTAGCAGTTCCAAAGAGTGCACTTGGCTAATAGCCACTTACAGGAAAGCACATCCTTGGATCTGCAGTAGGTCCAGGATAAGCTGAATGGTAGAGAACTGAACACAAACATCACTCAGTTCTTCAGCCTCTAGAGTTATGTCAGTGGACTCCTTGTACCATTCTGAGAATCTCCAGTGTTACAGCGGGAAACTTGTCTAAAGCATGGCTTGCAACCTCTGTTCATTTAACTATTCTATTTATTTTATGTAGAAAGCAGCACAGTAACAGGACCTTTCGGCCTAACGAGCCCATGCCACCCAAGTACACCCATGTGACAAATTAACGTACTGGAGTATCTCGGGGAAACCCTGTGGTCACAGGGAGGGCATACAAACTCCTCAGTCAGTGGTGGAATTGAACCCGGGTTGCTGGCACTTAATAGTGTTACCACCAACTGTACTGCTACCATGCTACCCTAAAAGATACTAGAAATTAGGAGAAAGTTACTGAACAAATGAAGCATCAAATAAGTTTCTTAATCTTTTAATAATAAAAAAAAATCAATTATAGCTTTTAAATGGCTAAATATCCTTCACAGTTGCTCACCACTGAGGCCTCAGTATGCCACAGTATCCAATAAAGTGGAAGAGAGTTTGACCCACTGCATCTAGCGAGGGTGGATGGGTTATGGGGAGGGTTAATATCCTCTAGACTGGGTTTGTATTCTGGCTGTGTGGTTTTATTTTGCATCAATTTGTAGATGTGTACTGTGCTTTACACCCTGTTTCGGAGAAATGTTTTTTTTCTTGTTTCTATATACATTTTTATATATTTATATAACATAGAGCCATATAGTTAAATGACAATAAACTTGACTTGAATTATATCTATTCTGAAAGCTCTGTTAGACAAATAGTTCAAATGGGCCTAATATTGTGAGCATAAACTATGAGGCTGAAGTGAGGAAAAGCTCCTTCCTAATTAGCCCATGTCTTGAGCTTGCTGCCAGTAAGGAATCAACCAGTACCTTCAGAAGGCAAATGCACTAATTTGAGAAAGGATAATTTCCAAAACTATGGGTAGTTAACAAGGAAATGGGATAAAAGGGTTGCTCTGACAGTATCTTGCATAAGCCCAAATGAGCTGAATGGCTGCTTCCTGTGCCATTACAATTTATTCATAGTTATACAGAACAAAAACAGACCTTTTGGCTAAGCTTGTTCATGCCGACCACAATGTCTTCCTGAGTTAGTCCCATTTAACTCCATTTGGCCCACATCTCCCATGCTCCCTTTCCATGTACCTGCCCAAATATCTTATAAGTGTTCAAATTTGATCTGCCTTTGCTACTTCATTCCTTATGCCACCATTTTGTGTGTGTGGAGTTGGGGGGCTTAGAGCTTGCCTCTAAGGTCCCCTTTAAATTTTGATCTTTTCACTTGCTGGTGCCCTGTAGACAGTGATAACTTTCCAAACTGAAATTGGTTACCAGGAAATGAAGTTGATGTCTAATGCTTATGGAGCCTAATTATCATTTTTACTTGTTCAAATTGGGCAAATCTAAGAACACCTTCCATAAAATGGATGTTTGCTGCTAATTTAGAATGAAGCACGATGAAGCTGTGTACAGTCATGATTATGGATGGAACCTCTATTTTGATTATTTGCTAATTGCAATGCTTTACCAGAGCAAAAGTTGTTCTCTCCAAATTTTAATAATGAATGTGACACTGATAGTTTACTAACTATGAATCTTCACATATTTGGGTTCAACAGTATCTAAACTCTTTAATCTATGCTTGTTTGAACATATGTTAAAATATCTTTGGTTTACTATTTTAACCAGATTGTACAGAATTTCTAAAATTCCAAGACTGTATTTAACCTGTTCACAATTATGCCATATTACTGCATAGAACTAATCTGCAATATTTTAAATCTCAGAGATTAATTTACATTTGAAAGATCATTCTGTTTGTGTATTCAGGAGCTCCTGCAGTTGCTGAAATGAATGGATGTCATTTTTACAGGGGCAGTAAGCCATCTAATGTAAATTAAATATTTCAATACATGTATTTACGTCACTGCTCGCAGGTTTGCTGTGACTTTTCAACCATCTGATCACTATCCAGTACTTGTTTGGATTTTATTCTTCAAGGTTGTATATTTGTTTCCCTAACTTTAAAATTACTAAACTGTAGTTGATAAACAGTTACTTTCTTAATCAACATTCAGCATTCCTGCCAAGGTGATTCCTTGTCTAAGCTGCATTGGGCCTTTACTCTACTAACAGATGCAAAAGATCCTGTAGAGGAGGAGAATTACACCTTTAGAAGAAAAATGGAAAAGTAAGTAATGATAGGTGTTCCAAAACTTGGTAATGGTGGACATGGAGATATCTATGGCTGAAATTCTTTTCTCTAATGCATAAGTAATTAAGAAAGAATGGGTTAGAACTGTGGAGTATTTTAAGGAAATAAGCGTGCCTTATATTCTTTTAAGGAAGATGTTTAAAAGGTTTTCCTATCAAAGTTTGTACTGATTAAGTGCTTTTAAGCACAAGGAGATGATCAGAGCTCAGAACATTTCAGATTGCCATCTTATTTACATATAGCTGACATGATACAACAATGCCATCTAGTGTTCAATTTTGTCATCCTCAATGCAGCATTTATCAAAAAAAAGTTTTTGTCCCATTTCTGAAGAAAGGTCATCCATCTGAAACACTCCAAGGATACCTCCGACCTGAGTACTTCCAGAATTTTCCATTTTCATTTCAGATTTTTTGTATCTTGGATTAATATTCACTTAGCATGAAAATCATTTTACAGCTGCAGTAATCAAAATTGTCTTAAATATATTTCTGCTGTATGTTTGTCAAAGGCATTAGCATTTTACTTGTCAGTTTCCATCTTAGACTGGTACTGATGTGGTTGCACAGATGTCATTTCAGCTTTCCTTTTTAAATTTAGCATTGCAATCACTAAATCAATGGATTGTAGAGTTGGCTGCATTACACAGTGGGAGTAGTGAATGGGTTACAGATGCACCAAGGCTCCCCTAAGCAGACTCCCTCAATATCATGCTAAAAGATTAGCATAGACATCCTTTACTGCAGTGTAGCAAGAGGAGTTCTTCCAATGAATTTAAGAAAGTGTGGCTGGAGATTGCCATCAAAGTCAGTAGCTGTGAGGGTGAATCCTAAGCAGACTTGTGTTAACTTATCACCATTTCAGACTCTTGGGGTGCAGAAACAAATATAATTATATTTCACCTGGCGCTTCAGGCATCACCATCTGTTCATGTCACTTGTGAAGACTGAAAGCAGCTGGATGTCTATGTGTGGGTCTCTAATTCTTTATACCCTGCTTAGCCCAATACAGGAACTGGATCTAGAAGGCTGTTGAAGAATAATGTACGTCCAGAGCAAAGAATGTATGATATCTAGGTAGGCATCTAAACCATGGGATGCACACTTGCAGAGAGATGGGTAGTGTCATCCTTGAGTGGCGTAATGATTCAGCCTTGTAATCATATTTTTCAATGGAATTATTTCCACCCTCATGGCATGAGTTTGACTGATAATATTGCTAATCATCTTTTGTCTTCCTTGCCTTTGCTTAAGAAATATTGGTCCTCTGGCTAATGGTTTTAACTTCTGCTCCTAAATGTAGAGCAGAGTGGTGTACCACTACCTGCTAGGGATCCTAGTGGGTGCAATCTCCAAATTTCTTGAGTTATCTAAAACCTGTGCACATCATTGCCATGGTTTTCTCACTGAAACTTTTTTCTGATGCTCGGGCAGCATTTCTCACATGTGTCATCAACCAAACAGAACAGGGATGTGGACGGGAACAGGATGAAGAGCATTAATTTGTAAAGGTTTCCCTGTTAAACTTACATTAAAACTCTTTATAAATGTTAGGTTATTCTAGTGAAAACAAGGCTGTCAGAAACTCCTTGGCTTATGATATATGAATTAAAGGAAGTCCTGTGTGAGATAAGGCCTGGTGGTTGTAGGCAGGTTGAAAGGTGACAAGTGCCAGATTGCCATATTTTCTATTGTGCATGGAACACTGGAAATTAGACCAGGTAGAAAAGATCTTGCATATGCAAACCTGCTGAAACCATGCTTCTCTCCCCCCCCCCCCCCCCAACACTCCTCCACCAACACACAATCTCCCACCATTATTAGGAACAGAGTTTGTGAGGGAAATGTGTACAGCAGCAGACCCAGAGTGGGTTTCATATACAACTTCTGACATGTAGTGCATACCTGTACCTATATGCTGTATATTTTCTAGCTCATCCGCCATATTCTATTCCTCCATTGGTCCACATGTCCTTGTCCTGGGTTTAATTCAATTGTTTCTACCTGTCCTCTTCACATACGGGCACATACAAACCCATTTCTAGTATAGACATAGCTACCGTTATTGCCATTATTATCCAGTCTGAAGACATTAAATAGGACTGAAATAAAAATGCACACCCTCTTCCTCATTTTGTACACTCCTTCCTTCTATTTCCCTGCACACATTACATTTGACCATTTAAGCTGATCTTGTAAATTGTACGGTCCTTTGTAATGGTTTACAAATTGCTATACAGCTGCTGCAATGATGGTTTAGGGTAATTTGGTCTTCCAAGTGTTTTTTCATTAACTTTGTCAACATTCTCTCAAACAGCAAAACCATTAGCAATATGTATTGTGATACTAATTACCAAATTAAAAAAATAATATAGGAGCAAGCTGCCAACTAGTTTAAATTATTACTTTTGCTCTTGAAGATGCTCAAGTTCATTTCCTCTTAGTTTGTCTTCTGGACATAAAATTTTGCTGTTTTTAGCAGAGTGCTTAAGTTTTATCTTCAGTCAGGCATGGAGCAGTTGGGACTGCAGAGGTTGGTGCAGCTGCTGTTGATGTTGCTATGTAATTGGCTGCAGTAAAGCACTTGTGTGGGGCTTTCAAGATCCTGCCAGTTTTTGGTGCCCTTGAGATGGAGCCACTCCACTTCTCCACAGTGCTCCATCTGTTAGCTCAGCTGAGACTAGTCAAAACATACCCAGTGAAGACACATGTATTTGTATGTAATTTTAGCTCTCTGATTGAGATCCAGCACACAAGTTATCAGACAACATATTTCAACATATATTGAAATGGGTAATGATTTTTCATTGTTCTCGTATCACAATTAATTTCATGGATAAACTTTTGGGAAAGAAATTATTCTGCAGAACCCTTTTGTGGTAAAACTACAAAGTCAAACATGAGTCATTTTATTTTTCCATAGACTTGAACCTGTTATTTTCTTTTTAAAGCACAATGCCATTTGTATAGAAGCCCACACATGAAGGAATCAATCAATATAAAAAAAACAAAGTTCTAGGACAGGGATGTTATTATTAAAGTCTCATTCCTAAAGCCTCATTTATGTGACTGATGGCCTTGATTGTATTTAGTACTGACCTACTTCGTGAAATTGGCCTATATTGCAAATGCATTTTTGTGCTGCGTATTAGGTTTAAATTTTAAAATATTTGTGATTTGTGAACGACAACTTTGTGGACATGATGAGACTAATCATGAGAGCAGTGCTAATGTGAAACTGTGGGCCCCAATTACTGCATAAGGCCTTGATGGGGCTGGGGTTGTGGGGGGGGGGGGGGGAGGGAGAGAAGAGTTGGAAGTCTTGTTAGAGCACATATTGAAAGTCCCACCCTTCCCTGAAATGCTGTTATCTATCTGGCATTAACACTGGTCATAAACAGAGCATATGTCTCCACCCTCAACATAGGGCTGCTGCTTTCTTTGAGGTGATATGGGGTGGGGGTGGGATAGCAACTCCATAGATGCTATGTTTCCTGAGAAACTCCGAAGTTACTGTGCACGATGATAATCTGTGAGTCATGCTTTTTACACGTCTATTTGCCATCTGCAGAAGAAATTTGCTTTCTTGTAATCTCGCCCATGTATGGGGCTACAGAATTTATGGCCAAATGCATTTAGTTTCCAGAAGATTATCCACATGATTTACTGAATTTTGACATAACATGAAAATTTAACTCTCTTGGTTAATCTGTTAGACGATCTAACTAGATGATGTTAGGGATGATTATGCATTGCTGAGTAATTTGGTACATCAGCCAGAGTTCCTATATTTGATTGAGAATGATTGCCACCTGCTGGAATGCATCTCAAAGAAGGGCAGGATTAAATTTGTCAAATCAGTTCAGTCACCACTCAAGTATTACTGAAGCTAAATTCATTGATGGTCCATCTGATACACTTTAATATAAATTATAATTATGTAATGGTTATTTGACTATTTTAGACTGTCCTGATAACTGAAGCAAACTAGTTAACTGAAATCTACTGACTAACAATGAAAAGAGATTTATTAGCTTGGAAGAATTGTCAGCAATAAACAAGTATGTAGAATTTTGTGCTTCAAGCAAAAGCTAAGCTGGAAGCAGTGCAGAAAGCAATTTGAGGACCTAAAAATAGTTAAGATGACTCTCCAGAATAGATATCTGCAAAGCTAGGACAGCTATGGAGCTAATTTGCCAAGAAAATGTTATGCGTCAATAGTACAGTACATTGATATAATTTATTAGCTCCCAAGAATAAGGGACCACATCTTTCAAACATTGTTAATTGTAAGCTTTAAATTTTTGGAATTTTTAATTGTATAACTGCAACAAAAATTATTAAGAGTAGCCAGCCAGCATTGACATGCATCATAGCACTAGTTTATAGCACTGAACTAGGAGGAAAGATTATTTAATTTGCAGTAACTTTAGAAACCAATGTATTAAAACCAGAGATTTTTCTCAACATAGAGGAAGTCAACAATGAGTTCATTTAGTCTTAGTAATTGGCATTGGTGGTCAACAGATGGGGAATAATCCTCTTACAGGGATAAATTGATCAAGTCCTTCAAAAGCCTCACTGATGGTTATACCCCTGGAGTTGATGAAATAATTATAAAATTTAATTGTAGTCCTTACCATTTATCTTGGGGTTAGTATTGATCAATAATATTTTGTTCTTTCATCTATCTGTTTTCATGCCAACAAGAATTGTCTACCCACAAACTGAATGGAATATAAATCATTCAAGGAGAAGCTTTCTATACACAAAAGCATTGTGGCTACAATTTCCAACAGAATGATTCTAAACCTATTAGAATAATAGAGAAAGAGTCAACAGAATTCTTGGGAGAGGAATTGATTGGAGTTGCTTCTCTAAATAATCATTACAGGTATGTAATATGAAATTTTGCTTCATGTTCTGCACAGAGTTGTATGATTTTTGTAAATTTCTTTGAAATTTAGCTATCACTTGCGCAATCTATCTCTGTAGTCATATGAACAGGAAAAACATGTTGAAGCTTCATATGTGTTACGGTGTTAGAGATTGGAGGCTTTCTGGAAAATATAAATTTGGACAAATTGTCCAGCCTGCTATCACTTGCTTCCTGCGATTTGAAATGCTGGCCAACAACATGAGTGCAAGTCCAGGTGAAAAGGGAGATATTATCAAATTCACAACAATAGTAAAATCAGTAAGTGAAATAAAGTCACTAGAAAGGACTGGGAACTAAGCAAAAACAAAGGCAAAATACTGCAGATGCTGGAAATCAGAAATAAAAACAGAAAATCTTGGGAGTATTCAACAAAGTGGACAGTGTCTGTGATGAGGGAAAATTTAGAGTTTCCAGACAATGACCTTGCTGAGTGTTTCTGTGATATTGTTTTTTTTTAAATTTTAATAATCTGACATGGTCACAAGAACCTAAGAATGGGGAGCAGGAGCATGCCAGATTTCTGGTTCAGTCCAATCAAGGATGAACTAAAACAAAAACTCCATTTTCCCACCCTACCACATATTGCATGATTCTCTTAGAACCAAGGTCTATTGATGCAGTAGCCAAGGTTTCTGGGTGAAGAATTCCGAGGATTCTGAATAAAGAAATTTACTTCCTCTCAGTCAACCATTATCCTGAGGTGATGACTGCTAATTATTTTAGCAAAAGAGGGAGACAGATCATGCTGAGAATTTATTTTCTGATTTAAATCAATCTATTTTCAGTGTGTTTAAAATTAAACTAGTACTTGAATCCTTGGAGTAATTGTTGTGATTTTTATCGACTTTGAATTCAACCAGGATAAGACAAGTGGGAAAATTGCTCTGGATTTCCTCTATATCAAGTTTTTTTTTTTGCAGCAGCAGTACTTTGTTTCCAATGTAACATTACTCCCTTTCATGGAGGTTACTGAAATTTTTGAGTTGGTTCTGCAGTGTTGTTGAGGCTTGCTTTCATTTCAAGCTGTTGCTATGGCTACCCAAAAAAAGCCCAAAAAGGCCAAGCTGAACACAACATGCACATAAATTGGGCAAAGGCCATTCTACTGGGAAAGTTATTGTGGTTCCACCCATTTTATGCTCAAAAAGGCACTGTAATGTTGAGCATTTGAGTAAAAACATTAATAAAAGCATGAATATTTTATTGAATATTAGAAACAGAAAACAAGGTGTAAAATATATTGTAGAGGAACCAAAATTATTGAATATCTACTCTTTATCAAAATTAGAAACAGATGGTAGGTAACCATAACTATGAAAGTCATGCACAAACAAATGATGGGAGTACATTATCAGGTTAGGTAGCATCTAGCATTTCAATCTGTAAACTTTTATCAGAACATGCAAAGTTAAATGAGCTTTAGAAATGAAGTTTCTGGGGAAAAAATGGAGAGGGACAGATACCACCCCCTTCCACCCACCACAGTTATTCAATAACACAAAATGCTGGAGTAACTCAATGAGACAGGCAGCATCAATAGAGAAGAATAAACAGTCAATATTTCAGATCAAGATTGGAAGGGGGAAGAAGCCAGAATAAGAAGCTTCTTAGGGGAGGGGGCAGAGTTGGACAAACTGGCAGGTGATAGTCAAAGCCATTTGAGGGGGAAGGGGGATAAAGTAAGAAACTGGGAGAAGATGGGCAGAAGAGGTAAAGGACTGAAGAAAGAATCTGATGGGAGAGAACAGTGGACCATAAGGGAAGGAGGGGTACCAGAGGGACGTGATGGGCAGGTGAGGAGAAGAGAATGGGTAAGAGGGGAGCCTGAATGGGGGAAAAAAGAGAAGGTGGAAGGGAAAAAATTAGCAGAAGTTTGAGAAATCGATGTTCATGGCATCAGGTTGGAGGCTACCCAGATGGAATATTACTCCTCCAGCCTGAGTGTGGCCTCATCATGACCATAGAGGAGGAGGGGGGCTGACATGTCAGAATAGGAAGTTGAATCGAAATGGGTGGCCACTGGGAAATCCTGCCTTTTGTAGCAGACAGATCAAAGTTGCTCAATGTCAACTGTTTATTCCTTTCCATAGATGCTGCCTGACCTGCTGGGTTCCTCCAGGATTTTGTTCGTGTTTCCAGCACCTGCAGAATCTTGTTTTATGATTTGCACCCCAGTTATTCTCCTTTAAAGTTAATGTTGGTTCACTCTCAAAGTTCTTTATATAAAGTCAGTAATTTTGAATGTTAATTTTGTCCTTCTCCAAAGGTATTGCCTGACCTTTTCAGTAATTATGGCATTTCTAATATTGCAGGTTATTAACACTGCAGTATTTTACTTGTAGAACCATGCAGAGTTTGTAGTGCTAATGAAAATATGCCCTTTGAGTTTGCTTGAGTGTACATTTCGGGTGACTGTGTGCAGTTCTGATAGCTGCAATACAGGATGGATGTGGGGGCTTTAGAAAAGGTGCAGAAGAGATACACCAGAATGTTGACTGGAGTAGAGGCTATAAGGAGAGTTTGGACAAACTTGGATTGTTTCCTCTAGAATGTTATGAGGGTCAGTCTTTTTCCCCAGGATGGAACGGTCAAATACCAGAGCGTAAAGTTTGAAGGTGAGAGTGGTGGAATTTAAGAGATTTGAGGCTTCTTTGTTTACAGAGTGGAATGGAATGTGCTGCTAGGGGAGGTGGTGTCTGCTGATGTGTAATTTAAATTAGGATTATGGTCAGCACAGACATTGAGGGCAGAAGGGCCTGTTCCTGTGCTGTACTGTTCTGTTTTATGTCCTTGAGTCCTAAATCTCAGTCAGTTCAGACAAATTTTAATTCTGAAAGTTTTTTGTCTTTTTAGGAAATCAACTACCAAAACATTAAGTATTGCAGAGATCAGCAATAGGCGCTGATATTTTTATAATTTATGTAAATGGCTGAAATGAAGATTTTCAGGGAATGGTTGCAGGACACCCTAGGAGGTTATAACATAAATTAAGAAAGAAAATTGTAAAGAGGCAATGAAGATGCAGAATCAGAGTCCAAAGTAAATTTATCAAAGTAATGAAAGTCACCATGTACAACACAGATTCATTTTCTTGTGGGCAATCACTGTAAATACATGAAGCACAATAGAATGAATGAAAGACCACATCTAACAGTATGGACAAACAACCAATGTGCAAAAAAAAAAGCAAACTGTGCAAATGCAAAAAAGAGAGGGGGAGAGAGAGAAATAAGCAATAGATATCGAGATCGTGCGATAGTGAGTCCAGTTCAGTGAGGGGGTGAGTGAAGTTGAGTGACGTTATCCCCTCTGGTTCAAGAGCCTGATGGTTGAAGGGTAACAACTGTTTCCGACCCTGGTGGTGTGGGTCTCTACCTCCTTCCTGATGTCAGCAGTGAGAAGAGAGTGACCCGGGTAGGTGGTAGTGGTTCTTGATGATGGATGCTGCTTTCCTGCAACGTTGCGCAGGATAGATGAGCTCACTAGTGGAAAGGGCTTTACCTGTGATGTACTCGGCCATGTCCACTACTTTTTGTAGGCTTTTTCATACAAGGGCATTGGTTTTCCCATACCAGGCCGTGATGCAATCAGTTAAGTGTATGAAGTATTATAGATGGGTTAAGAGTGAACCCATCTGGCAAATGGAGAATAATGTGGAAAATGTGAAATTGATTGAAAGGTTGTGTGAACGCAGAATTTTACAACGCAGAGGAATCCTGGTGTCCTGATGCATTGTTCACACAAAGCTGGTATGCAGATGCAGCAAGTGTTTGGGAAGTAAGAGAACATTATTGCTTTTTGGTCTGGAAGTCATCTACAAAAATAGGCAGGTTGCGCTCCAGTTGGATAAGATATTGGGGTGACCACGTACGGAAAGTAATGGTTTTATATGAGGAAAACTGCTAACACTTCTGTTGAAATTCAGAGTTTTTTTAAAAAAAAAAGCAAATGACTGGAGTTACTCAATGGGTCAAGCAGCACTGATGGAAGCAAAGGGATTTTGAAGTAAAGGAAAAGCTGACATTTTGTGTCAGGACCCTGCATCAGGGCTGACAGTGTGGAGGGAAGATAGCCAGCATAAAGAGGTGAGAAGGAAGGATAATGTCAGACAAGGGAAACCATGTGAGCTGGGGGATGATGGGTAAATGAAGCCAGGTTTTTTTTGGGGGGCGGGGGGAGAAGGGAATTTTGAGATAAAAGCCGGGTTAGTGATGGGTGGAAATAAATAAGAATAGAATATGAATTAAATACAAATTGGGTTGTTGGGGAAAGGAAAGTAGTAATAGTCCAGAAGGGAATGTGGAACCAGGTAAGGAAGGGATAATGAACAGCTGGAACCAGATAAGGGAGGGGAAAGTAACAAATCTGGGTTACAATGAGGGGTTAAGGTGAACAAAAGGGAAAAAGCCTAGGTGGACTGGCAGTGGTGAGAAAGGACATGTGGATTACCTGAAATAAGGAAATTCAATATTCATACCATCAGGTTCTTGGTATCCTGTATAGAATATGAGGCATTCTGTTTCTGTTTGACTTCATCCCCTGCCTTCTCCATTGTCACAATAGATAGGATTGTGTGGGAGTGGAAGGTAAAGCTGAAATTACGTTCCATTGCAGGCTTAGGATGACTGTTGAGGACAAAACAGTCACCTAATCTGTTCAGGGGTTATAAACCTTGAGTCCATGCTTAATGGTATTGGTCCATGGTATAAAAAAAGGTTGGTCTAATTGATGCAGAAGAGACAACATTGTAAGCACCAAATATAGTGGATGAAGTTGGAGGATCTGGATGTGAATAGCTTCACCTGGATGGGCAGTTTAAAGAGTA